>NW_026000026.1:88416950-88604679 GCF_001458135.2 Marmota marmota marmota
ACACACACACACACACACACACACAATCAAGTTTTTCCTGGACTGCAAGTTTAACTTAACACTAGAAAATCAATTACAGAAATGTATCACAGTAATAAAGAAAATTATCTCATAGAGAATTATCTCAATGATGTAAAAGTGACAAAATTGAATACACATTCATTTAACAACAAAAACAGCCCTGTAGCTGAGTGTCCTGGTTTGTGATCCCCAGTACCATCACCACCAATAAATAAATAAATATATTTATATAAACATATAAATATAATATAAATGTATAATATTTAAATATAACAATATATTTATATGAAATATATATAACAAAATATATTTTTATGTAAATAAATGCATATATATTTATTTATATATAACAAAAACATCTACAATAAAAAACAACTTCTTATCATAGAAGGAATAGAACTTGATGAACCTGATAAGGATTTTTATAGTAAATATCACACTTACGTAGTCAATTATTGAAAACGTTCTTTTCAAAGTAAAAAAATAAGACAAAGTTCATTGTTATTATTAATTCTGCTCAATCTTGTATTAATGGTATTTTCCAATGTAATTAAGGTAAAATTAAATAATTAAATAAAAATGTTATAAAGATTGAATAATAACAAAACTGTTTTGATTCCCAGATAAGATCATTGCATAGAAGAAAATAATCATCAGGACATAAATCACTACATTGGCATATGGATATTTAGTTTATGACAGTAGTATTACATTTCAGGGACTTTGAATAAAGAATTACAAGCTGCTGGATACCAAAATTTAAAAAAAAAATCCTACATAAAAATCAGTAGAATTTCTACATTTCAGTTAAGAAGTGTAACTTTTAAAAAATATTAATATGTCATCAAAAATATAAAGATTCTAGAAATAAATATAATAAAACAGGTTTAAGACTTTTAGAATAAAATGAAAAATATTTATTTAAATACACTGGAAAAGTCTTAAGTCATATTACATACTATGTTCATGGATTAGAAACTTCAATATCATTAAGGTTAGTATTCCCCAAGTTGATATTTAGATATGATTATATTTTTCTTTTTTTTTCTCCTGTAAAATTGGCAAGTTGATTCTAATATGTATATGGAAAATCAAAGGGCCAGGGGGAATTTAATTTAACATATATAGCAATTTATAATTCATAATTAATTCAATCTTATTAATTTAGAGATAGACAAATTGATCAAAGGAATAAAGAGCCAAAAACAAAAAATATGAATGGTGTATTAGTCTGCTTGAAATGCCATAACAAAATAGTATAGACTGGGTGGCTTAAACATTTATTTCTCACAGACTGATTTTAGACTGGGAACTCCAAAATTAAGGTGCCAGCTAATTTGGTTTCTGGTAAGGGTCCCTACCAGGTTTGCAAATGGCTGCCTTCTCACACTGTGTCCTCATATGACAACGAAAGAGCCATTTATCTTCCTATTTTTATAAAATCCCATCCTCATGACCTCCTGTAACCCTAGTTAATTCCCAAATGTCCTATCTCAAATTACCACCAAATTGGGAGTTAGGACTTTAACACATGAATTTTGGGGAGGACACAAATCAGTACATTGGCATACGGATATATATTTAGTTTATGACAGTAGTATTACATCAGGGACTTTGAATAAATAATGCTGGTACAACTAGATATCAATGTGGTATCCAACATTTGGTCTGTACCTTGTGCCACATATGAAAATAATTTCCAGTGGATTAAAAACTTAAATGGGCAAGGACAATTATAAAAATTTTAAGACAATATAGGAGACTTTCTAAGCTAGAATTGGGGGAGGACTTAAAATAACCACAAACCATATAGACAAAGGTTTATAAATTAAATTACATTAAAGCTAAGAACTTCCATTCATTAAAATTAGCCATGAAGATAGTAAAAGGAAAAGTTATGAATCAAGGGAAGACATTTGCAAAACACATGGAAATGAGCAAACAGCCCCCACCCAACTTCGCTCACACCCGCCAAAAAAAAAGAAAAAAAAAACCCAGACATTTTACAAAGGAGAAAAACTCAGCCAATAAACATGAAAAGATGTGCAATCTTATTAGTACTGTAACTGTAGAGATGCAAGTTAAAATCATGAGAAGAATCTGCTTTGTTGCCACTAAATTGCCAAAAAACAAAGACAACAACAAAAACAAACAAACAAACAAACAAAAAACAGCCGTGAAGTATTGTGAAGCTGTGGACAATTTATATCTACCTATTTATCTGTCTATGGCTAGTGACAGTGTTAATCTGTGTATCCAGTATAGAAAACAATTTGGTATTAATAGTGCAGATGTACACGCCTATGACCTAATAATTCCAATTCCAGTCAGATCTAGAGAAATTCTACAGTGTTAACTAGGAGAAATGAATTAAAATGTTAACAATAGCACTGCTTGAATAAACATGGGAAACAACCCATATGTCAACCAGCAAAGAATGAACAAATACAGCAATGAACATGCATAAATTATAGCTACATGCAGCAGAATAGATGACTCTTAGGAACCTAAAAGTCACTTGTAGAAAAAAAATACTTACAAAGAACATGTATAATGACATCATTATACAAAGTACATGTATGAAGACTTGAATTGGGTGTCAACATATTTTATATACAGAGATAAGAAAATGGTGGTATATATGTGCATTAAGAATTGTAATGCAAAAAAGTATATGTATAAAGGCATAAATTGGCATAAACATATTTTTATAGAGATATGAAAAATTGTGCTCTATATGTGTAATAAGAATTATAATGCATTCCACTGCTGTCCTGTATTTTTTTAAAAATAAAATCAATAAAAGCTAAAAAATAACATGTAAATGATTCCACATATATAAGGTTTGAATTTGAATATACAATGTGTGTGTGTGTACACACAGAGACATAATTTTACAGGTGGAAGTACATGGTAAAAATTATATATTAAGATGGTAAGGGACTGCTAGTGGAAAATTCAGGCTGGGAAAGGGATAGGAAGTAGAGAGAAATACTGGATTGGGGAGTTCAAGGGTCTTAAAAGGAACTAGTTATATTTTTTATGCTACCTATTCATTGTATCATTATTCTTTGTAATTTATGTATATTTTAAATATTCTTTTGCAACAATTTAATAGTCAAAAAGTTTTTTTTAAAGGAAATACCTGTTAGTAATCTTTACATTGATTACATCTAATTTGTGGTTTTTAAAGAGAATATTTTCCTACAGAAATCATTTCCTGGCATTAATATTGGAATAAAAGCAAAAAATAAATCCTCATTATCCCAGTAAACATGACAAGAAATCTTCAAAGAGGAACTTCAGGCAGAGAAGGAGGGAGAGAATAAAATAACCACCCGCCTACACGAAGTCAAAGAGTCTGCCTTGGAAAAAGCGCAAGGAAGACAAGGATCCCCCCAGCCCACATTGCCTTTAACTCCAGTGATAAGGCTGTAAATTCTCTTCCAGGGCCTGGAGTTTAGTGTAAACACTCCAAGAGCCTGCAAGACCACAGAGAGAGAAAGAAATGCTTGGCTCTGGCTGCTTTTCCTCTGGGGGGGAATGCTCACTATCAACTGTTGAATCATAAAACCCAAACTCTCCACATCTATCCAGGGAGGTGCGTCCTACGTGTGGAGGAAGGGTCCCAGGATCCTGCGCAGCACCCAGCTCCGGATCAGGCTGCAAGGGCACTGTGCCAGCTCCATCTACCAGCCCATCCCGTGCACCCGGCCCCTCCATCTCTAGGACTACTCCTCCTTTAGGAGCTGGGACTGATCTGACTGCGCACACTTTGCTGCTCTCTGGACTAACCAGCACTGGGAAATGGAGACTTGTAATATTCCAGAACTGCCACTTCAGCACTTGAAAGAGAGAGAGAGGAAAAAAAAAAAAAAAAGACCGGGCAGCGGGGAGCGAGCTGAGCACGAGATGGATACGTATTTCCAAGCTTATGTAGGAGATTAAAGCACATTTTGCAATTAATTTGGTTGCCTCGTGATGCGTTACTGTGAACGAACACGCCGCCGCCGCGTACAGCAACAAAAACTGTGCGCAGCCTGGGGGAGGGCAGGAAGGCTTGCAGCTCCTCCCGCAGAGCCAGCTCGAAACTTCTCAGATAGCAGTTGGCAATAACAGCTCAGCCTGTCAGCTGCAGCACTTAAGGCTGATGGATATATATTATTTTTGTTTGGGAAAAAAAATCCATTCTACTGTTAATGACTCTTGGAGTATTAGCTCGACTATTTTTCTTTTATATTAAAATAAAAGATGGTTTAGAAAGTTTTCCCATGGCTCCTCAGTAATTCATGCCAGCATATTTTTAAAAATCAATTTTATTGAGGTATAATTGACATACAATAAAATGCACTTATTTTAAGTGTACACATTGACGAGTTGAATTTGTGCGACTACTGCAGTTAAGATTTACAATATTTCCAACACCCAAAAAGTTCCCTGTGCTCCTTTTCTGTCGCCTTCCTCCTCTCTTATGCTCCTGGCCCCAGACAATCCCTGATCTGCTTTCTGTCACTATTGATTAGTTTTGCTGTTTCTAGAATTTCAAATAAATGAAGCCAGCTAATATACTTTTAATTCAGTATATATCCCCTTCCAATAAACTCCTATTTTCTGAGATGTTTCTCTTGATTTTCTTTAGTCAAAAGGGCAAGAATTCATTTTGTTCATCCTCCCAATCTAGCTTTAAACCTAAAAGCCAGAAAAGATTTTTAATTGAAAGTACATGCAGCTCACACACAGCTTTTTTAAAAGAGCATTTCTATCACATCTGAGTTAACTGAACAAGTTGCCCAATCCCATGGCCAATGGCTTCTGGGGAATTGTGACAAGATCCAAAGATCCATTTACAATATTCATGAATAGAAAAAGAAAACTGACTAATCAGTCAATTATGAAATAGTGAAAAATAAAAAAGCACAAATTTGAATTAACTATGAAATTTTCTTCTTTGTTCAGTCACTAATTGGGGTCAACCAGGAAGGTGGTCTTTCTTTCCCATTTCTGAAATGCCTTCTGAGATGTAAACGAGGTTGGGGTGATACCATGGGACTTCAGTGATTGACAATGTGCTGGTTCAGAGACAGCTGAAGGTTCTGTGTGGTGGGCAAATCCAAGGTTCTCACTCTTCACAATAATGTGTTCCTAGGCACAGAGCATTTTAGGGACTCAGAAATTTCTTGTCCCCTTGCACGATGTTCACCTATTTCCTACATCTTCCAGGCCATCAGCTTTGGAGACTTTCCAAGAGGGCTGCAAGTCACTGCTGTAGCAGCAAATGAGAATGCAGACTGTTTTCCTGCCTTCTATTTTTGTTACACACCATATCTATTTTAATGGCAATTAAACTCTGGTGCCCTCCCTTATCTCTGAAGGCTAATGTATTTAATTCCACCACTCCCAAAGGGAATAATCCCAAATCTAAAGCCTGTACAATATTAAAGACCCATGAACGCTTAATCAGAGCAAACAGAGGATTTGGTTTGTGTAAACGGCAAAAGCTCAGTGTCTTTTATGTCCAGAGAGCAGGACTGAAAGAAGACGGCGATAAATCAATTTTAAGAAACAGCATAATGTAAATGTTGTATGTTTATTTAAAACCTCACATGATCATTTATCTAGAACTACAGGCCAGCTTCAGAAACTGACTTGTCATAATGAGGTTCAGAGGTGAGCAGCGTTCAAGAGTGACAAGGCATAGTCCCTCCTCCTCCAGCTGGCTTGTGGGAAAATGATAAGCTCTTAAGTAGGACCCAAGAATCTGTGAGGGAAATGCAAGAGTGATATAAACTTCTGATAATAATTTAGGTACTCATAGTTTAGGTATCAGAGCACACAACATTAACATGGTTTTAAAGAGAATCAAAAGATGTGATTTCTTGTTGTTTGAGTTGAAATGAAGAATGCAAGCCAGTATCATCTTCAAGCTAGCTCCCAACAAAAAGGAACAAGAAAGTTAACAGCATGAGTGGAGGTGGTGTGAAGATTTGGTTGCTTGTTAGATCCTTATTAAGTAAGAGGAGGTGTCCTGCAGGGATTTAGAGCTGGGGAAAGCTCTAGCTGCAGGATGCCTGGGTTTGAATTTTGGCTTTGCCATCTCTCAGTTGGGGCAAGAAAGTTCTTTCCCTCAGTCTCCTCCTCATCAAATTGGGGATAAAATAAAAGCCCTAGCTTCAGGGATTTGTTATAAAAATTAAATATGTATGGAGTCCTCAAATACTGCCTATAATAATCAGTGTTGACTTTTGAGAGGGAAAGATCTTCCACGTTCTAAACATCACATGTGAAAGGCTTGGAAGTGGCTTCCCTAGAAGGTGGTCATGGGTAAGGATGGGCAAGAACATAACCTTGATCTGTAACCCTGATGACTAGGTTTCCTGGAAAGGACAAGCAAAATTATTCTCAAATTGTTTCTGATGTGAATGACACATAAAATTCTTTCCGGAACTGCCTCAAAACCAAAATGTAGGAAGCCAGAGATAAGTCCTTATTTTATAAACTTGCAATGTCTTTTAAGGGATGTTTCTCTCTTTTATTGAGTATACCTCAGGACCAGGGAGGACTCTATGCACTTTCTTAATATGCTTTGGGTTGTTGGGAGAACCGATCCTTGGAAAGAAAAATAGATGTGAAGAATATATACTGCAACCTCAAAAAAATATATCAAAATCATACAGTTTGCATGAATATTAATAAAAATTTCAACATAATCCAAAGGGAAAGTGCTGTGTTTCATTAGTCTCACTGCCATCAAATGCAGCTCTTCTAAATCAGAAAAGGCAAAGCTGTTTTAATGCTATGATAATGGTACTTAAGCTATGCACTTTTTCTCTTAATTTTCCCAAGGAAGTCTTAGTGTATGTGTGTATAATTATGCATTGCTTGCCCAGATAAATGAGGATTACTGGGTTTTTAAAAATCAATTATGCTATTCCATTGAGATCAGTGTGTTGTTAATGCCAGCTACACCAATTTAACCCAGCACTTACAAATCCCTGTTTTAAGACACACTAAAGCAGTAAGATAATGTACCTGGTGTCATGGTTTTTTCACTTCCCTTTAATTTGCTTGAATTTAAACATGAAGCTTCCTTATAAAAATCCAACCAACATTTACATTGATATTAAAAACACTGAAAAGGCAAAATTGCCAAGCCTCTGCCTGTGAGACTTCTTAATCCAAATAGTGAGAAAGAATATAAATACATGGATGTTTTACTATGAAAGGTGATATAACTAGCTTTTCAAATTTTTTGAAGAAGCTCTTATTGTCTATATGTGATGAAGTCTTCATAAAATTCCCTGTGGGACTATATGCTGGGAGAATTCAAGGGAGAAATTCACTTCCAATGGTGGGAAAGAGAAGGCAGAGCTTTGCTTGCAGGATGGGAAGGCAGGAGAAGGGGAGGTAAGAGCCTGAGACAGGCATCAAGAACCCTAATCCTTTCACCCAATGGGGACTGACTGAGCTCTTCCTACATGCCAGGCACTGCTCATTTATGAGGTGCTCAGGGTACAAACTGAACAAACAGGTCCAGTCATTGCCCTCTTAGAGCCTTCAAAGAAAAAAATTCAATAATTATTTTAATTTTTGTTGGCAGACTCATTCGAGCTTCCACTTTAGATGTGCTAAGTAGCAGGACACCTGCCGATTCATGCTCCTTGCTCCCCTTTATGATCCCTGCCCTCACTCAGGAATGCAGGACCTCCTGTTCTCTCTACCTTTTTTCCCATGAAAAAAAATTGTTTTCATGAATAATTGGATACAGTTACATAAAAGACTGAGAAGACTGAAAAGTGCTGTCTCTCTCAGGAATTGTATTTTAACAAACCAAACCACAGCTAATGATGCCATCCCAGCTACCAGCAAGCTTGCTCAAGAGGCCATTTTAATGGGGAAGAGAGGTCTTCCTCAGCACCATCCTGACATCCCTGGCAAATACATTCACAAGTGCTGCTTGATCAAAAATCTAATATTTCTTGAAAATGGCTTGAGTTTCTCAACCTGTTAACTTGTTGATTATTTCAAAGTATTTCTCAGAAATCATTTAAGTGGAGAAAAATAAAAGGTATTTTAATAGTAAAATGAGAATGAAATCTTTGGAGTAGATTTACTCTGGTCATACATACCTTGTGCCTCTTTTGTTTCTTTGAGCACTATGATGTACTATCCTTTTAGTTTGTTTTGTGGTTATTTCACATTAGAATTACCAGTCAAAAATAATTTAAAATATTTTCCCCAAATAAGGATAGTGCTGGCATTATCTTTGCTAGAGATCAGAGAAAGAGGACTGGGAAGGTAAAGTCTCAATGTGCAAGAGAGGGTGTGAAAGAATGCAGGACCCTTGGATAAATTGCCCTGGATTGTATTTAATAGGTTTTACCACTTAATAACTTGCATGACATTGGGTAAATTCTTTAACTTCTTTCAGCCTCAGCTTTTTCATTTGTAAAATGTAGATAATTGAATGTAGCCTCTGTTTCATTTGATTGGCATAAGAAGTTGATGAATGAGTGCATCTCAAACACTGAGCACAGGGGAAGCTAGTATGAGCCAGTTATTATTTTAGGTGTTGAGAAAATAGCAATGAATAAAAGTCCTTGCTCTCATGCAGACTGCATTCTTAAGGGAGTTTACAGACAATGAACACATAAATACATAACATGTCAGGAGTGATAAGATATGAGGAAAACTTGAGCAGGAGATGGAGAGAGAGACAGTCTGCTGAGAGTACTTATTATACATAGAAAGTCAGAGTAGGTCTCCATACCTAGGCAGATAGCTGATGGAAGGGAGTGGGGGAGCCATTTGGATTTCTGGAGGAGACAAGAGAGGCAAAGGTCAGTGTTAGTCAGTGTTACTGGAAGTGAGTCTAGGAGCCCAGAATTTGCCTTCTCCTCCCCAGGTCCACTTTTCAGTTATTCTGTGCCTTTTGTCATGTCTGTTCTCTTCACTGCTGTAGTACAAAATGCAGACACTTATGTGCTTTTTTGAAATTGTTGGGAAGGTGAAGAGACAGAATCTGGGATGAATTTTCAGGAATGATTCCTAAAGTCACACTGCAGTGCTTCAGCCTGTTCTACAAGGTGGAGACCACCAGGGGAACTGGAAGGTTTCTGCTACCACTGCTGGTCCAGAACCATCCACATCTGTGGAAATCTGCACCAGCAAAATGTTTGTTCTGCTTCAGGTTGCTTGCTCACCTTGGGGTCCACCTCTCAGTGACAGTAATCTTCCCTAGACCCTGAACCAAGAAGCACCTCGGTCCTTTTTGAATCCCAGACAGCCCATATAAAAGCGGGTGTTCCCAGTTTAAGGTGCCTCAGAACAAACTTGGATGTAGTTTTCAAACATAAGCTGATTTACTGCTGGGAAGAACTGATTGATTGATGTAGGTCAATCATGTCAAATCGTCCCACAGTTGTGAAAACTATGAGATGCAATTTATCAGTAAGCCAACTTTGATGCTAGTAATGGTTTTCTAGGAAACTCATTACTTGAATCATAAATGTTTTAAAACTAGTATCAGCATGCAGCACTATGCCAAATACAAGCGATATTAAGCAAGACAATGGAGTTTCTCTCAACCAGGACATTATTCAATCAAGGCATCATTTATTGAATTTCTCCTGTGCCTTATAACCCCTGTTGTGGAAACTGGATTTAGAAGGGACTGAACTAAGAGGAATCTTCCAACGTTACGATTTGGTTAGGGAAGTGCAAGCAATACTTAGGAATACCTGGAGGTGGGGATGGGGCAGAGATATCTAAACTCAGGGAATATGTGTATAATCCCTTCATACTGGATAGTCCTGATCCCTAGTAACTATGTCCTAATCAACACTCTGTAATTTGTCCAGATTAATAATCCCTGCTCTTTGGAAGAATGAAGCATAAGATGGTCAGAGAAAAAGGAGCAAAAGGTGTCCCAGAGCAGAGGCGGAAGGCTGAGAACTTCCTGCCCTACCACAATCACAGAGTGACAAACCCTGGTTATAGGCAAAGCATTGCATATATGGTAGCCTTATGGAGTTACCAAGTCCCTCAATAGTGGCAAACTCATGCAAGATGATCGATGAGTCATTGTCACACTGTGTGCCAGGTGCCAGGGCCTAGGAGTGGTCCCACCCGCCATTTTTTTTTTTTTTCTTTGTTCACAGTGGCCTTCCCTTAGCACCCACATGGCATCTCAGTTTTAAGACTCTGTTCAGACAATTCTCTTACTAACAGAAACTATATTTAATTCTTTTTTATTCATTCTTTTTATTTATACGTGATGGTAGAATCTATTTTGATATATTTGTATAAGCATGGAATATATCTTACGTATTTAATTCTTTTTTTAATATTTATTTTTTAGTTTTACGTGGACACAATATCTTTATTTTTACGTGGTGCTGAGAATCGAACCCAGTGCCTCATGCATGCTAGGTGAGCGCACTACCACTTGAGCCACATCCCCAGCCCATTTTTAATTCTTGATCAATATTATTATTCTATGCTAAACTTCCTTTTGAGTTAACATTATATATGAAAACAGGGGGGAAAAAAGACTCTGCTCAAAATATTTCCTCTTTAGAGGCCCTATCCTAATTGCAAAGCCACCTGCTTTCCCACTTGGGTCTTCTTAGCACCCAGGTCCCATTTCTCTTAAGTTCTAATCATTCATATGACTTCTAGTTCACATCCTGTCTTTCCAGCCGGACACAGAGGCCCAGAGGAGCCATCCTGGTCTGGAGGGAGAAGCCTCTGGAGTCAGTGACCTGCTTCACAGTTTTCAACCTTGACTCTAGTCTCTAGGACAGGTTTTATAGCCACCAGGTGCTAGTACTGAGATTCACACCCAAGCCCATGTGGCTGCAGTCAGAGCCTTTGACCAGGATAGTACATTTATAATCTTTTGGCATACCCAGTATCAATCCTTTAACCCAAAGGAACAAATGAGGAATTTAATTAGCTAATAGGGCAAAGAACCACAAGAAGATTCCTAAATCCCACCACTCAGAAGTTCACATACTTAGGCTGGATTGGGATGGCTTTAGTGGTTAGACAAGGAAGAACTCAGTCCCTCCAGAGTAATTTGGGGGCATTGCACCTAAAGCCAGAGAGATTCTAAGAGCCTAGAAACAGGAAGTATCTCCTTTAATGAATGCATGTCCTTTTCACCTGAGGGATGAAGTTTGGGACTGGGATTTAAATCTGTGGTGACGATTTTACATTCTCCCTGTTGTGTTCTCTTTATGTTTTACCTGACTTGTGCTTAAGCGCTGTTGCTTTCTATAGATGGTACTTCTGTCACTAGGCTTCCCCACAACATGGGAGCCTCAGGGTTAATAAAATCACACAGGAATATTTTCATACCTGTAAACACAGTTTTCTGAACCACTTTATCAAGGTTCATAGCTGGGGCTTTGGGTTTTCTTGAATGGTTTCTATACTTTGTTTGAGAATGTCTTTCTACGCACAGTATAATGAAAAAAAAAATCTCACACAAATAAGAAGTCCTGCTGTCAGGTGTTTTAATAGCTCTAAGACTATAAAGCTGAGAGCTCACTCTCATATCTTTAAAAATGACCAGGCCCTCTTGGGCCCCTATTATTGTTTTTTCAGTTCTATTAATAGACTTCCTTCCCTGGTACCCTGCAATGTATAACATAGCGTGTTTTATGGAAACACTAACACACTCTATTTTGGAAGTTTCTTTCAGGCTTGACATTACATGTTTGATCATAAGTAACCATAATTTATGCTTCTTCTTTTTTTTTTTTTTTTTTGGTTATAAGCTACTTGTTTTAGTTTCTCAAAGTAGAGAATGTCAGTCTGGAGAAAGGTCTATTTGTGAGTTAAAATCCTTTGAAACATAGAACACGTTTGATTCATGAAAACTGTTCCAAAAGTCTGTTTGGTTTCCCTCTTCAAAGTGGTTAGATGCAAGCTGAAAAGTGTTTCAAATAAAAACCCCGCTGCTGTCTGTCATCTCCTGGGCTTGATAAACACAGGCAAGAACCCAAAACTCCTGGCTCAGCTCTGTAATATCACTGACAAACACGCAGTACATCCCAATTTCCAAGGCATTGATGAACTTTTTAAAAGAGCAATTGCTACACATAACCTAAAATAGGGTCTACAATGAAAAGCAAATCTATCTTCCCTACCAGTCACCCAGTCCTCCAATTTTCTCTCCTAATTTTGCATGTATTCTTACAATAATATTTCAGGCATATAATAAGCATTGTATGACATCAATGGTAGCTACTCGACATGCAATCTCTAAATCTTACTTTCTTCATTTCATGTTAGATTTGGGAATTGGTGTCACATTAGCACAAATAGTTCTGAACACTTTTTTCATCATGCCATATTTACTGTAGTATTTACTGCTCAGTAGTCCATAAATTACTAACTAAATCCCCTTTTGGTGGACATGTAGGACTTTCCCAGTCTTCTGCTGATATAAACAGTACTTCAGAAGACCCAGAGTCACAGGGAAGGCTTAAAAGGACTAATCCAGCAGAGGCAGCTGTTTCTAAAACAGCCAGAGGAAGCCCTCCAAGGATCAAGTGTGGTAGGCTTGGCACACTTGTGTTGGGAAGCTAAGCAGCTGCCATACCAACATAGCTTTAAAACAAAACCATTCAACTTTTTTTTTTTTTTAACCTCAGAAGTATATAATGGTTGTTCCTGAAGTCAGGAAATTCCATTCTGGGATAGATTTTTAGTGAAAACGGTGACCTTTGCATAGTCTTTGCTTCTCTCATTTTTTTCCTTTTCTCTGTCCAAGTGTTATGCAAAATCAGACTGTTTCTACTAGATACCTAAGACAATTTTTATGTGTTTTGTGCATTTGTTTTAATTGAACCCAAGGCCCTTAATAACAGAGTCATATCCCCAGCCATTTTTATTTTTTATTTTGAGAAAGGGGAGTCCTGCTAAGTTGCTTAGGCCCTCGTTAAATTTCTGAGTCTGGCTTTGACTTTGTGATCCTCCTGCCTCAGCCTCCCAAGCCACTGGAATGAACAGGCATGTGCCACCACACTCATTTTAATGCATTTCAAATAGAAAATGAATTTTTGGTTCTTTCGCCATTTTAAAATTCAAACCCCAACAAAATATTCTTGCCTAAAATGTTGAACCTGAATCTAAACAAGCCTCCAAGTCTGATTGCTAAAAACAAAAACTATAGAGGAGAGGGGAATAAATTAAACCATGCCACAAAGAAACATTCAGCAAAATCAGGTAAAGTGTTCTCCAGGACAAACTACCCCCTGCCATAAGTAACAAACATATACACATACAGGGAAGACTACGGTTTTGCTAAAATAAAAGACTTATAAGAAATAGTAACCCAATGCAAACAGAGCTTGAATTTTGATTCAAACTATCTGTAAACAAACCTTCTTTGAGAAAATTGGGTTGAGTGATGGGTAAATTATTTTTAGGTTTCTTGGATAAGATAATGGTCTTGTAAATGTTTTTCCAAAAAGAGTCCTTAAATGGAGATGCACAGTAAAATGTTTATCAGTGAAATGATATGCTATCTGGGAGTTAGAATACTCTAGGAAAAAAATTGAAGTGATAAAACATGATTAGTAAATCATTAAAGCTGGGTGATGGGCACATGGATTTCCTTATTCTATTCTTTTCATTTTTAGGGTACTACATTTGTTTCCAGATCTGCCTTAACAAAGTATCACATTCTGCGTGGCATAAACAACAGAAAGGTACTTCCTCAGAGTTCTGAAGACTGGAGTCCAAGACCAAGGTGTCGGCGTGGTTGATTTCACTGTGAGGACCCCTTTCTTGGCTTGTAGGAGACCATCTTCTCCATCTTCCTAGTCCTTCCTTTGCACATATCTCTACCCTAATCTTAGAAAGAGACTAGTCTTATTGGATTAGAGCTCACCTCAGTGACCTGATTTAACCTTGATTCCTCCTTAAACTCCAAATGCTCACATACTGAGGCACTGGGGGTGAGGACTTCAGTATATGAATTTTGGGGGAACACAGTTCAGTCCACAGCAGGTACTATAAATATTTCCATAATAAAACAGTTTTATGATTAAAAGAAATGCTGGCATGTGTGGGAGACAGTTTATTATGGGAAACTTGTCTGTTAAAGCACAAAACCATGCCAGGTGAGTGTCATGGGTCCCCCTCCCTCCCCCAAGAGAATCACAAAGCCACTTTTTCCCAACCGGAAAAAGCTGATTTATTTGTTTCAGTTATTTGATAAGCACAACCACCACAAACTCTAAGGACCCACTTTAGGAGGATTATATATTTTATGATGTGAAAAGATCACTCCAACCTTGGGAAGTGTTTACATTCCTAGAAAAGGAGGTAAGCCCTTCCATTGAGTCTGAATTTGTAGGGGAATTGAACCTACTGATCAAAGCAGATTGGTTTTGCTTGTTTGGCTCCTGTTTTTCTTAAATAAACCACAATATATTTCTTTAACCATATCATCCAATTTTTTCCCTTACTGCTTTTTGCCCCTCGTCTCTTTCAAAGTAAACCTAAGGACCATTTGTACAAACTTTACATGGAAAATAACGTCAGACCTCCAGGTGTTAGTCATTTGTGAGTACAGGAAGATGTTTTCTTGCTATTCTCACAATTTGCCAATGGGCCTTGTTTTGGGAAAATTAGTTGGACAATATGTATCAAGAGTCATTTCAACAATTTATTCTTACCCAAAATAGGGTAAAATTTATATGTATGTATGTATATACACACGTAATATAATGTAAATATATTTATTATTTTATTTATTTATTATGGGTAATTCTATGTGTACATGGATTATCGTTGCAGAGTTTTTTATGTCAAGAGTGACGATTAGCGGGTGCAGTGGTACCTGCCTGTAATCTCTGCTGTTAGGGGGCTGAGGCAGGAGAATGGTGAGTCCAAAGCCAGCCTCAGCAAAATTGAATTGCTAAGCAACTCAGTGAGACCCTGTCTCTAAATAAAATACAAAATAGGGCTGGGGATGTGGCTCTGTGGTTGAGTATCCCTGAGTTCAATCCCCAGTACCCCCACCTCCCACCCCCCACAAAAAAAATAAAAGTGACTATATGGTCCAGTTGAATAAATTACGTCTGTCTATATAATCTTTCTATCTAATGAAATACTATGCAGTTTTTAACTAAATGAGACCATTTTGTGTTTGCTGGCATGAGCAATGTAGAAAGGGGGAAAGGCTCAGAAGATTCCTTTTGTGTAGCAAAAAGGTCTCTGTGTAAATACATTTATTTGTGTTTGCAAATGCTTAGAAGCTGCATTGAGGATGCAAGCTGGGCTGCAGGCATTTGTTGTCTGAGGAATGAGATGTGGAGAGAGTGAGTCAGGTGAAGATAACCTTATGCTTCCTCTCATTTTACACCCTGATAAATTCGGACAAGCATGTATTCCTTATGTAATATAAAACTTCAAAGTGACCATTATGACAATTTTTATAGAGTCATAGGAAATGTTCAGAATTCTAAGTGATAAACAGGAGGTAATATCGAATTGTCAAAATAGTAAAAATTCATATGACAAATAAAAAGACCAGAATGCTCCCATATTATAAAAGTTTGTGAATTGACGATGGAATTATAGGGAAATTTCTTTTCTCCATTACCTCAATTTTCTGCAACCTGATTGCATGCCTTTTACCAATTATAAAATAATTGAAACAGAATTAAGGATTGAGATGTGGTGAGGTGAGACCACGAAGGTCTCTCATACAAATTTTCTTGATTGACTTTATGTAAAAATGAAAAATTTATGTATTGGCCAACAGTAGGTCAGTGAAGAGTAGACAAGAGTGATATGAAGCCCATAGTTGACCCAGAACCCAAGCCCTACATCTGTAACTATTATAAAACCAAGAGGAAATGTTCCAGAGGCCTGCGTCCTGGCTGCAAGGCTTACTGAGAGTTCTCAGTGAAACCTCCAGAGAACCAGCTTTTTATCTTAACAATTCTGAAATTATCTAATTTCACCTTGCCTCAAGTCTATGCTGTCCTTAGTGATTTTTTAGGTTAGCCTCACAAACCATGGCCCTCATTTATTCCCCACAGCCCACCTCCCCCCCACTCACTCTTCCTCATAACCTTTCAAATCCTTACATGTGCCACCAAGAACTATCCCACTTTGACCTCCAACTCTCTTTTGAGTCTTCTCTCATTAATTCTTCCACTCTCCTGCTGTAATCAAACCCCACTTGCCTGCCAACCTTCCTCATCAAAGCTCTCAGAGGGAAGTTCTTCATTCTCTCCCATCATATCCATCAAGGCTGAGAGACAGGCCTACCCTTGCCTCCCAGGACACCACCACTTCCAGCCACTGTGACTCCCAAATCTATTTTCCTTCCAGCTGAGTATTCCCTCCTGAACTCTAGATCCATATGCTCGATAGCTCTCTTAACAGATCTTCCACTGGGAGCTCTCACAGACACCTAGAAAACAAACCATCTCAAACCTGACCTTGATCATCTTTCCCTAAGTCCACTTCTCCTCTAGTGCTTTCCATTTAGAAGAAAACTGGAGATTCCTTGATATATTCTTCTCCCTTGATCCCACATCCAACCCATCACCAAATATTATAAAGTTTTAGCTTTTAAGTACTGGAGTCCAAGAATCTTGCTCATCTTTACTCCACCATCCAAGTCCATTATGTAATTTTTCTTTCAAGACTATTGCCTGGTTACCCCACGTCATCTCCCACCTGGCCTCTACATAGCTGTCCGCTATGTGCAGCATGTACATAAAATCACATTCTCCTTGAGCCTGCTCCACAGTAAGCCTTGGTTCCGACCAAGGCTCTAGCTCCTTCGTCAGTCCAACATGTTTTTTCATAATCTGCCTCTACTCCAGCCTCCTCCATACCCCCAAACATTCAAAGAGGAGACCAAGACAAATACAGTTCCTGTCCTAGAGTCATGAACAAGTAAACAAAATAACTACAGCCTGACAAGTGCTGTGATAGAAACGGACAGGTTCTGAGATAGAGACTGAGTGGGAAGAGCTGACCTCCTTGAGATGAGACAGGAAAGGCCTCAGGGAAGTGGTAACTGCTAATCTGACTCCCCAAGTGTGAAGAGGCATCAGGCATTGTGAAATCAGAAAAATCAATAAATTTTCAAAAGAGTACTTTGGCACTTGAAAATGCTTAAGGCTGACATAGAGATAGAGAAAGAGATAAAAGAGCTATGAGGAGGAGAAAAGTGAAGTTGGAGAGTTATATGGGGTCCAGTAGCCATGATCAGGGAAAAAACTGGGTTTTATTTGAAGGACAAGGGGAAACCACAGTCCCCTCACTGGTTACACTCAAGTCCATGGGGGGGCTCTCTCATGTCTTTAAATGGTTCAACAACCTTCCTAGCCTAGGTTTCAACCTTCCAAACATGGTGTTCTCTTTGCCTGGAAAGCTCATTTCTTCTTCTGTCATCTGGATGGTGCCAACACATTCTTCAGGTCTCAGCTGAAATGCCACCTCATCCCAGTGGTCATGTCTGGCCTTCCAGCTGAGGTCAGGTCATGCTCTCTCATATCCCTCCATTTTTTTTTTTTTTTTTTTTTTTGGTGGCACCACAACAGAAATGAATTGATGGGGCTGTGTGCAGTGGCATACATCTGTAATCCCAGGGACTCAGGAGGCTGAGGTGGAGGACAGCAAGTTCAAAGCCTGCCTCAGCAACTTAATGAGGCCCTAAGCAATTTAGCAAGAGCCTGTCTCTAAATTAAAAAAAAAAAAAGAAAAAAGAAAGGGGTGGGGGTATGGTTTACTGGGGATGTGGCTCAGTGGTTAAGCACCCCTGGGATCAATCCCCAATACCAAAGGAAATAAAAAAGAAAGAAAGAAATTAATTAATGGCATGTCTGTCTATAGCCTGCATATATTAAAAAAGATTTTGAATAGATGATAAATGCCTAAATTAATGAAAATTTGGCAAGCTTAGAGTTTCTTTGATCAAGGTTGACAACAACCCCTGAAACTTCCAGTTTTAGCTGAAAGAGCTTTGGAATCTACCTAAGACAAGCCACTTGGTTTACCAATAAAGGGTGAGGGCAGACAGGAGAAATCATGTGTCTGGAGTCACTGAGCCGCTCACCACCAGGACCCACTCTGGGTCAGGAGATAGACTCTCACATTTTTCCCACTGAACTCTGTGGCACTTGAATAAGGTCCTGAGGGAAGTGGATTTCTTGAGACAAACTTTTTCTGGCTGCTAATAACTGACTAGGAAAGGAAAAATAATGTAGGCAGCATTATTATTTCACTGATGGATTTAGTTACAGAGATTAAAGTGTCAGCTTGGTACAGTTCCAGCGTGTCTCTGGTTTGACGCTGGGTTTAGAGTGAAGGTAAAGACATCCAGAGCTGGCTCCTTGATGTGTTGGGTAGCAGTGTCCCATGGGTCTTTCTCTCAAAACTTTGGTTCACTTTGTCACGGTGGGTCTGGTTGGCTCCAGGGAGACCCACAGCTAGAAAGAATAACAGGGGCGTGCAGTTCAGGCCTGAGACCTGTTGGCACCAAAGTGTGGGAAAGGTTCTCACAAGACCTGCCCACAGTCAGCCTAGTCCAGACTGAGGTTATTAATCTTTCATGTCCCAAAACACTCAAGTCACTGAGTTTTGAGAAGAAAAAATAACGGGGGATTGCAGGGAGGCAGTGTGGTGGAGTGAAAGAAGAGCAGAAGTTGACTTGGGAGATTGGACTCAAGTTCCACAGCTTGGACATAATCTCCTGGTTCAGTTCCTCACACCAGGAGATGATGTCCAAGCTGTCCACCAGCTTTAGGACTGGGTGGGAGTCTGTGGCTTCTGTCCAGCTCCATGACTCGAACACATGCAGGCAGTGAGGGTGGTGCTTGTGATCCTATGGACTTGGCACCTCAGTTTTCTCATGTGTAAAATGGGCCTAGGAGGGTTGTTCTGACAATTATAAGGGACATTCTATTAAAACTACTAGCACATAATAAGTGCTCAGTAAGGGCCATCTATTGCTATTATTGTTTTCTGATACAGAAAAACATGCCCATAAAAGACACAGAGAGACAAATCTGGTCACTCACACAAAAAAAGAAGAAAGATAATTCCCAAACTGACATCTGTATCCAAATGGTGTCAAAGGAAATTCTTGGTACTCAAGACTTAATAAATAAATGAGCAGGACCCAAAACAGTTCATACACCTGAATCTCACTTTAGACAAATTTATTACAAAGGCTGTAGTACGTATTTAGGTAACAAGGCTCACAAAAGAACATTAGTGATTGTCTCTGGGAGGAGGCAATGCCCTGTGTGGTCTGTACTTTCTATTTAATTTCTTATTTGCCTGTTTATGTCTCTAAATTTGTTTGGCAAACATGTATTATTTTGTGAAAACAAAACAACATTTTTTGTATTAACAGAGAAAAAGGAGCAAAAAAACAATTTTGAAAATGGTTCTATATGCTTATAGATTGTTCATCACCTGGGATCACAAGTCATGCTAATTTTGTGCCTTTTCACTTGGAAATTGTCCTTAACAATTCTTTCTGAGCTTCTAGTTGCAAAATAAAACAAAAAAGAAGGAGTGAAGTGTCAGTGGGAAATGAGAACATGAGGGCAGACATGATAATGATTGTTTGTTAAATGAATGAATAATGAATGAATGAAGGAGACAGTATTGCTGGTAGATTCTGTGGCATGACAACTGATTATACATAGTAAGATCTGTGCTTCTTAATATGCTCACAGTAGGTTCCAATTTTGTAGTAGAAACCACACACACACACACACACACATACACACACACACAGGTTTCCTCTGGTCTTAACAGCCTGTATGTACTAATGGAGTTATGTTTAGGGCAATATTTCAAATTCCATTGGCATTTGTCCCTACCTGCTTAACACAAAATCCCCTGAAAGTAACAAAGAAATGGATAATGAGAAAGTAGAAACAAACATACAAGAGAAATTACGTCCTGTTGTCTTTATTTTTTTCTCACTTGATTTCTAACATATCGAACTTTAAAATGTCTTCCAAAATAGACCTTTGGATAGACCATTACATCTTTGCTTCTTTGAAATCTGAAGATCACATGAGTGTGGGAGTCCATGTTTCCTTTCTCATACATTCATGTCCTTAGTCAGGCTCTTTCTGGAAGGGAATAAAGAGTCCTAAGCATTTTCGGTCTCCCAGAGCCCCAGGACAACACAGGACACATAAGATCCGAGAATACCTATACTTTTAATCTGGAAAAAAGGGTTCAAAAATTCTCTTGCCCTCTAACTTAGTGGGGTTTCTTGGAATCTCCAAAACCAGACAATCATCCCAAGGCAAGTCTGGGGCCTGCTGCTCAAATGGGGCGGTTTTCTTTCCTCTGTACCCAATATTTACTAATTGAAATAGATCTGAAAGCCTCCACTGGGAGTGCTCCAAACCATTTCTCTCACAGACTCTCAATCCTCTTTTCCCTCAGTAATCCAAGAAGGAGAGTGGATCACATTGAATTTAAAGATTTAATGAGTAAAAGAACATAAACCTCAAAGCACTTCTGGCTTTCAATACCTCATCCCATCTGAAATAATATTTTAATAGTGTTCTGAGAAAAAGAAACTGCGAAGATGAGTAAATGAAGAGTTGAATTAAGTACTTCTTCCTTTACTCACCTGGAACATTTTGTTGGCTTTCTGCTACACATCTAGGAAAACCTAGAGACCCATGGGGCACTTTGGTGACAGACTCCCCTTTGCATTCTTCCTGACCCTCCAGTGTCCACTCCCCTCCACTTATCCCTGGGAGAGACCTGTCTTAGTGCATTAATGAAATCACTAACATCTAGCAATGTGCACCCTAGTACCACTGTTTCTAGAATGACATTTATATTATACTCTGCCTCCTGTATCTTTCATGAGGGAGTTTTTATGTGTCACTAAAAAATACTGGATAACACTCTTTATTAGCCCCATGATACCCCAGCCCATCAATACTTGTCCAGGGCTGATGAGATCATGCTCTGGTTTTTAATCAGAGTGAAAGAGAACAAGAAATACCTTTATTAAAAAATCAATTAAAAACCAGTTGTCCTAGGTAAACAAAAAGCATCACCAGGGCATGAAAGGAGGCCTAGTCCTGAAATGCAGCGGCAGAGGCACTGCTGAGGAGGAGGCCACATTTAATGCTAGCTGCTATCATTATCACCTTTGTCATCATCCCTCTCTGCTCGTCACTTTCCTTTTTGTATTTAGATTAAACCCTTTCCTTCAAACACGAAAAGTGGCCACTTACCATTCTCATGTGCTATGAATAATTTTTCATAGATGAGGGATGGATTTTTGCAGAACTCTCTATAGATGTATCCAGTCCTCAATCAACCCGGCCTTTAAGCAGGAAACCTGAGTGATGTTCCAGGGTGCTGCCGACCTCGGATTTCTGCTTCAGAAGTATGTGGGGTGATGGCTTAAAGTACCAATTTCAGGGTCTCATTTCCAAAGAATCCTTTGTAGTCATGCTGAGAAGAACCCAGAAATTTACATTTTAAGCAACCAATCCAGGAAGGACTCATGTAAAAATAAAGGCTGAGAACTTCTCCTATAGGAGTCATAATCTGCAGGCCTGACTTCCTTAGGGCAAAAAGTTCACCAGATGACAGCTACCAGAAGCTTAGGTCTTTCAACATAGTCACCTGTGTAGTCACTCACAAAACCTGGTCAAAACCTAGAATTCTTCCCCAAGGAAGTTCCCTCCTATGTCACCCCCTGCCCAGACAAGCACTGGTCTGACTTTCATTAGCAGTGGGTAGTTGTGCCCATTCTAGAACATTGTACAAATGGAACCAAAATCTGTTATGCCTTGATTCTTTTGCACAATATCATATCTGTGAGATGTCACAATACAATGAATATAGTGCTGGGCCACATTTAATGCTAGCTGCTAACATCATCTTCATCATCACTGATTTCATCCTTTGAAGTTTTTTTATTATTTTAATTTTCCACACAATCTGTAAAAATACTTTTTTAGTAGGTGACTGGTATTCCTGTTAAAAGGTTCCACTATTTCAGGGGCAGCCTGGGACCTCAGACACAACATGGCCGGTTAACTTAAAAGCAAAATGGCTACCACACAGATGCCAATCACCAGAGCTTTGAGACTCTGATGACAACAATTTTATCATGAGTCCCTAGACAGCTAGGTCACAATTTTTATGTGGTTATTTCTGCTGAGTAAATAAATACTGGTTCATGAAGCTCATGAGTAATAAAACAGATTCCTTTAAATGGAGGAAGAGGCCATAAATAAGAAAAGAGTCCTAGTATTCCTCAACTTCTGGAAAGCTGAAGATGGAATCATTGTGTTCCCTAATTGCATTCTATCTGGATGACATTTAGAATCAGTTATTGAGGAAAAATATCACAGGACACAAATATTAGTCTTCATTCATGCTTTGGTTCAACTAGTGCTCTTTATATGGGAATGTAGAAAGTAGAGAAAATAGTGTTAAATTGATTTTATTATTTATTGTATTTATTTTTGTCAAGAAATCTTTCAAAACTGGAAGTCCCTCCAGAGCAGATTTAAACCCTTTCCAGTAAAATTAAATCTGGGCCTAAAAAAATATTTGTGGCATTAAGCTCTATTTAGTAAGGTAAATTCCCATGATAGAAAGCCCAGGATCAGATATTATGCTGTACTTGAAAAAAAAATAACATTCATATTAAATAGTTTGCCTTTGGAAGAAAACAGATAGCAAGAAACAAACAAACAGAAGTCCTGAAAAAGGACAACTTCTCATCACCATGTGGATGGCGATAGAAGAAAGTGGCTCACAGGGAAGAAAAAAATGTTTCATTTTTTACACAGTGAGCTAGGTATTGTTGATGAACACAGGGAAGAGGTAGGAGTCAGAAACCCACACAGGAACACTTGGAACAAACACTCTGAGGCTCAGTACTTACAAAGGGATTGGAAGAATCCCTTTGGTCTGCCTTATTACAACAGTGGGCATTCCTATTCATTAATTTGTTCAATAAATACTCAGTGCCAATTTTGTGCTAGATACTGTGCAAGTTTAATCTGGCTCTATCTTGAAAACAAAAAGAACCTCATTTTACTGCAGGTTGATATTCATACTAATTCAATGAGAAATTTGTTTTGGCTACATTTTTTAATTTGCAGGATTACTTCTTTCAAACAGAGAATATAGGGTTTTTGATTTGCATCTCATTCTTACCCATCTCTCACCACATTATGCTTTGTGTCTTATTGTGTCTTGTCTCCCTTATCATCTTGAACACAGGACTGGTCTTATTGGTCTTTGTCTTCCTGCTTAGCAAAGACCTGGGACCTAGAAATTACTCAAAAAATTCTTGAATGAAATGAGAAAGAACAGAGAGCACTTTTCTAATTTGCCTCATAAAAAGTGCTAACAGTTAATGGAAGGTGATTGAATTAGAATCACCCAGAGAGATTTTTAAATGCTCATTCTCCAGGAGTCCTTCAGAAATCCTAATGAGGTCTGGGGAGGGTCTCAGGAATGCAGGGGGTTACAAGCTCCCTTAGTGAGCATCAGGCACACTTGGGAAACCACTGGAAAGTAAAATATTAGCCATAGAATATAAATTGGAAAAAAAGAAATGATGTTTCAGCCGGAGACTTATTCATTTGGACAATAAACGTTGGCATCTAACATGCATTTTTAAAAAATTAAGGAATGTTTCAGAGTCGGCTTCCTTTCCATAGTGGCATATCAGTAAGTCATGCTCCATGGCATGAAGGTCTGAAGCCCTACCTTCTGAGCTTGTTGGACCATAGTGGTCCATTGCTACAACTTCCATTTCCCTGTTTCAATTCCTGATGTAAATGAGGGCCATTCTGAGGTTGTCTGAGAGGTAAATTTACTGCCCATTGATTTTCACAAATCCTGTGGGTCCTGTGAAATCCTCTTAAATGAGTATCAGATACAGGAACAAAACTGGAAAATTGAATAGGAAATGCCATAGCTCAGAATGAAACACAAATGTTCATCTGTTCTGCTGAAAAACACAGGCCCAGTGTGATCTGGTATAAGCCCAGGCTGATTTGATAAACACATATTTTAAGGAAAAGCCTCAGACATGCCCCAATTATTGTAAAGATGTCCAGTTTAGAGTAGGACAAATGGGCAGTGACTCTAATTGGCTTCTTGGACAAATTCAAATTTTGAATAAGCAAAGTAAATCGTGAGATTGTTGTAGCAGCATTTATTTGAAATTTCTTGCAAAAGCATTAATTAGTATCCTAAAACACAATATGGCTCCTCCTAGAACAGGTTACCAAGTGCCACTTGCTAGCTGATAAAGTCACAATGATGTACCATGATGCCTTTGTGGGTGAATGGTTGGCAACATGAGGCAATCACCTTTCTTCCCAGCCTCGAATGCAACAGGCTTTGTGTAAAATTTGCTTATTTGCATTTTAGTGCAATCGAACGCATTGTATATATCTGTTAGCATCTCCTCTGCTAGCTGTTAGAAGTATAAAGTGAAATGATCCATGTGTCTGACCATACAGAGTTTATAATTGGACAGAACAGTTGCCTAAAATAAATAACATCGTAAAGGTAGAATGTGTTAAGTCTCCAATTGTGGTATAGACCAGTGCTTATTAAACTTTAATGTGTATATGAATCTTGGGATCTTGTTATAAAGCAGCTTCTGATTCAATTGGTCCAACAGCCCAAGATTCTGCATTTCTAACAAGCTCCCAAGTGATGCTGGTGTGAGGATCACACTTTGAGCATTGAGGTATTAGACATCCAAGTGGAGATGGCCAGGAGATGACCAGGAATATGCCTTGAAATTCAGAAAAAGGGTACAGATAAAATCTGGGGTGTTACAAACATCTGGATGGCATTTAAAGCCTGTAGACTGGCTGAAGTCACTAAGAGAGGCTTGTGGAGAAAGAAGTCCAAAAAGTGGAATGTGGAGAATGTATTTCATGCATGCAAATTTTGCTGGATCTAAAGGCTCCTTTTGAGAGTAGTGAAAAACAGGAGAGCGAGGTTGGAATACAGTTGCAAAGGGACTTGAATACCATTTTACAGAATTTGGATTTGAAGAACAATTCTTGTTTTTGATGGTCCTAGGAGAATCTAGTAGTTCATGTAGTTGATGGCAGATGACATCAACCTTACATAGTCCCGTCACCCAGTGCTCATACAAAGAGTCACATAAAACAAGTTAAGCCATAATGCTACTCTGGGGCTCTGATAATTCCATAAAACATTTAAGGAAAGCAATTTTGAGTGACTTTCTTAAAACTGCAAGCAAGTTATTCCTGTAACCAAGAGCAGACTATAAATATGACACATCTCTGTTTAGTAATTGCTTTATTTTGGATTAAGACTAGCAATTTTCTTGTCAGAGACAGTCATGAAGTAGAAAGGGAGTGGGGAAATTCGTACAGCTTGGGCAGTTTTTGCAACTTGAAAGCCAATTTACAATTATTTTAACAGGGCTAATTCTGCATTAGCGCCAATTTTTTCCTCTGTGGTCTTTTTGGTTTGATGTTTTTTTAGGATTCAGAACTTTATTAACCATATTAATAACCTCTTGTGTGTTGTTATTCCCTTCTAAACTGGACTATCATAAGAGACTTCATGGGGGAGGTGAATGAGAAAATTGGGAAAATTGGATGTTGGTAATAGGTGCTCAGGATTTACCAACCCCATCTAACCTAGTCGTTGAAGCAAATGTGCAGATCCCCAGGACTGGGTTGGCTCTTTGTAACCAGCTAGAAGCCATGTGCTTATGTGCCTTTTATATCTTAACATGTGGGCCTCAATCCAATTTTACCCAGGGCACCCTCTGTGCACCCAGTGATTATATGATAAATATGATTAAATTGTTTCATTCACTGAAGACAACATTCACAATTCCACAATTCCTACCCATCCCCCCAACCAAAAATTTTCTGTCTATTCTATTCTTTTTCAGTATCACTTTTTTTTCAAGTCAGAGAATGTGCCAGGAGGGGAGAACAAAAGGGTACTTTGCCTTTAAAAAGTTCTATTTACATATAAAAATTGATACAAAAATGATGAAATGTTAACATTTGTTAATTTAACTTTCAGTACTAACTATTCTAGTGTTTGTTATATTCTTTGTTTTCCCTACTTTATTTTTGGGGTGCTGGGGATTGAACTCAGGGCCTTGTGTCTGCTAGGCAAGAGCTCTACCACTGAGCCATATCCCCAGTCTCCTGCTTTGTTATATTTCAACTGTTTTTCAAAGTAATAATAATTGTAAAATTATTCTTTGCTGAGAATCCAAGGTAAACAAGCATGCAGTACACCAAGCTGTTTCCCTCTAACTTGTTTTCCTGCCTCCACTTGCCTGGAATCAGAATCCACGTCAAGAGATGATCAAAGAGGTAGTGATGAACTTTTTCACCTTAAACTTAAAACTGCTTTTGGTTATAATGATTCTTTTATAGTTAATGTTTTGCTTATTTACCTGCAATAAAATTCACTCTTTTCAATGTGCCACAGTCAAGGTCTGAGCAGGCACCACCACCTTCTGCAATCCACTTCGCCTCTCAGCTCACTCCCTGGATACCACCAATCTTTGTCTGCCTTCGTGTTTCCTTTCCCAGCCATTATTATTTTTTAAGTACAGTCACATCCCAAGATATAATTTCTATTTCCAGATGACTTCAAATTACTGGGTTCTAATTGTGAGAGGTTTCAATGAACATAATATATCACTTTTTATTTTCCAGACCTGTTGAAAATGAAAAGTAAAAGCAATACAGCTTAATATCACAGAGAACTCACTTGATTTTTTTTTTTAGACCCACAATGTCAAATCCAAATCTTCTGAAATTTACTTTTAACTTACTAATGTTTTGTATAAGTGGATTTCACATGGCTCTCCCAGAGCTAACAGCAGCTCACATTTAGCTATTAGAATCTCACATGCAGTTTCTGTCAACATCCTTGGGCAAGGTGCAGAATGAACCAAAAACAAATTTATTTCACTCTGAAAGGATAAACGGGACTTCCTTTCTGGTTTCCATTTTGTGTCAGAGCTCACAGTAAGCTGAACTGACATGAAGGTGACAGCGTTTCTTTTCTTCTTCTGTTCCATGAAATTATTTTTAACACAGACATAAAGAAGTTTTAAACTTGCTTTCAGCACCTTCTTTTCAAATACTACATTCCAAGTTTAAGCTCAAACTTAAGTGTAATGAGACTGTTATCAACACCTGACAGAAAGGAGTGTAATGAATGAATATACCCAAACACCCTCTTGACAAGACTGCTTATATCATTCCTTAGGAAAGCACAGTAGAGATTATTTCTGTCTACTTTTTATGCATATCATTTTCCTAATATATCTTGGTGTCTTAGTAATACCAGGCATTTCTGAGAAAATCAGCCTCTGTCTACAGACACTGTGGAGAAAAATAAATGAGAAGTAAAAACAACCACTCTGTGTGATCCTTCTGAGAAGAACTTTGAGTATTCTCCCAAAGCATTTAGAACATACATTTCTACTTGGGAAGTACATAAACTCTATCAGTGAGAGTCAGGAACCAAGCACAACTGTTTTCTTTAATAATTTTAAAGAAAAGATAATTTCATAGAATGCACTAGGAAAAAAACCCCCAAAATTTCAAAGATTCAGAGACTGAAGAAGTAGCGTATTTCCTGTTAAAGTAAAGCCTGTTTCCTTCATCAGCTTAGCATTATTTTAAAGTGCTTCTAAGCATGTGATAGTTTTAATTTACCCTAAAGCTTTCATGATATCAAACGAACACAAAATATTTACTTTCATAAGGAATAAACCTAATACATAGGTATAAAATAAAAGTTAGTTTTACAGCACAAAATTCCAAAAACAGTAAAGAACTTTGTGGTCTGTCATCTTTTAATTTAATACTTAGAGCTTTACAAGATCATCAGCCTTCACTATGAGAACTGTATTTGTACATATTCTTTAGATAAAGCAAGGAGTTGCTTAATATATTTGAAAAACCAGCAGCCAAAATAATCAGCTCCTAATCTACATTCCCATTATAACACTTTGGACATTTTAAATTTATACATATGGGTCTACTTGAATATGCAAGCAAATACACCCCTGCAAAGAAAAGACAAATATTTATGTACAAATAAATAGTGTTTTAGGGAACAGGCACTCAGATGTGAGGACTGATGTTTTATGACTTGACTCTTAGCCTCGATAAAACATGCTCACGAGGCAGCATTTTTCTTTGGGGATAAGTCATAACTTTGCCATAGAGGGCTATTAGGGGACCATTTACTGACATGGGACTGAACCTACAATTCCCACAGATAAATGTTATTTAAAAAGGAAAGCTGATGTAGGGGATTTTCGGGAAAATCTCCCCAGGGGACATGAAGTTCCCCTGATACCCAGCATGTAGTGCAATTTTCCATATTGGATTAGAGGATATTATGTTGTTCCTAAGTGAGATACGGCATAAACACATCACTTTTCCACATAAGATAACTGCACGTTTACATCTATGGAAAACTAATAACTATAAAACTGCAGGCCGATTTAGAGTTATCTTGGCTTGCACGAGAAAATGTTTGTCTCCCTATGTATGGAGAGGCATGTCCTTCAGCTGAAGGTCTAATAATATCTCCCGGGGAAGGACTTGACCCAAGTTCTAATAGGACCGAGTTCTCGTGAAGTATGAAATTGATTTCATCATAAAGTTACAATTTCTGTTCTCTAATGCCCCAAAGTGGTTATAAAAAATGGTGTGTGTGGGGGGGTCGTCCTTCTTCCGTCAGTTGCTGGTGCTATGAAGAGAACTAAATCTGCACGCATCAGGCAGCTTCCTTCTCCTGTCTTCACCCCAGTGTGGAATCAGGCCCTAGGGAAGTTTACCATTTTCTGTCAGAGGACCGAAAGCAACGTGGGTATGAAATGCTACTTGCATGTTACACTTAATATGGAATAAAGCAGATGAATTCCTTTATCTAGTCCCTCTGTGTCAATTGAACCTCCTGAAATTTCTTTTTTGGGCAATGAAATTAGCCACAGCATAGATTAGCTAGAGAAAACAATCAATTTGAATTTGGCCCAGCTTCATAAATCCCTCTGGTTCACCGGTGATCTGATAGAATAATGGATGGGATCCCTAATAGCCAGCAGAGCATCACTTGAGTTTTAGTAAAAAGTGAACAAGAAGAAATGGGCTAATATCTGAGTATGAAAATTTGAGCTGCACATAAAACATCATTGAAGAATATATTACATTAGCATATGGGACTCAACTTTTCAAATTACTTCCAAAATGTCTTGTTTTATTCATTCAGCAATTCATGGTGAAAAGAAAGGGGCTCATTATTACTATTAATTTAAAGGTAAGTGCATCAAAGAAATTCTCAACTTTCTGCTCCATTGACAGAATGCCCAGAGTTCCTCTACTCCTGTGACTAGCATTCTAGCAACACTTGATGCTTTTGAGTGTTTACTATGTGAAAGGATTCTGCTTAGTATTTTACATGCATTTACCTAATTTATTCATCCCCAAACCCAGGAGATATGCACAGGAGAAGATAATGACACACTTTAGTGGAAATAGCACTGGGATTAGGGTCTGATTGAAAGACCTGCTCTTGATTAGTAGATCACACAGGTAACCTAGGGGAAGCCTGCAGCAGCTTGCTTGCCCTGAAGCCCACCCGTCCTACCAGGTTCTCTGGCTTTTGGTAGTTCCTGGTCATTCTTCCCCTCCCTTTCCTCATCTTTTAGATGGGGACAAAACCTCTTTGAATTGTGAGTGGGTTAAAGGAGTTAATCTAGAAAACATGCTTAGAGCAGTTAGTGCTTCATTAAATGTTGGTTCTTAACATTTTTACTTCCTTGCTGAATGTCATTGGGCAGGTCCCTCCACCTCTCCAAACATTAAGGCTCTCACCTGAGAAAATGTTGATGATATTACCTGTCTACCTCATAGGCTCAACGCATGTAATATATATGAAAATGAAAATAGTTTTTTAATGACATGTTCCTTGACTTACCATGAGGTTATATCAAAATCAACTATCATAAATTTAAAATATCAAAAGTCAAAAATACCCTTGATTCATCTAATCTCCTGAACATCCTCGCTTAACAGCACAGTACAGTATGTGAGTTGTGCCCTCTTGTGATTGTGTGGCTAGCTGGGAGCTGTGATTGGCTGTCTCTGCCCAGCATCGTAGAGTATCATATCGCATGTCAATAACCTGGGAAAAGAGCAAGCTTGAAAACTTGAAGTAAGCTTTCTACTGAGAACATTTTATCTTTGCACTATCATAAGGTCAAAATTTTGTAAGCCAAGGACCCATGTATAGGGTTTCAGAGGAATTTGGCATCCTTTTTATGACAATAATATTGAGTTTGTCTCTAGATATACTCCTGAAAGAGTATTTTCCTATGGAGATAGAAGATATTAATTCCTCAATTTATTCTTTGAGTAAATATTAAGTACTTCTTCTGGGCCAAAAGGTGGGATGTGGAAAAGAACATGTAGTATGTGCTCTCAATGTGTTTGTAATCTGGGAGCAGAAGCAGACGAGAAACCACAGTGTTAATGACACAGCGTCCTAAGTGTTATGATGGACAGGTCTAAAGGTTGGATTGTTGGCTCAGTTTGCAACAGAGGAAACATGGGAGGTAAGAGTTCAATATCTCTGTGTCCAAAACAGCCTCATTGTTGATATGGTGGTCATCTTCTCTTCTTATGTCTATAAAAGTGAATTTCCATCTGTCTCCAGGGTCTTAGTATGATTTTTTTTTTAAAGAGAGAGAGAGAGAGAGAGAGAGAGAGAGAGAGAGAGAGAGGGAGAGAGAGAATTTTTTAATATTTATTCTTTTTTTTAGTTTTCGGCGGACACAACATCTTTGTTTGTATGTGGTGCTGAGGATCGAACCCGGGCCACACGCACGCCAGGCGAGCGCGCACACCAGGCGAGGGCGCTACCGCTTGAGCCACATCTCCAGCCCCTTAGTATGATTTACTATACAATGAAGACCATGATAAAAGGCCTCTTAAGTAATTTCCTGTTGTGCTGCTATTAGAGTTGGGCCCAAAGAATACCAAGAATTATAGAACTCACCAAAAAGCTTCAATTATAATTTTTCTGGTTGGGAAAAAAAATCTGGGTTTTCTAGAATAGGCTTCAGAAAATGGAGTCTATGGCCAGTATTTCATTAGATACCTTGATGACTTAATATCACTGGGCAGAAAGAGTTATAGAATATGTCATTTTGAGTGACCTTAATATGACTCTACCATTTCAAGACTTATCCCAGTGCTCCTCAAACTCTTGCTCCAGAGTGCCAGGAGGGAGGCTACTAGGAGCTAGGCATCTATAAAGAGTCTGGGCATAGCTTGGGGTCCTCTACAAGCATAACAGTTTTTGAAGTTTCACATTTTATCTAAAAATTAGTGTGAATTTTGCAGTCTAAGCTATGTTTATTTTAATTTCAGATTATTTTACATCTACGCTACATAATAATATAAGCTTATTTTCTCTCCAAATATTATTTCTTAATTTTTTTTCTAACCATGAAAGAAATGTCATTGTAGAAAACTATATCAAAAAAAGAAAGAAAAATAAAAGTAATATTAAAAAAAAGAAAACATATATCAAATTGCAAGTTAAAAAATTAAACTCTTCTATAATTCCCAAACTACCATTGTTGGTACTTTTCCTTCTAGTTATTTTCACATGAATATAGATATAGAGATATAAATATGGAATTGTATAAATATATACATACAATTTGAAGTCTTCCCATATTCTTCAAGGCTATGTCTCCTTTTTGAAGTTAATAGTAATTATGTGATAATATGGCAAACATTTTTATTTAACAGTTTGATGAGTAGAAAAATTTAAATATAGTTTCTGTAGCCTCGGTTGGAATCCAAACTCTGTTCACTTACTAGCATCAGGCTCCTCATCTATAAATAGAGGCTAACAATATTACTTTTCACAGAAGGTAGATGTGAGTTTGAAACACTTCAGTATATGTGAAGGGCTTAGACGTGCCCTGGCACATGGTGAGCACCTAAATAAGGCACAGTGTTATTTCTCTTCACTAATTTGAAACAGTACCTTTGTTATACACTGAATTCTCTTAGGTACTTTGGTCTGCATCTGGACTTTCTATCTTCTTTCATTGGGGGCAATTTGTCTTTTTATGCACCAAAACAACTTTGTTTTACATGTTGTCTTTATACAAAGAAGCCACACTTGGTTAGGCTAATTCCCTTTTATTATACTTCTTTTCAGAATTTTTCTGGCTATTATTTCTTGCCTATTTTTCCACAGGAGCTTTAGAACAACTTGTTTCATTAAAATATTTAAATCTTTCATTTAAATTACATTTGTTCAACATGGGAATATGTTCTTTGCAATCCTTCTGTAACTTACTGTCCTTTGTTTTCATTACATGCTGCTTTATTCTTACTTTAATCTACCCTGTCATTGAGAATTTTTTTCTACCACACTCTCTCCCAGCTCTGCTACCTAGTTATTTTTAAAGAATTTGTTCTCAGGCTTGATGCATGCATGAAGGACAGAACAGATAAATAACATTTTGGCCTCTGAAAGCAGTACTTATGCAGCTATGCACCCAGGTAGCACCCAAGTCTGCTCCTTTAAATTCCTGTGCTGTAGAAGCAGGTTTTATTACCCAGAAAAACAGGGTGCTGTGTGGCTAAGACCATTTCAGAACTTCTAAGTTAAACAACACTAAACATATTTTTATTCTTCAAAAACTCTCATACACTTTAATATCACTTCAGTATTTTTAAACATTAAACCTTAATTTTTTTTTCTGAGTCTCCAAAAGGAGATATGTTTTGCAGAAGTGCCCAATCCTTTGGTTATGTGAGCTTTTCTAGAAAGGAGTATCTCTTACGAATCAAAATCCTAGACACATCAGTTTGGGAAATTCTGTTGAAAAGGGTTCTTTCAAAGATTGTGGTACCCAGGGAGAATTTTTTTGTTTCTTTCAGTAAACATCTTCATGGAGGTGGACTATTCATTTTAAAATCTAGAATAATTTGTCTTGAATCTAAAGGAAATTCTCAAATTGGCCTGTGGGTTGAGTCTGAGTTCCATTTTTTGATAATGATGTCTATGTCCACATCTTCAAATAGCTTCATGTGTGTGTGTGAGTATAAAGTTGACAGAGACTCAACCAGGCAAATGCTGCTCTGAACGAGAAGCCTGGGCCACTTTGGTTGTACAATGGTCTAACTTATCATATAAGTTTGAATTGTTGGCCAACAGAGAAAAATGCTTCCTAAAATACATACTGAATTTATTTTTAAAACTCTTCATTTAGAAAAGAATTACTTTTCTCCTTCAGGGAATTTTTATTATTTAAACAAAACAACACCCTGCCCAAGTATTAGGCTATCTACCAAAATAAAGTTTTGGTTTTCTTTTTTCTTTTTTTGGCAGACGGGAAATTATTTTCATGCAGTCATTTGTTGGACCTTGGGGTAAAATTATATTTCATAGCTCCCTTGTTCCCAGGCTATGGTTTAAAAAAAGAGATTGATGTCTGAAATTTTGAGTGTATTTGTCTTATGAATTTGTTTGATTCTCTTGGGAATAATTATCTCATATCACTTGAAGGTTAGTAATTCCTTAGGAATGACCTCTCTATTATAATTAGTAACGTATACGTAGCTAGAAAAAGTGAAAGTTAATGGACTTAGTATCTGGCATTACTATTTTATTAAATGGTTGCTCTTTGTAACAAATAGCCAGAGTCATAGAGACTGCGCAATGGAGTGATCTTTTCTTTTATTTTCTGAGAACAGATAATGTAGAAATGGTAAAACGATATTGCTGCATAAGAAAGATCTCATTATCAATACTAATTCTGTACCTGGCTGTTGGGAAGAATTTCCAGTGATTTCTTCTTTCCCAGTTTGCCATCAGTAGTTTACGGAGACTACACATCAGGTTCAGGACTTCAATGGAGCAGGAAAGAAGGAATGAGCTAAAGGAGGAATGAAGGGAAAGGGGAAAAGAGAAAGAAAAACAGAAAAAAATTAATCTTAAAAATGGTGAATCCAGGGGCTGGGGATGTGGCTCAAGTGGTAGCGCGCTCGCCTGGCATGCGTGCGGCCCGGGTTCGATCCTCAGCACCACATACAAACAAAGATGTTGTGTCCGCTGATGACTAAAAAATAAATATTAAAAAAATTCTCTCTCTCTCTCTCTCTCTCTCTCTCTCCCTCTCTCACTCTCTCTTTAAAAAAAAAATGGTGAATCCAGAAAGTCAAAATCTTTCAAGAGACAAATAACAATGACAACTACAAAAAGACTCAGCTTTATTCAGGTTACTTAGAACTCTGGAGTGTGGGTTAGAAAAAAATTGCAAGGGGATTTGAAAGAATCTTCAAGTTCTACTCTTATACATCCATGAAAATGGAGGAAGGAAACAATCTAGCTTTGGGATATTGAGTGAAGAGGTTCTATCCAAGTCTTAGATGAAGGACATAGCTTTAAGTCAGATCTTTGTGTACACAGCCACAGGATCTAGGATGTTGGGTCAGGGGCTCCAGACACCAAGAAGATTCTTCAGCCCAATCACAAGATAAATTAATTATTTTCTATGTGTCCATAGAATCAAATCAAAAGTTCAATTTGGGAATACATTGTTCACTGTAGTTTATAAATTTAGTGTAGGATCCATCAATAATTCCAATCATCAGAGAAAAAAGCCTAGACTTAGAAGGAACACTGGATAGATGTCAACTACTTTCACCTCCTACTTCATAAGGGAATAAATACCCTTCCTTGCCAGACAGGCATAACCTATTGTGTTTGAGCTGATATGGCTGTAGACCCTAATTGTTATAATGAACTTTTAAAACCATACATGGACCTGCATGAGTTAAAGAGTAGTCAGTAAAAACTTTCCATAAAGTTGGACCTCTAGAAAGACAAGCCCTACATATTTAAAAAAAAAAACAAAACAAAACTCTTTCCAGGAGCAAAATGAATCAGTAAGAAAGTTCAGATGTGCCGCAGTCCGGCTGCAGCAAAGTAACCGGGGGGTGATGAATAACTTGTGTACGTTGATACAGCAGGAGTGGGAGCCATTTATTGCAGGACAGGAGCAGTATTTATACATTCCATAGAGCTTATCTAATTAGCATAAACTAGATACATCAGTCAACCAATAAAGAATCTCCACACTTAATGGCTCGCTTTTGTTACTTCTCAAACCACACCCTCTGGCATTTTGCCAGGCACCATCCAGACTTGTTTACGAACTCTAACATTCCCCTGACAAAATGCCAGGTGTTATTTTGACTTGTTTACAGACTCTAACATTTCCCCCTTTTGTTTAATTTAAATAAGGACCATAGTGGTTTTTACAGAAACACCATAAATAACCTGCTACAAACAGAAAGGGATGATACAAAATACCACAATACCAAGCCAATTGATGGCTCCATGCAAGAAGCCCTTGGAAAAATTATACCAGCAATGACACCATTAGTAAAGATACCGAGTTACAATTTGTTGTAGATTACATTTTGTTGTCTCAGTCCAGGTAAAGCAGTGTCTCAATAGATTAACTCACAGTCCAGGTAAATCACAGTCCAGGTAAGTTCTGCAGGCAGCTAGCTTAAATCACAGTCCAGGTAAGTTCTGCAGGCAACTAGCTTGATCCGAAGTCTCGTCCGTTTCTCAGCGGAAGTCTCGTCCGGTTTTCAGCAACACTGGAAATTCTTCCACCTTGGTCTTTACCGGCACTGGGACGAAGGCAGGAACTCCGGATGGCTAAAGAAAATCCTGTAGCATTCTACTAAGAAAACAACCTTCTGAACAATTTAGTACATTATCTCAAGGTTTTTTTGCATTTGAAATAAGCATTAATAGTGCTCATTACTCATCAGCTTCCAGGTGTGGGAGAACCATTGTAGCTTAGTTATTGGCATTGAAAATGACCAAACATCAGGGACACCAGTAGCGTCTTCTGCTGGCTGTAGTGCCTGGGCAGCCCCAGATGGCCCTGGGGAGTGTCCCGGACTCAAACTGCTACTGGGCACAGGGAGCAAGAGCCTGCGAGACTGTGCCTCCAGGTCAGGTCTAGATTTGGGCTCGCGGCAGTGGAAGAGCCAGCTCCCCGGCCAGGAGGCGGGGAAGGGCCAGTTGCCGCTGCCTCTTGGAAAATCCTTGCTGCGCTGTGACCGGCTTGCACACTCAGCAGCCGCCTCTCCGCTTCACGCACCCTCCGGTAACGAAAAGTATTTAGTAATAGCCTTTTGCTGCATCTTTTTTCCTGATAATCCTTCTTCTTCTGAACTTTCTTTTTCTTTCTGACTAGAGTTCCTGGGCTCTTATCAACACATGCCCTAACTATTCTTGGTTCCCCTGGGGTGCCTTCTTCCCTTAGTAATTTACTTCTCACCCCTTCCATATTTTCATCACAAAGACAATACAATACACTGAGACAAAACAAGACACAAACATACTGTATCAATCTTCTCCATCTTCTTAAAATGGCCATTTTTCCTCTCGCCCTATCTGTCTAGGGACGAGCAGATTTGCTCCCGTCCTATCTATGGACGGGCAGCTTTTTTTTCGTCACTTACCCCCCCGAGTGTCCCAGGGCTCCCCGTACGGGCCACCATCTGCCGCAGTCCGGCTGCAGCAAAATAACCGGGGGGTGATGAATAACTTGTGTATGTTGATACAGCAGGAGTGGGAGCCATTTATTGCAGGACAGGAGCAGTATTTATACATTCCACAGAGCTTATCTAATTAGCATAAACTAGATACATCAGTCAACCAATAAGGAATCTCCACACTTAATGGCTCGCTTTTGTTACTTCTCAAACCACGCCCTCTGGCATTTTGCCAGGCACCATCCAGACTTGTTTACGAACTCTAACATTCCCCTGGCAAAATGCCAGGTGTTATTTTGACTTGTTTACAGACTCTAACACAGATGTCCTCCAGTAAAAAACAGAAACTTAAAGCCTTGTTGCTTGCAAATTCTTAGTCTGAATATATAGTACTATATGTTGTGGGAATCCCAATCTGAAAATTCAAGATAAAAATTGGTTCTTTTAGTCAACTACTTTGCTGCTGCGACTAAAAGTTCTGACCAGAACAATTTTAGGGGAGGAAATGGGGCTCACAGTTTCATATGTCTCCATCCATAGACAGGTGGCTTCATTACTCAGGGCTGGAGGTGAGGCAGAACAATGTGGCGAAAGAGTGTGGCAAAAGGAAGCAGCTCACATGATGATCAGGAAGCAGAGAGCGACTCCACTGCCAGATACAAAATATGTACCCTAAAGCCATGCCCCCAGTGTCCCACCTCCTCCAGCCACACCCTACCAGGCTTCAGTTGCCACTCAGTTAATCCCTATCAAAGGATTAATTCACTGGTTGGGTTTAAGGCTCTCACAACACAATCATTTCTTTTCTGAATCTTCTTGCATTGTCTCACACGTGAGCTTTTGGGGGACACCTTACATCCAAACCATAACACTGGTCTTGGGTATATGAACTTCTAAGGGTACCCAATAGGTGCAAACTGTACAGAAGAATACTTCTATACTTTAGGGTGCACTGAATTCTTAAAATATATTTTAATTCCCACTAATGATGAGTATATCTTAAAAATTAAAAAGCTATGAGGGGGAAAAAACACAATAGGGGAGAGCAGCAGACATAACTAACAGGACAACATTAAATAATGTTAAAAGAACTGAAAAATAAGTCTGCTTTAAAATGATTAAAGGATTACAGAAAGGAATTAAAACCATAATGACATTATAATATGCAATGAAATTAACTAAAATTAACTAATATTTTGAACAGAACTAAATAAAACTTCCAGGAATGAAAATGTAAGCACTAAATTAAAAACTGAATAGCTGGGCTGGGGATGTGGCTCAAGCGGTAGCACGCTCGCCTGGCATGCGTGCGGCCCGGGTTCGATCCTCAGCACCACATACAAACAAAGATGTTGTGTCAGCCGATAACTAAAAAATAAATATTAAAAAAACACAAAAACTGAATAGCTGAATTAAAAGTAAACTAGTTACCATTAAAGAAAGCATTAAGGAATTAGGAGATGTTTGGGGAAATTACCTAAAGAATGGCAGAGGCATATTATATTAGTATATTTGTCACTGGTATAACAAAATACCTGGAGCACAAGGAAGGATTGAGAAGGATAATGCAAAAATAAAAGGAAATAAAATAAATATATTTGTTGATATGCACGAGTTATGTAACAACAACAAAGTCTAATTCTAAATTTTTTTTAAAAGCAGCATAAAAATACTGTAAAACAAGAATATGGAAGATGAGTTGGGGGAGGTAGAGGCCTTGTAGTCACAGGAGTCAGAGCAACCCAAGGTTCTTTTGAGGTGAGGGGGGAAAACATAATGTTGATTAACCTAAGAAATCCCATGCAAATTTGTTGAATAACCTCTAAAAGAACAGAAATTGTTATGGCTTGGATGTGAGTTTTCCCCAAAAATCTTACGTGTGAAACGATTAGTTTATGAGAGTCTTAATCCAATCAGTGAATTAATATTAACTGAGTGGTAATATTAATAACTGAGTGGTGAATAATAGTTATTATTAACAATTAATTATGTTAATAATTAATTAATATTAGTAACTCAGTTAATGCTAGGTTATGAGAGTCTTAACCCAATTAAGGTTATGAGAGTCATGATTAGGTTATGAGAGTTTTAACCCAAATAAGTGAATTAATATTAACTGAGTGGTAACTGAAGGTGGGTAGAGCATGGCTGGAGTAGGTGGAGCATTGGGGTCATGGCTTTGGGGTATATATTTTGTACCTTGTGAGTGGAGTCTCTCTGCTTCCTGATCATCATGTGAGCTGCATCCCTCTGCCACACTCTTCTATCTGATATTTTGCCTCACTTCAAGCCCTGAGTAATGGAGCTGGCCTTCTATGGAATGAGATCTCCAAAACTATGAGCCCTCCAAAGAACTTTTCCTCCTCTAAAGTTGTTCTTGTCAGGTCTTTTAGTTACAGCAAGTGAAAAGCTGACTAAAAGAGAAAAACATAGATGTAGAAGGAAAAAAATCACCCCCAAAGCATGGCAACTCTCATACTCAAATCATGGCATGTGCATATAACAATATAGCCTCTGTGTGTGTGTGTGTGTGTGTGTGTAATAAAATGGATAGAATTGCAAGAAGAAATTAATAAATACATACTTCTAGTAGGAGTGTATTTATTGATACCCTTAGACAAAGGAGGCAAAAATATAGTAAGGACAAAATAGATGAACAAGTTACTTAACAGACTTGGTCTAAAGACCATGTATAGAATACAGGGTACCTCTTTCAAGGTACCTCACACAAGCATTTACAGAAATTAACCAGTGAGCCAAAAACAAGCACCAAATACTCTACATGAGTACTGTCCAATTGAAATATATGAGCCATGCATGTAATTTTAGAGTTTCTAATACCCACATTTTAAAATATAGAAAGAAGCTGTGAAATTACTTTTAATAATACATTTTATTTTATCAATAATTCAAATATTATTTCTTTTTCACATATGTCTTAGAAACATAGTACATCCTAATTTGGTTTAACCTCATTTTGGGAACTTGATGGCCACATATAATGAACTGGACAGGGCATCACTCTGTTATTCATAACACTATCTCATATCTCAGCATAATACAATTAGAAGTCAAAATCCAAAGATAGTTTAAACAATAACACATTCTGATGTTTGTAAATTTTGACTGTAAAATTAAGTGAATCATAAATCTAAACATTTGGAAAATATCAAAACTTCTAAATAATTCATAGTCAAAGAAGAAATTAAATGGAAATTATGAAATATTTATAACTGAACAATAATAAAAATATAGATGTTGAAATTTGGAGTACAAAATGTATAGCTTTAAATGTCCACAGACAGGGATGTGAGTTACATGAAATATGGTGTATGAAAGAACTCAAAAAATTAGACAATAAGAGAACAAACAACCCAATCAACAAATGGGCCAAGGAATTGAACAGACACTTCTCAGAGGAGGACATACAGTCAATCAACAAGTACATGAAAAAATGCTCAACATCTCTAGCTGTCAGAGAAATGCAAATCAAAACCACCCTAAGATACCATCTCACTCCAGTAAGATTGGCAGCCATTAGGAAGTCAAACAACAACAAGTGCTGGCGAGGATGTGGGGAAAAGGGTACACTTGTACATTGCTGGTGGGACTGCAGATTGGTGCAGCCAATTTGGAAAGCAGTATGGAGATTTCTTGGAAAGCTGGGAATGGAGCCACCATTTGACCCAGCTATTCCCCTTCTTGGTCTATTCCCTAAAGACCTAAAAAGAGCATGCTACAGGGACACTGCTACATCGATGTTCATAGCAGCACAGTTCACAATAGCAAGACTGTGGAACCAACCTAGATGCCCTTCAATAGACGAATGGATAAAAAAAATGTGGCATTTATACACAATGGAGTATTACTCTGCATTAAAAAATGACAAAATCATAGAATTTACAGGGAAATGGATGGCATTAGAGCAGATTATGCTAAGTGAAGCTAGCCAATCCCTAAAAAACAAATGCCAAATGTCTTCTTTGATATAAGGAGAGTAACTAAGAACAGAGTAGGGACGAAGAGCAGGAGAAGAAGATTAACATTTAACAGGGATGAGAGGTGGGAGGGAAAGGGAGAGAGAAGGGAAATTGCATGGTAATGGAAGGAGACCCTCAGGGTTATACAGTGGAGGAGGTAGAGAGAGAGGAGGGGAGGGGAGGGGAGAGGTGGGGAGGGGGGAGGGTGGAGGATGGGAAAGGCAGCGGAGCACAACAGACACTAGGATGGCAATTTGTAAATCAATGGATGTGAAACTGATGTGATTCTGCTATCTGTGTATGGGGTGAGGGTGGGAGTTCATAACCCACTTGAATCAAAGTGTGGAATATGATATGTCAAGAAATTTGTAATGTTTTGAACAACCCACAATAAAAAAAATTAAAAAAAAAAAAAAGAAATATGGTGTATGATAGAGCGACATTTCAAGTTGGGGGGAAAGAATGGGCTATTTATTAAACAGTGCTGGGTGAAGGGTTATTCATATGGGAAGAACATCCATAATTAAATCTTGTCTCACACCATACACTGAAAATGAATTTTTGATACAGAGTTGAAAATCTTTCCATTTGTAAAATGGGACAATACTATTCATCTGTCTAAGAATATTAAATCGGGCCGAAAGAAACTATATCTAGACCCAAACTTTCAGTGATTCCATCATTATTTCCCATATTTTCGTGTGAAATTAAGCAGATAGATAAAAGGGCATGATTTATAGGCAAGCATGCACCTCAGATTTGAGGAAAGACAACAGAAGAAGAAGGTATGCAGGTTTAGACCAGGGTGTGAGCTTGGGCAAAAATAACATCAGTTATTTAGACCAAGTTGTAAAATAATGATAACAATACCTACCTATCAAGGTACTCGTAGTAATTTAAATAGATCAAGTACATAAAGGGCCTACAAAATGTTGATTCCTTTGCTCCAAAATGTAAGGTCCAGAATGCCTCAAAGGCATCTGTCCTAGTGCCCTGCATGCTCTTTCAGTAATGCTAGGCTTCCGGGGTTGATTCTGTGGTGATACATAATAATCCAGGATGCCCTGAGGTGGACACGAAGAACAAGGGCTGTGAAGTTAGGCAAACTTACATTTAAATCCCTGGTTAGTTCTTATTAGCTGTTGGGCCTTAGGCAAGATGCTTAACATCTGCAGCCTCAGTATTTACATCTGCAGGTGGGGTTAGTTATACTACCTGTGTCTCAGTCAAGAGTCTTAGTTCTAGCAGCAGCCGTTAGCTCTGGCTAATGTAGACAGAAACAAGTTGTGTAAAAGGTACTGAGCTGTCACAGCTTTTCCAAGCTATGCAGCCAGAAACCAGTTCCAAAGTCATACCTCAAACCCATCATATAAAGAAAAGATCCTCCTGATGACACCAGATCCACTTCTGCTTTTGGAAGTTGGTATGTCTCCCTTGGCCACAGCAGGCTTCAGGCCATCCCAGTGTTCATCTTATGCTCTCTGGTCCAGACCTAAGTCATCTACCTGTCCACATTGTACCTGCAAGGGAGGCTGGGAAAGTAAGTCTTTAGCTGGTATGAAGGGAAACAGGGAGTCTCTGCCTCCCTTCAGACTGGGAAGCACTCCAAGAGAAAGGGCGTTCAGGTGCTGGTGGATAACAAAGAGTGCCTACTCCCTCATCTTAAGGTTATTGTGAGGAAAAACGAGCCCAGCAGAGTATGCAGCATTGTGAAGGGGTTCAGAGCTCAGCTGGGAGGCTGAGTGATGGCCCACAGAAGTTGAGAGTAGTTTTGGAAAAACGACAGAACACATTCTGACCAGAAAACAGAGTGGATATATTAGAACAGCTCTTTTGGTCAGCCAACTTAACAAATGTTTCCAGAGATTCTAACTCCTAAATTCAAACATGATACACAAAGGACCATTAGAAAAGAAAACTAAGTTCCTCACTAAGTTCCTTTGCTGGGAATCACCTGTGACACAGAGCAATCCTGTTTCCACTGCTTCCAGATTGTCTGTGTCCAGTGGGTATAAGGACATGGCCTTTCTGAGTGCAAGAAGTAAACATTCTTTTTATTCTCACAAAATTTGTTTAAAATTAAACTTAGAAGAGTTTTATGAATATCATTTTAGTATAGAAATTCTTGTAAAAATGCTTTAGAAGAAAGAATTGAATTCATGGAAAAAAAGACACTTCTTTCCAGATTCTTTTCTTTCTACAAATAAGCTTAACTAAGACTCACACTAGTGACTTTTCATTGTCACTTCTTTAAATTCTCTCCCACATCATAATAAGGCAGCAAACATGTGTCTGGTCATGTGGATGTTTGCACTCTTAATTAGCATTCTTCCTGCCTAGATGTGTGTGTTCAACTCTATCCCCATTTTCTGCAAACATGGGGTCTAAGATATACATTAGACTATAAGCCTGCCTGAAAGAGAACAGCATGCATTCTATTTCCTTATGAATTCTCACAAAAGCTGGTTCAGGGTGGCACAACTCAAAAGGAAAGTTCAGCAAGGATTTACCACAGGCAGTCTGTGTGCTGCGTCTGGTGAGCCACGGCCAGCACATGGCTCCCAGGAGCGTGCTGCACACCCTGCACATGCTTGCTGGGAGAGTGATCATCATTAAACAATATTTATTAAATAGTCCAATGCATGTGGTGCTGGGCTATGTAAGTAAGTAGAGCAGTCTCAGCCGGTATCCTTTGGGAGCTTACAATATCAAACAGGACATTTTTCAGAGCCCAAAGTTGCCCAGATGAGGCACTGCACTAAAAGAGTTCATTCACACCAGAGAGCCAGGCTTTTCTCTCAGCCAGCAGCTCACTCTGTCTGGCTTTCCAAGCTCTAGGCTCAGGCTCAGATCACTTAAAAGGTCTATTATTGGAAAATCTCTGTGCTAAAAGAGACCTTACACTAGGACTTCCACAAATGCAGTCACTCCCTTCCACACCATCCATTGAGCAGTGAGATTGAGGCATGCCCAGTTTCCCTGGATTGTGGTGAAGGCCAGCAGGTATAATGTGCTCTCTGTAACACACATCCGAACACAATACAGGATACACAAGGAAACTGCTCTTTCTGATATGTGGGGATCAGAGAAGACGTCGCCGAGAAGAGGGCAGTTGAATCAGTTCTGGCAGTTAAGTGAGGTTTTAATGGGTAAAGACCAGATGCATGCATTTCAAACTTTTGGATGGGCTCTGGAACACTTGGGGGAAATGATGAATATCTGCCAGGCTTTTGAGTAATACCTGCCCACATGGGGACTATTTCATCTATTTCAAAACTCCTTGGAGCTCCAGGTTGGCAGTAGTATGGCATGCATTCAGCTCAGGGCTGAGAGCCACCCCTTGTTTTCCTACTCCCTGGCACTATTGCTCATTCCCTCTGTTTCATCTCTGAGAATGCTCCACCCCAGGAACACAAGAATGACAAGGTAAAAGAGAAGCCATAACCCAAACTTCAGCCATGCCAGATGAGCAAAGACTTTGGGGATAGTTCAGACATAGAAAAGAATCCAGCTGTCCCTACTGTTCTGGGTCACAGTCAGTCAGACAAGAACAAGGCATTCTCATACACTGTTAAATCCAAATGATCCTTTTCTCCCATTCTGGGAATCAACAAAGAGACCTCTAAGGACATTCTGTATGCCAGGTGTTTGGCAGTAACATCAGTGGAAAAACAAGTCCATGTAGCCTCGTAGAAGTTAGAGGTCTAAAGGATGTCAACAAGTCATAATCCATCCCCCTGAGTTTAGCCTGGAGGAGAGACAAGCCAAAGAGCAGAGATGGTTGGTTCCTATTCCGATAGTTTCTTGGGAGGATGCAATTTAGGACTCAAGGTACCCAGCTGATCCTGCATGGTCCTTTCTCTTGAATCTTCCCTTACCACAGGCCACCACTTTTATTCTTCTCATTGATTGAGGTTATAGATTCAAGAGGCTCCTGCCTGTTCTTCCACTCCAACTTGCCACGGAATTGACAAAAAGCATGGCCTTCGCCAAGGGTCATCATCTTGGAGGACGAATCCTCTGCGCTGCACCAAATTGCTATTGTATTTCATCGTAGGATCTCTTCAGTTCCTTCTGCCATGGATATCTCAAATGATATCACACTATCATATATATACACTTTTCTAACAAAACTAAATGATTCTTCCTTCATTTCTTTTCCCCCTAAAGCAAAATGCGAATGGCGCCTCAGTCCAAAGGATTTCACAACTTCACGTACAAAACAAGCCAAATTTGAAAGAAAACATTTCAGCTACATAAAATGAGACCTCCAACATGTGTGCAGCCAAGTTTGGAAAGGCCTCATTCTTTGCATGGATGAGTTGCTCAAAATTCTCCTGGATTTTGCTGGACACTCGTAACCTTCCTGTGAGCCTCTACTTCTTAATCAATCTGACTCACTATTTTTGTTTAATGTGGTTGCTTATTAAAGTCAAACATGCTCTACTTCTATAATGTAGTAACAATGTAGGTTTGGATTACACTCACATATGTCATTTAGAAAAAAAAAAGTGATATCATCATCAACGGAATTCTTCTGGAAGCCTGATGAGTTGTACACCGTGGTTCTATCTTCCTGACAACATAATGGGAACAATTCTAGAGATTTTTGTGACATTGAGTGTAGAGAAATTACTTGGAAATTATCTGGCTAACAAGTAGCATTTGAGGTTCTGTTGATATTGTTGTGGTTTTAGATCTTTATTGTGTTTAAGCTGGCTGAGTTTGTTTCTTCATTCTATCAAGTGGACATTAAATAAAGTAACCCAGACAGGAAGTTTTTCACCAGTGAATGTGCAATTCAGATTGGTCACTCCAGATTTAAACTACCAATATGATTTTTATTCTATTGAAAAATTAAGGGGAATGTATTATTTTATCCAGGGAAGCAGAAGTAGGTCATTTGTTATTTTTATATTATTAATTTTTTTACTCTAACTTTATAACTAAATAAAAATTTATAGAACTTGAGTAGTCCAAATCATTAATCTAATTTAATTTAACAGTCAAGTACCTATAATGGATGGGTGGAAGAAAAAGTTGGCTAAAATGGTACTTTGTTGAGTAACAAAGATATTTTTCCCCTGCACTGTGAATATTAGTCTTACTATAGGAAAGCGGAGAGGAAACCATCCATAACCCAAGTACCCAAAGACCAACACTGCTTCAATGTTGGCGAATTTGCATCTGCTCTCTTCTGTATTCATGTTATTGGTTTGTAAATGTTTGTATTCATGTTATTGGTTTGTAAATGTGTGCGGTCACACTGTATTTAAAATTTACATATTATTTAATATTGCAACACAACAACTTTCCATGCCTTTATTAATTCTTTGTGGACCTTATTTTAAGTGGTTGCATAATATTGTATCAAGAAAATAACTTGTTTAAATACATGAGATTGCTTTACTCTTTTAAACGAAATTATAATGGACTATTTGTAACAAAGTTTTTCCACTTTCAGAAGTAATTTTCTTTAGGATCAAGGGTTTATTTAGCATTCATTTATTAAATATTTATTGAACACATACTCTGTATTGGGATCTGTGGAAAGCAGTGAATTAGGAAAAGACAGTTCAAATGTTTAGAAGAAATTGTTCAAGCAAGTAGAAGAAATGCTCATAGAATTCATGTCTTAACTCATAATTCATTCAACAAGTATAAGATATGAACTTATCATGTGCCTGGCACTGGAGTAGATGCAAAAAAGACTCTATTGTATATTGGTTAAGCATCTCTGGCACTCAAGTAGTTGCAAGAATCTGCAAAAGTTTCTTAAATTTTTCTTTTTTATATTGATTTTTATTTTTTTATTTTTTTAAATACACAACAGCAGAATGCATTAAATTTTTATTACACATATAGAGCACAATTTTTCATATCTTTGCAAAGTATGTTTATGCCAATTCATGCCTTTATACATGTACTTTTTTTCTTTGCATTACAATTCTTATTACACACAAATACCACAATTTTTCACATCTCTGTTAGTATATAAAGTATGTTGACACCCAATTTGAGTCTTCATACATGTACTTTGGTTAATGATGTCCACCACATTCCACTATCCTTGCTAATTCCCTGGCCCCTCCTTTCCCCTCCTACCCCTCTTTCCTATCTAGAATTAAATACCTTTTTCAGAAGTGAGAGTGGTGTGTTTTTATGCCATTCACAAGAGTATTTAAAGTCTATAATTATTTTTATTTAAGTGAAATCTTTATTGCTGCCCTAGGGAGTGCTTAGTCTTCTACTATGGGAAAAAATGATTTTAAGGTTGTGGTGTACAATTTAATAATTTTAGAGGATTCCCTCTTCAAAATGTCACTATTTTTAGGAAAATCATATCTTGATATCATTGCACTGTTTTTTGTCAAATTTGGAATTTCCATGTTCTACTTTGACAATATCTAGTGCTTGATCCTGTGCTTCGTGTAGAGAAAGGAACTCATTAAAGACCTAAAGGGAAAAAAGAGACAGCAACTTCTTCTGGCAGTATTAAAGCATTATTTATGTAGCAGGATCAGAGCAATATGATTTTGTTTTTGCACCATTATGTTATATAGTTCCCTGGAAGAGTGTGACAACAGAGTATGAGAATGTCTGTGCGTACACATTTCACATCTTGCTTGGCCATGTGAATGTAACTGTGCCAGGAGCCCTGGATGTCAGTTTTCAGTATAGAAATCATGATGTAGAGCTTTAGTTCCTGAGTAACTGTAAGAGAGATTCCAGAGGGACAAGTTCAAGAATGACTTAGAAATTATAGACCAGATCACACAACTGTCATAAAGCTATCATCAGTTAATAAAACAGGGTTTTCTTTTCATTTAAAAAAAAATTGGCTTTTTTCCCCCTTGAAAAAAAATATTGATGTTGGAGGCCTTTGCAACTTGTCTGACCTTTTTTCTGCTGACTTTTTCATTTCCTGTTTCTTTCCTTTCATTTTTTTTTCTCTTTTGCATATCGTGAGGTCTTTGGAACAAGCTCTAAATGTGTTGAAAACAAATATCCATTCCCTAAAAATAGTGTAGCTTCAATCTTCTTGCTCCCAGAACCCTGCTATTCTAGGGTCCTTTGCTTCTATGAATCAGTTTTCTCAAAAATGTACTCTCACCCCTCCTCCTCCTCCCTCCTGCTCCCACGGAAACCAGGATGTGGAGACATTTGTAGGAAGAAGTCCAAGAATAAACATGAGAATATTCTGAATGAAAAGCAAATTTCTAGTAAGGATGAATCTGAAGGTGTCTGTAGAATGCTTCATAAATGAGCTTGGTTTAAATGCAAATCATTATTCATAGCTCCATAGGAGGAAAAGGAGGGTACTGATAAACCAGAATAGAAAAAATCCCCCCTTCCCACTTCAGCCCTTCAGTGTACCGAATAACCCAGTAGTTAAATAGCACGCTTGGGTCTTATCTGAAGCCCTTAGGACATGCTTAGGAGCAGCCAGGTCCTAGGCTAACTGCTAGAATAGAATAGCAAATAAGACAGACACCATCACTACCCTATGCAATTTGCCACCAATAAACAATATACATGTAGTTTTGAGTACAAAGGACAGAGAAGGAGAGGTGTGTGTGCTGTGTGAGATCATGGGACAGATCAGACCTTATTGGGGTCACTTTTAATCAGGCCTGGAGCTTGCATAACAAGTAGCCAAGTGAGGAGAGGAATGGAGGAAGAACATTCAAGACCCAGGACTAATGTATTTGAAGACCCCAATACTGCCTAATGCATCTGGAGCAGAGTGGAAATAAGATTGCAGGTGGGTGGTAAGCAAAGCTGCAGAGGTGGGCAAGGAAGGCATCTTATGGAGGTGCCCACAGGAGACATTTGAACTTAATTCCCAGGGCAACAGGAGCAAGTAATTGAGGGAGTGATACAAGCCATAAGCAGATTCTCCTGGAACCTGAGAGTATTTTGAAACACCTCAGACCTTTTTTTTTTTCCTCCCTGAATTTTATTCTTTATCCTTTTGCTTTCTAAGCAGATATCTGACTGTACTTTCTATTACTTTAAGAGAGGTATGTGACAAAGAAGAAAGAAGACCCATGCTGTAAAAAATCCTGGCTTTAATTTCAAAAGCTTAAGCCATCAGGGGAATGTGGAGATTTGCAAAGAAGCAGAAAGGCATTGTGGGCGAAGGAGGGCTGAGGACCGGGGCTGGCCTCCAAGTTAGAAAAATAGATTCCTTTGGAGTTGGGGGAGGGTGGAGAGAGCTCTATGTGTCCTAGAATGATGGGTACATGGGGACCACCTCTCAGCAGCAGCCTAGGGAGAGGGCAAGACAAGTCTCAGAAGCACTCCAAAAATAGAGATGTAGATGGGGCAACAGCCATCCCAGAGATGTTTGGAGGCACAGAGCTGCACCCACCCCACCCTGCCAGCCCCCAAAACCTAACCACTCAAACTCTGGAAGCTTGATACAATTCCAAGGAGGCAGGAAACCTTGACAATAACTGAGGATAAAATTTCTATCAGCCTGGAAGACGAAGGCTTTAAAATGGAGAGAGGTGATCCATGAAAAATAAAGAGCTGTGATATTTCTTGCACCGGGGTGACATTTGGACTATGATTCATACCACTGATGCATATTGAAAGGCTTATTCTGGCTCCCATGTGAAAAATGGATTGGAGAGAGGCCTGAGGGGATGCAGGTGAAAGATAATAGAGGCCTCTGCCTCTAGAATGATTAGAAGTGAGAATGAAAAGAAGTGGACAGATTTGGAAAATATTTAGAAAATGGAAGAGCAAGTACTTGGTGATTGGAATGACTGGATTGGCAGTGAGTAAGATAGAGGAGTCGAGGATAATTCCCAGGTTTCAGGATGAAAAGCCGGGTAGGTGGTTGTATAATATATGAATATATTTCCTGAAGAACAACCACACAGTGGAACTGGAAGAAGCTCACTTGAAGATTTTACTGGGAGAGCATATGAACAAAGTTAGTAAAGGCTCCCAAAGACAAAGACTAAAGTTATTAGCTAAGGGGAGACAATCTCAGAGGCCAACACATTGCTGGAGATTTCACCAACCCAAGTCCTTTCTGTCCACTGTCACATACAAAAAATGAAATGACAGTGTGGAAAGGGGTCTGAGGAGTCCCATGACTGAAAATGTTCCCTAAAGCAGGAATCTTCTCTCAGCTATGTGGCAGCAACCTCTGCGTTTGCACTCCCAGTAACCCAGCACTCTCTAACTTTAAAGTGAGCCTGTATTTGGAATTCATTCCTAATTATGAGAAAGCCCTCCTTACCTTAAATGGAAAACGGCCTCTTTCACTCACTGCTCAGTTATATTCTCTGGAGCGACACAGAATACGTCCAATTCTTCTTGTACATTACATTTGGAGGCCATCCATCATGTTTTCTCTAAGTCTTATTTACTCCAGGCCAAACCTATACATCATTTCCTTCATTTCCTTCATCTGTTATCTTCAATGGACATGCAGTAACAGGAATAGTAACTCATTTATTGAGTGTCGTGAGCAAGGCATTTCACACATATGTGGCAGGAGCTGTTATGAGTTCATCAAAACCCATTTCCTTTTCCTCCTGGGCACACAGTTTGACTACACTATGAGGCTGAGTTCTGGCCAATAGAACCTGAGAGGAAGTAGGAAGTTCTCCCCCCCCCCGCCCCCCGCAATAGAATGTCTTTGCCATCTTTTGATTAAACAGAGAGGATTCAGAGGATCAGAAGGTGGGTGAAAGCAAAACATGTAATAGGAACCTGGGCCTCTGTGCATAGAAAGCCACCTCACTATGACACCTGCCTTAGATCCTGATGTGAATAGGAAATACTTTCTTGTGTTGAGCCATTGAGAATTTGAAGTTTACCTGTTACCATACTTTTGTGTTACCTTAATTTAACTAATACAGAAATTGATGGTGGAAGTCAAATGCATATATAAAGGAACCCTAAAATGTGTGGTGATAGTTTAGCAGCCAGTTTAGAAGCTCTGGAAATGGTAGAAAGGATAAGTGTGGCTACTGGCTGGATTTACCTTATTACAGAAAGAGATGGGATCAGAAGAGAACTGGTCAATTTTCAAGCAAGGATGGTAGAGAGCAGAGAACTTGTAGTGATCAGGGATCTTATAAAGATGAAAGAGTCAATTGCTTCTGAATCCCATAAGAGATCTTTTGTACCCCAAAGAGTACAAGGAATGCTGTGGTGGGTAATGACCCAGGGAAAATTCTTAGTTGAACAAATGACAGTCCTGGAACAAAAACCACAACATGAACACGTGGGTATATCTCTCTACATATTGTGACATCAGCAGAGCTGTCATTTAATTGAGATAGAGAGGCATGAAGACAAGAAAGCAAAGGAATATGAAGTTTTAATTATAATGTCTAAGAAAGAACTTTGTATGTGGTTAACTAACACAAGGAACTGGCTGAAGGAAATAAATCAGAATTCTCCTAAGTTTTGGAGAATATTCTATTGTCCAACAAACCTCTCTTGACTGTTTAAACCTTAAAACGACTCTCAGGGCTCCTGGATTACACCATTGGAAGTTGAACAGCTTGCAAGGGGGGCATGTTCATGGAAGAATGGGCAAGGAACGTTTCTCAGGAGATGGAGCCAGTGGCAACAGAGGGTAATAGATCAAGTCTCTCATGGAGAGCAGGATCATAAGGGGTCTCTTCTTGACTGGACAGAAAGGATTATATATCACCCAGAAATTCTGGGCATGGCACTAGATGCAGTCACTGGCCGGGATTTGGGCTTGTCACCTTTGAGAAAAGAGTGAATGTGGAGGAAGAAGGAAATGGGTAAATAGTAACCAGAAGGCTAGAATATGGAATAGATTGCTATGAGTCCACTAAAACTCGTGTCCTGTCCTCTGGATGCACAGAGTATACTTCCCAGAACTCCTTGCATTTAGCTGTGATCACAGGTCTGAATTTCTACCAATGGAATAGGAATGGAAATGATTTATGACACTTTCTTGCCTAAGAGGTTAAGAAGGTGATCTCTCTTCTTTTCTGCAGATAGAATCATATTTTAGAAGGATTCTGGGTGCCTGAGTGAGTTTATGGAAGGCCGTCTAACAAGAACATCCTCAATGGACCTGTGATACAGTCAAGAATATAACTGCATCAAGTGACTGAGAAGTCAGGGTTTTATGTTTCAGCAGTCAGTTTTACTTTAATAAATTAATGCATTATCTCCTCTAATATTAATTTGATAGATGAAAAAATTAGACAAGTTAAATAGCTTGTTCAGGATGTGTCATTTAGTAAGAGGGAGGTCTAATGCTAGAAACCATGGCTATCTCTTTCCATAACTGTCCTTTTAAGCAGTGTACCAAACCGTCTCCCAGATGAGCAGGTTTCCAGATCTTGTAGCCCCTAGAAATTCCTTCTTAGGATGTTCTTAGTTTGTCCATTTTTTTTTTCAGAATTGAACATAAAAATTTATGTTGCAATTTTAGGATGATCTAAAATATTTCTCCTTTCTGGAATCGTCATCTATGAATGCAACCCAGCAGCTCTCCAGTTACGTTATTAGCCAGGCCTCTAATCGACCAATCACCGGTTTTCATTAACCAACACTCCCAGGCCTGACCACCACCAAAACCCCTACTCCCAATCGGAACTTGAGTAATTTTTTAAAAATTTGTTTAGTTTTAGTTATACATGACAGTAGAGCATATTTTGACATATTTATACAAACATGGGGCACATCTTATTCTAATTAGGATCCCAGTCTTATGGTTGTACATGATATGGAGATTCACTGTGGTATATTCATACTGAGTAATATTTTTTAATCTAAGGGCAGATATTTCTGTTCAGTTCATTTTTAAATTCTTCTTAATAATTTTAGCTCAGTATTCTAGTCATGCTTTTTCTTGAACTGTCCAGATTATGTTCAATCTGGCTATTCCACACTGGGATTGAATCATTCCAAGGTGAGGAGCAGCATCTTTTAATTCTTCCTATGACCAATCACTGTAGTAAGGACCTCACAATGTCACTTCATTTAATCTTTCTCTCATCCCAACATTACAGACAAGGAAACTAAATTTTAGAGAGGTTAAGATCACAAAGCTAGTATGTGGAGCCCATCATCAGCCCTCATGCTGGATGATCTGAATTTGTGTTGGTGTAATATGACTCTCTTTCCCACTTAGCATGGAAAAAAATTAATAATTGCTGAGTACCTGAAGTCCATCCAGGGCCTTATACACCCACCTCATTTAACCCTCACTGCTATACTACAAAACTTAGAATAAATTTCAAAGATTTTAGAAATTAAATAAAATTATTTTGTGATGGTCTCTATGTAGTAAATGAGTTTATGTAAAGAAATAATGGAAGTATAACAAAATAATCAACTTGAAGAAAGAATCAATTTTGAGCCCATGCCCACTCGACTGAGCCTGGGATGGCAGAGGTCTTCTTCCCTTCTATGAACAGTGTCTGGCACAAAAGAAGGACTCAGTGATATTTCTTTAAATACCTATATTCAGCAATGTGTACCTTAGAGGACAGATTTTAAAAAATACTCTAGATGAGACAAAAATTTCACTCATACAATTCTCTGCCACTTTTTCTCTTCAGAGACATGAGATGCACTTTGAACTGTCTGTGAAACTTCATTTTCTTCTTTTAGGGACTCATGGCTTTGGAGGAAGAGCACAAAGAGAACGGAGAAATCATGAAGAAAACAATATACACACCAACCCGACATACATGCTGATGTCTCTGACCAATTTTCTTGGGTGTTGTAGAACTGAACTATCCTCAAGCCTGCAATGTCATGAAGTAGATAGGCAGATGACAGTTCTAGAAGCCTTGCATGTGAATCCAGAAACTTCAGCACAATGTTGGATGTTGTTCCTAAAAAATCAACATTGGGAAATAGTCCATGGGATTGAAATGATTTAAACAAAACCATACTAGGCATTGGGTAGGAAGGCGAACCATCCAGGCTTTCTCAATGCCATGAAAAATGTGGACTCCCCAGAGTTAGATAAATAGACAAAGAATGTTAGGTAAACCAGGTGAGCCCTGTTTGACTCTTCCCAGTGGTGGCTCCTGTCCTTAGGAATTTTCTTCATTCTCACTAATTCCTCCTTCTTTTCTTCCTCCCATTCTAGTCTCCTCCTCTCCCCCTTTCTCTTCCCACTATTTTCTTCTGAGTCTACATTCCTCCTGTGAATGTTACTGCCCTCCCTTTCTCTTTGTTCTTCCCTCCCCCATTTTTAAAAATTTTTTCAGTTGTAGATGGACCAATGCCTTTATGTTATTTATTTACTTTTCTTTTTAAAAATATTTTTTAGTTGTCAATGAATCTTTAATTTAATTTATTTATGTATATGCAGTGCTGAGCATCGAACCCAGGGCCTCACACATGCTAGGCAAGCGCTGTACCACTGAGCCACAAACCCAGTCCCTCCCTTCTTTCCTTTCTTCCATCTTCCCTTTTTAATATCCTTTTTAAAAAATTAATATTACTTTATGTCTCTGTTCTTTTTTCTTTGGAACTATTCTCCATAGCTCTAAATCTAGAAGACAGTGGAATCTGGAAGCTCCAAAGACTTAAGGACTTTCTTGTCCTTGCTTCAGAGGCTGGCAGAAAACAACTAGATTGTAATTTTAGGAGCAGCCATTCACAGGCTACATCATATTTCCTGCTCACAAATCTACCAGCTGAGCTATTCACATGCTGTCATTTCAGGCAAAATTGTTTATGCATCACATAATGCTAGTCTATGTTGTGTCTGTTAGAACCCTGGCGAGGATTCCACCCTGGATTGGACAGTTGGACCCAGGCACATGGTCAATAGAAAACACAAGAGATCCATATTTGGGCATGAGTATGCCTTAAACACTAATGGGGTTTGGCACAACTGTGGCTCTGGAAATCCAGCCCACAAATCAGGTCACACATCAGGGAAAATCAAAACAGAATTAAGTTGGCCACTTTTTCTCTGCAGAGACATGAGAGGCATTTAGAGTTAAGTCCGTGAAACCTTGTTTTTCATTTTCAAGTCAGTTTTGGGCATGGCAATGTTATCAGTGCCCTAGTTTATACAACTTTTTCTCATATACCAATGAAGAAGTTCCAGATACTGTCCCAAAACATGGATTCAGAGGCAGCACATGATCAAACAGAATTTTCTTTCCTAAAGAGCTTTGAGCTCTCATTGGATAAACATTCATCTGCCAGAGGACAATTTGCATATGTTCCTGCTCAGTAGATGGGGAAGGAACAGGATCAGGCCCATGATCTTCAGAAGTGAAAGGACAAAACAGTGTTTCACACTAAATAGAGCACAGATCACTGGCTCCCTGATATTCCTAGCCTGACCTGAAATTTAGGATCTTTTCAGAAATTTAGGATACATTACTTTTCAGATGTATCCTTCATGATTCCTCCGTAGAGCTCAACATCTTAATCACATTGGTCAACTCTTTGTTCACCTGATTTTCTTTTTTTCCAGGTCTTCATTAGTGTGATCTTTTCTCTTTTCACGTTTGCATCTCCACCCTGTAATTATCCTTCAAGTCCCAGGTCATATGCGACTTCTAAGTGCAAACATTCCCTCCTTTCTCTAACCGAGCAAAACTTTCTGCCTCTTTAAACATGCTTGTCATTTTCCGTGCATTCCAGTTGTAACCTGAGAGAATTCTGGTGTCACTAGAGGGAGTGCTAGACAAAAAGAATGGAAGGTCTTTGATTTCAGAGATAGGATTAGTGTTTCTATGCTCCCAATGCTCCTGCCTCTCCTCTCTCAGCTCTGCACCCTTCCCTAAAATATATACTTCTATCCTATTAGTATTTTGGAGGGAGAATACTCAGATGAAGTGGAAAGAGAAAAAAATAAAATAAAATAAAAATAGCAGCAGCCCAAGAGTGAAGCTATGAGAGTTTTCTCCAAACCATATGCACAGATGAAGGTCTTGCCTGGTGGCCAATTTAGGAAATTAAATAAATGATCACTACGAGAGACACAAATACAGATCTCAGATATATCAATACTGAGGCATTAGACATTCCAGGCCATCTGGAAACTTGAGAAGTTGGCTACCCAAATGCAAGCACAGAGGTCTTAAGTGAGAGCCCTGATTAGGAACCCTTCCCTTTCCTTCCCCAGAGATGGTGAATAAGGCAATAGCCACTTAAAGTTCAAGACTCTGACTTCCCATGTAATCCAAAGTCATAATGTCTATCTGTGCGCCCCCCACACGTTCTGTCAGTTAACCCCATTTCTTCACTCAATGTTAAAAGTATACTTTGGAGGTGAGTGTACCATGCTACCAAGAAGGAATGAGAAATGAGACTTTTGCAGGTTCTAATAAGGGAATTTGTCTGATCTTTGTCCCTAGCTCTGGGAGCTTACCTTTACACCCTTGGAATGTCCCAAGGGATAGGAGCTTCTGTTATTTATGGTGGACCCTTGAACTGCACCTGAATTTATAACAATGAGATGACTCAGGATGGGGATGGTCAAGCCAGAAACACCAGTTGTGTGATTAGAGGGTTGGGGCTTTGTGCTATAGGGATGAGAATTGAAGATTGAGACACATGCCTACTTTATGAAACATCAATAAAAATTCTGGACATTAAAGCTTGGGGATGCTTGTCTGGCATTATTCTCCATATTGTCACACACTGATGTGCTAGGAGGGTGACACATCCCTAAGCGCACTTAAGCTTTGCATTTGGAACCCTCCCGGACATTTCCTTGTGCGTGTCTTCTTGTGGCTGTTTCTGATTTTTATCCTTTTGCTATATAAAATTACAAGCCTTACAAAAATGTAATCATAAAAATAGCCTTTTCCCACTGTGAGTCATTTGGTACGTTATCAAACCTGAGGGGCCAGTGAGAACCTTCAGATTTGAAGACAGTTGTTCATAAGTGTGGAAGGCCTGAGTACCCCAGCTCACAGCTTGTGCCCAAAGTGAGGGCTGTCTTGCAGAAGATTGTGCCCTATGGTGTCAGAAGGTATTGCCTCATTGCAGTAGAACACTAGATATCTACAGGACAAGATTTGTGATTGAAAGCTACTATCTCTGAATCCAGAGACCTGGGTTTCCTGTGAAAGAATCAGGACCCAAATAAAAGCTTCATGTTCACATACACGAGAGAGATGACTGTGTCTTAAACAACGCAGTGTCTGCGTGTACAACCAGCACAAAACCTTAAATCTCTTTGTTGAATGAAGTGAAGAAGTCTCATGACTATGACTTTTTCCCAGATTCAAGACAAAGTGTTACAAAAAGTCATATGTCTTCTATGCCTAAGTTTGAAAGAATGAAGTATATACATCAAAACATTAAAAGTAGTTATTACTGAGTAGGATTATCAAGATATTCCAAAATACATGCTACTTTTTGCTTGCTGGTATGTTTATTTATATTACATTTACTTTTAAAACCTATTAATAAGGGGAATTACGAGGAAATGTTGCAAGCTTCTGTGAACCAGAGATATTTACCGAGGGCTGGATAAAGCAGTGGACTCTTTCTAGACCTGCTTATCCATAACATATAATAATAATTTTCTCCTGTGGGTGTCATTTTGGCTCTGTGGTCTTGGGCAAGTCATTTCACCATATGTTAAACTGGGGTTTAAACAAGACGTCTGCTCATATTTCTTTTCACTCTAATTCTAAGAGCACATCTGAAGACTTACATTTATGTGCCCATATCTCAAAAACATACACAGATGTTGGAGGTGAGGTAGAAGAGTTCTTGAATAGGTGAGCCCTGCTATGGGAAGATTTGCATAAAGCTGATTTAGCAAGTGAAAAATGGACTGTGACAGATTAATGCTGGGAGGCTTGATCTGCTCAGTATCTGGCCCACACAGCCTGGTCTGATCAGATCTTCAAAGTCATATGGTCCCTATTTGGTTTTACAATAAATAACTCAGACTTATGAGTTAGACACCAATTAATGAAATCATCTAGCCCAGAGGATAGCAATCCTCTTGGGCAGTCATTTGGAAGCATAGACCATCCATTAGGTTTGCCAAGATTGGGGCCTTTATTCCTGCCCGTGATAGAAATTACAGGATTCCTCCCAATTCCAGATGACCTTTGCTCTGGAATCTACCAATGGTTGCTGTGGAGGTCAAACAGGGTTTGGCTCTTACAGATTTTACTAATGATACAGGGTAATTCTCATTGAGTCAGAGGCTGCACTCAATACTGGGAAATACTTGTCTGTGGGACAAAGAACTTGTGATAAAACCGAATTTACTTAATTTGTTTATACTCATCCTGAAAGGATATAGGACTGACTTGAGGTAAAATTGTTTGGGAAGGTACTAACGGCGGCATCTTGAGGCATTACGTTTCTGGTTGAGAAAGAAAACTATTGATGTATTCATGTGTCTTGAGAACTTATCTCGCTATGGGCACTCAATAAATATCAAGCAATCAATCAATTCTCCAGCCACAGAGAAGCTTCCTGTTCCAAATATGTAGTCATGGGAGAGAGTTTGGCCCAAGACCTATCTCCCTCTTCCAAATGATGTGACTCCAAACTCCAGGAAAAGTTCTGTGTGTGTGTGTGTTTTTTTCCTCCCCTTCATGGCACGATCCTTGGCAGCACTGAAACAGTGATTTCCAAATCAAGACAGCAAAGCAATGAGATCCTGTTCCCTCTTGGTCAAACTGTTATAACTTAATGGAAAGACTATTTTAAATTATAGTCAGGCAGCTGTTTGGAAGTGATCGTACCTATTTTGAGAAATGCTCCAAGTAAAAATGGAAGTGATTTTGAAAATGCAAATCTATTGTATGGATATCTTTGGCTTGGAAGCACCTGTTGGAAGATAGCCACAAACTGCATTTATCTGAATCAATTTTGCATCCATCAGTATGCCTCAAAGATGACATTTTGCATTTTTAAATTTTGTGATCTATGGATACATTTCAACTCCATGTGTTGCAAAAGAGAACATTAAAAATGCACCGGAATGTTTGACAAGCTAACAATTTTTGAATATTGAAGTTTGAATATGTGGAGTTAACCCAGTTTTCAACTTGTAATACTGAGATTTCACCAAATGTGATTCACTTCTGAGGGTTCCATTTCTACATTGCCCTTTAAAATGATGCATGTTTTAATGGGTCCTTGGGCACATATGATTTGCAAGACTGTTTGAGCTGTAACTTTATAGACCTTTTGATGGACCATTTGTCTTTGGCTTTAAGAGAAAGGAGCTACAGTTATGTGATCATTTATGTTTTCAATTTAATAGCCATGTATCAAATCTCTGCATACTTCTTAGCATGGTGGGATAATAATTTGATATATTAGTCATGTGAGGATTTTTTTCTTTTGCATTTTTTTCAGCCTCATGACCCTAGGAGTGTCTCCTCTCAGGACCATTAGAAATATGGCCTCAACTGGAGGCCAATTTCAGAGGGGATAGGAGAACAAAGGGACACATTATGAGTTTTTAAATTCAAAAGCTGTTTACCCTGGAATATTCCAGAAGAAGTGATAGGGATCAGTCTGAACCCATTTTCCCTGGGGTTCCATCCCTCACTTCACCTAAGATAGTGATCTTTAAGGCAGATAGGGAGAGAAATTACTGAGAGATTACTTGAGGAGTTCTAAGAAGGGGGTAGATACTTTGTCCAGGTTGGGAGATGGGTAATCAGATGTAGATAATTGAGGCTGTTTTCCATCATGGGTTCTGAGAGGTGACCAGTCCCCCCAAAATTCCTTTGGTCACCACACCTCTGAAAAGCAAGGTAAGCAGGGTGCAGCAGTCAGTGGAAATAAGAGAGAGAGAGAGAGAGAAAAAAAAGATAGCATTCAGGAGGTCATAAGGCAGGACAAGTAGCTATTGCAGAAGGAGATATGGTTCCCAAAATACATGGCACATCTCATAAGAATCAATATCAATATATATATATATATATATATATATATATATAAACAAAGAGGCCCAAGTGCTTCTTATTTCCCTAATAATTCACCTTTCAATCAATCCCAAATACTTTGTTTTACTAAAGATAGCCAGCCTGAACCCATAATCCCACACAACAGAGAGAAAGCAAGAAAGTCTAGCTTTAAAATTATTGATCAAATGTTAAGAATTGACTGGATGTGTTTTGGCTGCTAGATGTAGAGAGAAATTAAATCTAAGTATGAAGCCATGAGTCTTACAAGTTTGTAGCTTTAGAAATGAACCTTCTCCACAGTTCAGCATGAAACAAATACTCTTCTTATTGCATGAACAAATATAAACAGTGTACAGTGCAGAAAACAAAGAGAAAAATAATCTTGGACTTAGTGAGTTCATCAGTTCAAGGCTTACTTGATAAATGGAAAGTCATCAAAAGCTAGGCTTCCAGTCCCAGCCTTACCACTTACTAGCGTAAGTGAGTAAACTTATGTGAGTCATTTGGTCTTTCTGAGACTCCGTTTTTTTTTTTTATCTGTAAAATGGGGATAACATAGCTGTATCTCACAATGGCTCACATAAAATCATGGTGAAAATCAAATAAGAAAAAGCATGAAAATGTGCTTAGGCTACAAAATACTGTCCAATTATAAGGTATTTTAGCTATTTCTTTCTGAGAAACAGAAACATTTTTAAATTCTAAGCAACAAGAATAAGCAGCATCACGTATTTGGATCATTCAAATCATCTTTCCTCAAGTTCCAAGAAATAAAAGCTCACTTGAGATCTCAATAATTTGCCTTAACTGAACTATTAGAAGAATGGTTGGTAGTTTATTTTTCAGCACCATGATTTTAACTACATCTAAACCCAGTAATGGTTGAAAGCATGACTCCTCCCCATCCCAGAGTCACCAAAATGTTGAGAAAGAAATCATCAGAAATTGTTACCAACTTATCCAATTGGCCCAAACATTGTGTTCATCTTTATTTCACAAGGTTGACTTCTAATTCTCTATAACACCTGTTCTTCATTTCAGATGAATGTATTAAGTACTTGACAACTAATCTCAAGAAAAAATGTTGACCCTCTTATTCTTCATGTCAGGGAAGGTCAATCAGAGGCCAAGAAGCTCTGAGATACTGTAAAGAAATGGGACCATAAAAACCAGGATGGTTTGCCAGATAAACAAACTCTGGGAATAAAGGTATATGAATACAGAAGAATTATTCAACACTAGCCCCAGTGTCTGTGTGGCTCACACACACCTGCAAGAGGCCACACATACATCCATTTAATTTACAGCCACATGTAGTCAGATGGCGTCTCTCCATCTTTTCATGTAATTAGAGACACTATAAATTGTTTCTTGCTTGTGTAATCTTTATTATACTTCGTATTTACTACATAATTAACTTTTATACATACATATTACCATGTGTTACAAGGATTTATCTGTATCATAAGGGTTTTCAAAGAATGATTTGACTAAACACATTTCTTGCCTTAAATATGACGTCGCAATCAAATTTTCATATAAAATGGGACTTCATAAGGGATCTTACTAGCCACTTTTCATTAAGGTAAACAGAATTTTAAATATGAAAGATCATGCAAATTTCTCAGGAAGCATCTTCTTATTCAAAATTACCTACCTTTGGCAATTGATGGCCTAAATAAATTTAATTTCAAATTGATTTGGAAGTGAATATTCAACTAGAAATAAAGCCCTTTAGATCATATTGGTACCTCCTTTGCTAAGCTGTTTATTTCACTTACAACTAACCCAACTCCAAGACTAACGCTGTATTTAAAATCCATAGGAACTTGGCTTTAAGAGGCCCTTGGCTTCACATGTGGAACAGAAGGCAAGGCGAATAATGCGTCACACACATGACCAACGCCTGATGTGGGCCAGAGGCATCTGATTTGAAAATAAATCTATTTTAGTCATATCCCAAATTAAAAATATAGACATAAAGTCCTCAGAGAGGGGCACGCAAAAAGTCAGAAAATAATCTTAAATACTCTCATTTGCTCTCAATCAGTCTCTGGAGACCCAAATAAATTTCTGTTGAGAGTAATTTCATAAGTGCGGTGACATCAAATTATGATTGACATTTCAACAGGAGATATTGTGATAAAATTTGTTTTTCTGTTACCTTTCAGAGTAGTTCCCTCTAAACATTAGCAAATTCAGGAATTAGAGAGTGATTGTAGCAGTATCCCTGCACAGGAGGGACCCCGAGTGAATGGATCATTTCACATTAATCATAACCTATGATCTTGGTACATTCAGTAGCTTCCATATTACAAGGGAAGAAAGTGGAAAATGACTGCATCCTTTGGCAGCATTAATTCTCTCCTAACATCACTATTCATGGCAAAACCAAGCCCAGATGCTTCTTCTCCAGAAATGCCAATGTTCCATCAGCTGTGGCTCCTCGGTGATAAGTTTGTGGAGGATGTCTGGTCCAATGACTAGTTTTAAAATAATTACCTAAAATACAAATTTACATACTCTGTTCTACAGAGCATGGGTGCTTCAATGGACAATGTGAAGGCCAGTGGGTATCTCTCCAATCAACACATTTCCACTTTTCTTCTTTGTACTGGGGATTGAACCCAGGAACACTTTACTATTGAGCTATATCCTCAGCCCTTTTTATTTATTTATTTATTTATTTATTTATTTAGAGACAGGATCTCACAAAGTTGCTTAGTGTTTCACTAAGTTGCTAAGGCTAGCTCTGAACTTGTGATTCTTCTGCCTCAGTCCAGCTTCCCGAGTCACTAGGATTGCATGCATGTGCCACTGAGCTTGGCAACATTTCCACTTTTAACTGTTCTTTGTATTGGAATTTTGTTTAAGATTTCAGGTTTTAAAAGTTCCACTGTTACCAAAAAATATTTTAAAATTTTTGATCTAAATAAACTGCCATCCCAATCATTTGTTCTTTTCTTCTGCATTTGGACCTTAAATATTGCCTTCGGGTGATGAGTGTTATAGGTTAATGATTCATAGATTTAAAGAGTAATGTTCTTGAATCTATTTTCAATGGAAACCTTTTGATTTAACTGAATACTGTCTGGGATTGAATAAAGAAAGAACAAATCAGAAACACCTGCATGACTGTGTATTATTTCATTGTCTGTCATTTCTCCCCTGACATGTCTTATTTGACTAAGTACTATAAACCAATATTTTTCAATTGGTCTTCTGTATCATTCTTATGTCTTTATATTTTCATTTCCTTCTAGAAACAAGGCAAGCCTTGATAAAGTGAAAAGTTAGGACCTTCCTCTCATCAACCCAAGAACTTCAGATGCTTCTTTCTCCTTCTTGCTAGTCAGGCTTGCTAACTGAAATTCTTTTTTACCCTCCTAGACAGTGAATTAGAGCCAGAAGAGCAATCTTCACAATTTTTCTCATTAAGAATAAACCCAAATGCCTCTCCAAAGTCTGAGTAGATCCCTTGTAGCTTCATAGGGAAATAAGAAGGGTTTCTGTACATCACTCTGAGACTTAGATACTGAAGTCAATTGGTTGCTGGCCAGTTGTTAGCCATCAGGTCTTCACGCATAGCTCTTTGCCCATAATGAGTCATATCCAATGCTAAGTCTCGTTGTTCTGCCGAGTGACCGGAGGAGACACAATCTTGACACTTGCCTCGAGAGAAGAACTTCATTTGAAGACACCAGGTCTTATTAATGAAATGCTCTTTGGCTTTAGTGAGGGACATTCGGGCTGCCCTTGAAGCTAAGTCACTTCAAAGATTTGTTATGGTGTAGACATGAGGTGTCCCGCAGAAGGTCATATGTGAGACAATGCAAGAAAGTTCAGAGGTGAAACAACTGGGTTATAAGAGTCTTAACCTAATCAGAGCATTAATCCACTTGACTAGATTAAGTGGGTGATAACTGTAAGCAGGGTGTGACTGGAGGCGGTTGGTCACTGGAGGAATGACTTGGGGTTTCTAATTTTATCCTCTGGTAATTAGAGTTCTTTCTGCCCCCTTTATGGTGGCCATGTCTTGAGTTGCTTTCTTCCTCCACACCTTTCTGCCAGGATGCCCACCCTCTCTTAAGGCCCAGAGCAATGGAGTCGGCCTTCTATGTATTGAGACCTCTGAAAATAGTGAACTCCAAATAAACTCTTCCTCCTCTAAAATTTTTTTGCCAGGTCTTTTGGTCACAGTGGTAAAAAGCTGATCAAAACGATATCCACCCACTAGTCTTATATAAGAGTGGTCCATGCCAACTACAACGGGCCTGGGAAAAGATATATAACTTCCAGAGCAGGTCGTTGGGAAGAGGAAAATGTGGTCGAGCAGGGAAGGAGAGGCAGCATCTTATCACAAAAGTTCCTTTGATAGAATCAAATGCACTTGCCTGCTTGATGAACCCCAGGCCTCCCAGGGCCAAATTCAGCACAGACCAACACTGCTTTCCAAGCATTCCTGCACTCTGAGAACCTCATGAAACTGGAGCTTATTATAACCCAAAGGAGATTCCTCAAGGCCCCTCTGGCTTAGGGTCCCTGGCTCTGAAAGGGCCACAGACTTCTAATATGGCAAAGCTCCAAAGGGGTTGGGGAGGCCCACAACACTCCTTAAGATCCAGGCTCCTGACCCTGTCAGAGATGGAGCTGACCAAGCTGTTTCTACCCACTGCGCCAAAACCAAAAAGTGTTTGGCTGGACATGGTGTTGAGTTTTTCTGTTGTCTTCTCATGTTGACCTACTGACCAAATATGATACCCAGGACTGCTTGGGATTTTGCAAGTTTATAATCCATATAGAAGAAACATTGTTATATAAACCTTGCCAACACTATAGGCCTTTAAAATTCCCAACTAAGAAGTTGAAGAAATTTATGGCAGTGTTGCTGGATGGGGAGGCCAAGTAAACTCACAATGTTGATCTTAGGTCTGTTTAAATTTCTCTTGCCTTCTGGCACTTTAAGCAGTAGTGGAAAGAAATCATTTACTCATAGGAGCACTAAGCACTTGGAAACACAGGGGTACCAGGGAAGAGCATTAGGAACATAATTAATGTGACATATGTGGCCCTGGCCTGTGGAGGGCAGGATCTCACTCCAACACTGCAGCCATTCTAGTCATGGGTGGCACAAAAACCTAACAGTACCTTCGTGCAATAAATAGAATGAATTATACGGAGGCTCAGTTTTCCTACCAGTGAAGTCTCAGGCATTAACCAGCCCTCTTTTACTCCCCCATAAAAGGACACACAGCTTGGAAATGAAGTTAGGTCATCATATAAGGAAGATCCAGTTGGCCCCAAGTATAAAAACGTGGCTTTCTCATGCAGGTTTCCTCCTTTGTAATTTGTTCGAGGTCTCTCTTCCACTTTTTCTCTCTGTAAGGATTGCAGGATTAGCAACAGGAAAAGTTTGCTTCAGATCCTTTTAGGAGTGTAGTTGGAGGAGAATGAGTTGAACCCTAAAGAGAAAAATCAGCATTCAGTACAGGATTTGGACTTCATTTGTCAATCACACGTCTTTGTGGGAGAATGTGGGACTCGGTCAATGGTGATGATGCTTTCGGCAAGACTGGGATCTTGCAGACCATATGGAGGCCTGTGTGCCTGTGTGGTGGAATGCTCAGGAATCTCCACTCTTGCCGAGAGTTGGATGTGAAATGAGGGAGCCTATTGTTACATGCCAGATTACCTTGATTTAATACAAGATGAAATGCAATCTGATATGTGAACTGGTAATGGACTAACAAATGACTCAAGTAAAAAGTCATTTTAATGTAAAGTCCTGGACATGATGTATAACCTTCCTGGGAAGCCTGCTAATAGTCTGCCCCTAAGGTTCATGGCTGCAGGAATTCTCTGGATATGACGCCTAACCCTTATCTACCCTCCTCCCGCCGTCTCCACTTTAGTGCTCACTTGTGTGTAATCTGAGCATTTTATAAAGGAAAAACTAGCTGGAGTTGAAACTGGAAGAAAATATGCCTTAATAGAATTGATAAATTAACAGCCGAATAAGTCAGGCTAGAATTTATTGGAATAACATCTCCTAAGAATCCTCCATACCCCAAGTTTCATAATAAGTGACCTAGATCTTTAAAAGAAAAAAGGAAAAAAAAATGCTTTGGGTGTTTTTTTTTTTTTTTCAAGTTGAAGGAAGTTGAATTTAAAGTCTATAGGATTTTTTTTATAGACATAATAAATGGTGAAGAAAAAAAGAAGAAAAGGGAAGGAAAGGAGTAAGGAAGGAAGGGGGAAAAGAAGAGAAGAAGGAAAAACAGACAAACAGACAGTCTGGTTCCCAATTCCCCTGCAGCAGAAATGACTGTCCTCTGTTTTCACTCCTTCTAGGCTCCGCCCTGCTCCCATTAAGTTCTGGGATTTGTGTATCTTTCGATGCAGACATTCAAATGCTTTCTTTACTCAGGAAGTTATTCTCCTCACTCCTTGTGAGGTCTTGGAACAAAAATTGGTTGAGAAAGAAACAAATGTTGCTTCTCTGTCCAGAAAAAAATAAAATAAAATTACATTGCATCATGCAGCTCAAAGAAGTTTGTGTGTTTGGGATGGGGGAGTTGGAGATAGCACTGGGCAGGGGTGGGGAGGGAGGCGGAAGGGGAAGAGAATGATTTCCCATATGTGTCAGTTTTCTCCTTGAGGGAATACACAAGCCAGCACTCACCGTCTGCAAAAGTGTTTTGTAGGGGAACAAAACACACAAGAATAGAAAGACTTTGACTGGATACAACCTAATACAGCTTGTGTATTAAGCTAGCTTGAGTGGTGTTTGTGCTCAAGAGGATTGGGTTCAAGTCTCTCTTTGTTGTATAGTTTCTTCAGGTCATAACTGGGTCTCACTCCCACTAATCCAAACTCCCACCCCCAATACTAATACCTTTCTCAATAACAAGCAAAAGTATTTGACAAAAAGTAGTTTTCATGCCCAGAAAGTGGCTTGCTCACTCCCTCAAGTAAGGGAAAGTATGGGAAGGCTGTTTATTGCTCTATAAATCACAGTCACCATTTCTGACCCAACCACAGGGGCGCCTGGGGTCAAGGCACCCCTTCAGAGATTTGACGCCCTGAAGCTTCTCTCTTTGCAGGGCTCTTAATCAAGCCCTCCCAGGGCAGGAAGGACATCAAACAACTAAGACCTCTGAGAAGCACTCTGAGAAATGGTGCAAATGGCTCAGCTTCTGCTTGGAAGAAAGAATTTCTTAGAAATTCTGCCTCATTGTAAGTGACTTTTCTGATTATTTGGAGACAGGGGAGAAACTGACAGGAGACAGAAGAGATCATTCCAAATAACACAAATGATTAGAAACCAAGAGCAAAGACAGTAAATATCACCCATCTGACCCAGTTCACTCTTCCTTAGAGTAGAGATAATAACTGCTTCCTAGTGTCCCTGAGAGGACTCCAGGGACAGCAGCCCAGCACAGCTGATGTCTCATCTCACTAGTCATACTGCCTCAGTCAGATTCTCGCTCTTCATACCTCAGTTTTTCTCATCTGCAAAATGATAATAATTCTAGTACCTACCTCACAGGGTTGTTGTGACAATTTAATGATAAGGGACATCCAATGTGCTTAGAATAGGCTGCTGTATACTAAGTGCTCAAAAAAAGGGGAGCAATCGTTGTAAGATGTGCCAAGTCCCTCACGTATCTAGACCCTCCCTGAAAGGTAAGTCCTGTTCACAATTCTGAGTTACTGTGGCACACACAAAATGAAGCAGCATGAAATAGCTACAAGAATGCCACTTCTTATGCCATCAGCCTGGGTTCAAATATCGACTTCTCCACTCGGTAGTTATGTGAACTTAGACAAATTACTTTCTATGAGCCTTGGATTTCTCAATTCTAACAAGGCCTATCTTACAAAGTACAAGAACAAAATCAAAGACTCCACAAAAGAAAGTGTTTAAATTGACAGTGATGTGTGGTTTAGAAGTGCCAGAAACCATAGATGCATGTTTAGAGTTCATTATTCTGACAAAAATAAGCACTGATTGAACTCTTAAAATAAGCAGGCACTTCAGTGCTAGTCCCTAAAGATACAAAGGTGAATGTCACACAATCCTGTCCTTAGGAACTTGAAGGCTGAGGAGGAAAACACATAGGAAACACACTGTGTTCACTCTGTGTGGCTCTTATAGTGTCAAAGCATATTTGGAAAGCTCAATAATGTACTGTTCCCATGCCTTAAACATCTTCCTCCAACTCTTCACCACACTAATTCCCACAGATCCTTCGGCTTTCAAGTGACTTCATTTGATCAAGAAAGCTTCTTCAAATCTCAAGATGTTATACTGAAAGACACTCCATGTTTCTCCCATACAATGGCTTGTTCATTCCATTCCATCCTTCCTCAGCCTGCTAGCACTTTCAGAATTCTGTTAACTGGCAAAACACAGTATGAAGATTTATAAAGGAAGAACTGATGTGCCCTGCAAAGCAGCTCATGGGTGAATAACTGACCCCATGAGGTGAATCAAGTATTGTAGAACATCTTAGCCTTTGGTCTGAAGGAGCTGGAGACAATTCAGTGGTCATCAGCAGAATCTAACGAGTCAAGAACTACTTTAAGGGTACAAACACAGCGAGTATATAGAGAGTATAGAGCAGTGGCTTGGCATATATTTGGCTCTGAGTTCAATCCCCAGCATCAAGAAAATGAAGAAGAAGAGGAAGAGGGAGGAGGAGGAGGAGGAGGAAGTTGTTGAAGAAGTTAAAAAAAAGAGTATGGAAATAAACCCTTTTATAAACAGTACTGTGATTTTCAACACAGGCACCAAGACCATTCAAGGGGGAAAGGACAGTCTTTTAGTCTTTTTAACAAATGGTGCTAGAAAAGCTGGTTGTCCACATACGTCATACACAAAAATTAACTCAAAGTGGATCAAAGACCTAAATGTAAGAGCTAATCTATATAACTCTTACCAACACATATAGGGAAACCTTCATGATATTGGATTTGGCAATGATTTCTTGGATACCATACCAAACATGACATAAGAAAAAGGTAAATCTAACTATATCAAAACCAAGAACTGTTGTGCATTGAAGAATATTAGTAACAGGTGAAAAGACATGGAATGGAAGAAAATTTTTTGATATCATATAACTATTATGAGCTTAATATGAAAAAAATACACACACACACACACACACACACACACACCCTAATCAGGTGCCATGGCTCATGCCTGTAATCCCAGCAACATGGGAGGCTCAGACAGGAGGATCATGAGTTCAAAGCCAGCATCAGCAAAAATGAGGGGCTAAGCAACTCAGTGAGACTCTGTCTCTAAATAAAATACAAAATATGACTGGGGATGTGGCTCAGGGGTTGAGTGCCCCTGAGTTCAATCCCTGGTGCCCCCCCCCAAAAAAAACTATAATTCATAAACAACAAGACTAAGAACCTGATTATAAATGGGTAAAGAACTTGACTAGACATTTCTTTACAGATGACATAACAGATGTCCAAAAAGCACACGAAAAGATTAGGGAAATACATGCAAATCAAAATCACTGTATGCCAAAAGATGGCTATTATCAAACAAACAAACAAACACTACAAAAAAAGAAAACACAAAGCTAGAGAATAACAAAATGGCAAGGATGTGAAAAAATTGGACACTATGGAAAACAGTATGGGCATTTCTCAAAAATAAATAATAAAATTATCATATCACCCCAGAGAACTCAAGGCAGGATGTGGAAGAGATACTTGTAACATCATTTTCATGGCAGCATTATTCACAACAGCTGAAAGGTGGAAGCAACCTAAGTGTCTACCAACAGATGAATGACTAAACCAAATGTAGTACATATGTACAGTGGAATTTTAGTAGCCTTCAAAAGGAAGAATGATTTGGCATATTATAATAAAAATAAAACTTCCTGTAATCCAGCAGCTTGGGAGGCCGAGGCAGGAGGATTGCGAGTTCAAAGCCAGCTTCAGCAATGGTGAGGCACTAAGCAACTCAGTGAGACCCTGTCTCTAAATAAAATACAAAATAGGGCTGGGGATGTGGCTCAGTGGTTGTGTGCCCCTGAGTTCAAACCCTGGTACCCTCCCTCAAAATAAATAAAACTTAAAGACATTGGGCCAAGTGACATAAGGAAACAAAAGTAAAAATACATTATTCCAGTTAACAAGGTTCCTAGATAAGTAAAATCAACGAAGACACAAAGAATGGTGGTTGCAGGGACTGGCAGGAGGGGAAATGGGGGCCCCTGTTGAGTGGCATGGAGTTTCAGTTGGAGAAGATGGATCTTGCTGATGGTTGTACAACATGAATGTAGTTGATACCTTGGAACTATATATTTTAAGTGGTTAAAATGGTAAATTTATTATGCATATCTTCCTATAATTAACAGATGAAAAATAAAAATGAATGAACTAATTAGAACAAATAAAGTAATTAATTATAAAAATAAATGAATGAAAAGTACCATTCTAAACAAAAAGCATTTTGGTAATGAAGTCTGAGAATCCCACCCCAGGTTTGAATTCTGAGGTTATTTTCCATGTAGGCTGTCATTTCTTTGAAAGGCTGAAGGGTGGTGGCAGATGAAGCAGACAGAAGGTAGGATGCAGGCAGTGTTTGGAGTGAGGCTGGATATTAAGAGAACCCAAAGACACTGGCCTGCAGAAGCTTTACTTCCTACTTCTTTAGACACTCGTCTTTTTCAGGGAAATGGACTCCATCTGGTCTGAGTCATTAGCACTTTTCGAAATGTTGCTTTGAAGAGCTTGTTGATGTGCAAGAAAATTAGCCTCTTCTTGATTCTTTTGTTTTTAATCAAAGAAGTTTTGAGATTGGCCAGAAGACTGCATAGCCAGTAAGACTCAAAATCATATCTAAAGCTGATCCTGTGGAGTTGGAGCACCTTCAAAACTTGGCCCAGAGGATTCAGGCTGCAAAGAAATGCTGTAGAATCAAAGTTGCAGAACTCTGGGTGCCTAAAGAGTGAGCTGGGATAACTCTCACTCCTTAAGGGTCCTCCCATAAGAAGCAGGACAGGAGGAAGGATGGAATCTGGGCCTGGCCAGATTGTCTGGCTCACGTTCAAGACTCACATGGAAGAGTGACATGCCCCACCAAGCTTGGACTCAGGGTGCATATGAACACAACACACTCTAGGAGGGCCGTGGAAGGTGGGAAAAGGAGCTGCAAGTGGGAGGAGGACTAGGATGCAGGAGGATGCTCTTAACAATGGGACATGGCATTTTAAAAGAAGATGAAACAGATCTATTTATGGTTCTTCTAACATTATTCTGTGAGACTCAAGAAACCTTTATACCAAATTGAGCCTTTTAGAGTCATTTGAGGGCCTAGTGGCCTTCTTTTGTTATTTGACCCAAAAAATATTCATCAAAAGTGACTCTAGTCAGTAGCAATGGGAGATACCAAATATACTTGTCCCATGGACAATGTCAATTTTTAGAAGCAAACTATTTTCAAACCTGAAAACAGATCTTCTCCAGCTGTGGATTTGGGCTTATTTCCATATGGATTCATTTAAGAACAATTTCTCTTAGAATAGTTATATCAGCCTGTTTTTAAATGGGTGGTGCCCTCATATCCCTCATATTTGAGACTCAATGGATCAGGTACCTCCCTGCTGATAACAAAGGAAGGCCCAGTCAAGAGGCATTTTAACCCATGAAGTCTCAAGCTTTCAATTCTGCGAATATTTCAATGAAATTGACACAGATGCATTGAAATAGGTTATAAATCATAATCTAGAGTATATATACAATTATATTAATATTGTTACAATCACAATCTACAAGACTGCTGAAACAATCAGGTCCTGACACAAGCACAAGAGGGTCACCTGGGATATCCAGCCTTTGGAGACCTCAGATGATCCATGCCCATCCACATTCTGGCTAAAAGTGCTTAATAGAGGCCAAATGAGCTGCCCCACTGAGCTCTTCTTGAGTTTCTTATCCTCAAAATTGTGAGCAAAATAAAAAGATTGCTTTAAGTCACTACGTATTTGGGGTAATTGTCTACATAGCAAGAGTGACCTACATGTGGTCTGCTGGTAGTTTGTGGTTTCAGAGGGAAAGGTCAGGAGACAACTTTGTTTACATACATATTACAAATTTGCAAGGCAAAGTTAGTTATGGTTTTTACAAAAATCCCATTTTGTCCTCAATAACATTATGTTTTAAGTTACACATACATCATTAAAATTCTAGGTGGTCAGTGGCTAACTATCAAGTCATTGTCATGGCTAACAGTCAACAACAGTTCATTATATTTGCACATTACTATTTACAATAGTAAAAATTTATATTTTTTATCTTTGTTTTATACACACACACACACAAACACACATACACGTATGTGTGTGTGTGTGTGTATTTTTTTTTTTTTGGTACCAGCCATTCAACCCAGCGTCATGTAACCACTGAGCCACATCTCTAGCAATTTTATTTTTTATTTTGACACAGTGTCTCGCTAAGTTGCTTAGGGCCTCTCTAAATTGCTAAGACTGGCTTTGAACTTGTAATCCTCCTGCCCCAGCTTCAGGAGCTACTGGGATTACAGGTGTGTACCATCATGCCTGGCTCTGTTATACATAAGATTTTCATTTGTTAGATGAAAAACATTTACAAATCACTTATGACATACTGGATATTGTTTCAAGTGAATATAATTAATTTTTAAAATGAGTCCATGGAGTAGGTATTGTTATTGTTAATCCCATTTTGCAGATGAGAAAACTGAGTCATTGAGAAATTACGTCTCTAGCTCATGAGCGTATAAATTGTAAGTATTGAATTTGTCATTTGACTTCAGGTAATCTGGCTTGAATCCATAAACTCTGACCCTTTGCTGCCTCTCAATTGTGTGTGATTTTATTCTCAATTTAACACATACACACCAACTCTAATGTGGTACCATTAAATGCAAAAAAAACTAAGATAATAATAATAAAAATATACACTTTAGGATAATGCCATAAATGTAGGTGGTCACCAGAACTCACATACAAATATAAAATATGTGTATATATAGATTTGGACAAGTGAATCAGAGTATATAATATCTAAATATTAGATTTTATAAGACTATTTATCCATCATCCCTATCTCTAATACATTATCTGTTATGAAACTTGGTCATATAGAGTCACAAAATGATTCAAGATTTTCCTTTAGTTTTAAACACAGTACAACAACTTTTCTTATAAGCCAACAGAGTTTCTCTAGAACAAGTGCAAATGATACTTTTCAATAAAATGTTTACAAATCATGAGGCTAAGGAATAGGCAAAACCAAAAGGACAGAGGTATTAATTAAACTGTCACTCTCTACAGCAGAACCAGTCACAGTGTTGCCAATAAGCTTTTAAAGCCAGCTATATATTTACTTATTGATATCATATTTGGCAAGAAAGTATTAGAAGCCATCAGAGAAGCTCCCTTTCCAAATGGCACTGTGGGTGTCACTTAATAACAATGACATAAAGTGTGGAAGAGTCATTACTATCCTGTGTAGTGATTAACAGCATGGACTCCAGAGCCAGAGTACCAAAATCCACATCCCAACCCTGCTTTTGCTAACAAGGTGACCTTGGGTGCTAAGCTGTCTGTGCCTCAGTTTCCTAATGTGTAAAATAAGGAGAACAGTATCTAGCTCAGAGCTGCAAAGAGAGTGCAGCAAATCCATGCTGTAAATCATTTAGGACCATACCTGGCACTCGGATCCTGCCATATAAATATTTGTCAAATAAGTAAATAAAATGTGTGCTAATAGATATTGCATGCTGCAGTGAGAAAAAAAAATTGCTATAGAGTGTACGAATGTAGGATATTTATAATGCATAGATGGGAGAAGTGTGTAAGGATGTTTGTATTGACACTGAGCTAATATTATAGGAGATAGTTGTTTTGTGAGGTTAATAGTTACTTTGTGGGATATGCTATAAATCGGAAAATTGAGTTTACGTGAGTATTGATGGGATGCTTAGCTATGTGTGTGCAGCAAGAATAAAAGAGTAAAATAATTGTCCTTAAGTGTCGATCCATATACAGCTTCATTCACATAGAACAGGGCTAGCAAAAAGAAAAAAGAAAAGAAAAAGCCTCCAAACTTAATTAATTGTTGAAGGAAAAAAAGAACTGTAAATATAATCAACTCGCAGCCATGAATGCCTTTTTCTTGGACTGTATGAAAAAGGAATGGTAAGTGCAAGCACTCTAATTCTCCACATTGAGCTCTGTTGCCTGTGGTATTGATTATCTATGGCCACAGTTATTCCTTGCAACACAGAATCACAAAATTCTTGTGGCATGTTACAATCCTCGTATTGCCCATGCAGCTGGAATCATTGGGGGATTAGCTTGGTGGCCCTGTTGAATTTGCCTGGGCTCACCCTGCCCAGAGCTTGGCTGATGATCAGCTGGGGCTACTAAGGCAAGCTGGCCCAGCTCCAGTGTCTCATTTTCCAGTAGACCATCCCAGGCAGGTTCTCTTGGCAATGAGAGAGGTTCAAGAAAGGAACAGAAACACACGGAACCTCTTGAGACCTAGTCTCTGAGCCAGCACATCATCACTTCCAACACATTTGATTAGCCAAACAAGTCAAAAGCCAACCCTTAATCAAGGTATAAAGAAATAGATTCCACCTCTGTAATGACCTGAACCACCAAGCCACATGGAAAAGGAAATAGCTACAAAGACATGCAAAGTCACAGACATTTTTAATGATTCAGAATTTCTTATCCTGGATATATAATGCTATTTATTTATTGTCCAAGATGAATAATCCTAGGTATACATTTTAAAATATACCTAAAATTGACAAGTTGTATGTATATGAACTGCTTACAATGGGCTCTAAGGTTGCCAAAAGTTTATAACTCTCTGTTCTATAATCAGCACTAAGGGTATCTTGATTTTTAAGTTAAAGCCATAGTTTCTTTCTTTTTTTTTTTTAATTGTTGGTTGTTCAAAACATTACATAGTTCTTGATATATCATCTTTCACACTTTGCTTCAAGTGGGTTATGAACTCCCATTTTTAGCCCATATACAGATTGCAGAATCACATCAATTACACATCCATTGATTTACATATTGCCATACTAGTGACTGTCGTGTTCTGCTACCTTTACTATCCTCTACTATCCCCCCTCCCCTCCCCTGCCATAGTTTCTTAATAAGACCAAACTGGAATGTAAATATCTAACTATCAAGCTTTTGTGGTAGGTGACCATTTTTATCCTTTGTTGGATATATTATTTATTATTATTATCATTATTATTTTATTATTTGTTGGATACTAATAATATATTATTGAGTGTATTTTGGGGGAGGTATCAGCGATTGAACCCGAGGGTGCTTAACCAATAAGCCACAACACAGCTCTTTTTATTTTATTTTTAATTTAGAGACAGGTTCTTGCTAAGTTGCTTTAGGGCCTAAGTTGCTGAGGCTGGCTTTGAACTTGCAATCTTCCTGCCTCAGCCTCCTGAGCTGCTGAGATTACAGGCATGTGCCACAGTGCCTGACTACTGAATACATTTTAAAACTATAAACAATACCACAACAGAACAGGAAGAAATACCTTCCACATCCACATGCAATTGGAGTGAATCACAAAAACATTTACCTTCAACTCTTAGGTTAAAATGTCAAATGTCAAGTTCAAGGCCAGCCTGGGCAATTTAGTAAGACGCTCTCTCAAAATAAAAAGAAATGGGGATGTATCTCAGTGGTAAATCACCCATGGGTTCAATCCCCTATACCACCAAAATGAATGGATTAATTAATTAAATTTTAAAAGTAAAATAGTCTGGATACAGTGGCACATGCCTATAATTTCTCTCTCTCTCTCTCTCTCTCTCTCTCTCTCTCTCTCTCTGTGTGTTTGTGTGTGTGTGTGTATTTACTGCCTACCTGAGAGAAAGGAAAACTGACAGAAAGGCCCTGTAAGTCCACTCCCCACTTTATTATATGGTAAATGGAGGACTAAATGTTCTGTTTTACTTGGTAGACAGCAAATAATTGATTTTGGTCGTGTCTGGGATCCCCCCAAATTAGTTATAATTGGGTGCATGTCATGTATAATGTCTTAGTTTTTTGTTTGTTTTAACTTGGAGGAAGAGAAAAGGGGATAATCTGGTATGACAGCAAGGGGGAAAATCTCTGCCTGTGAGTCACCCTTTAGATGACAACAAAATGACCTGACTTAACGAACTGGCCTGGCTTTCTTTCTGAGTTTCTCTAGGACTTCTACCAAGTCAGAGAAAGGGAGAGAAGTTCCTTCTCCCTCCATCCCTTGTCTCTCTTGCTATCAGAGTGAACCCACGAACTCTGTTTGGCTTTCCTTATTACTTAGAACCCTCATGTAAGAGAATAAAGAAGTATGTCTGATTTTATGATCTATTAGGACCTTGTTATTTTCACCTCTTCTCAATCTTTTGAAGCTATAATCAACTATTGAAAGGCTCCATTTCAAACTCAAGATCTCAGAGTCAGTGGTGTTAACTTGGGACCCCAGGCTCCTCCCCCTGAAATTCAGTGTGGAGCTTGGTGTGTTTGTGAATGTTTCTGTGGAGCAGTCCATTTGTCATCACATTCCCAAAGAATTCCATTACCTCAAAAATGTAAGGATATCCACAGGTTGGCTCAGTGCCATGAACCATCAGTCTACTGTTGACCTTTGGGACATTCTTTAGTTTTCATGTGCAAAACTATTATCCACATGGGGTGACAGTGATGATCAATTTTTTAAAAAATAACAGAATAAAAAAAAACAACTTTTGATTCAAATGTAAGACAAATGCCCTAAGGAAGAGCACCCTGGTAGCCATGAACGCAGAAGGCAGATTTTCCCACTGAGCCCACAATGGTGACTTCTTGTGGTAGCCGCTTGCTTAATCCAAACATTCATCAGTTCATTTCAAGTTACGTATCAGAGAGCAAATACTTGGACTTGACTGAACTCTTCCCTCCTCCAGGTGAACTGGCTACTTTCTCAAATCTGCCCGTGCTGGTTCTAATATAGCTTCTTTCAACTTATATATTTTAATTGATTGCATATCTTTCTCTATGCTTCATATTTTAGAACCTACCATGTCCTATTCATTTTTGTATGTAAACATTTTTAGACTTTAAAAATGATTTGTTAAGTAAATTTCATAAGTGGATGTATAAATGAATGGATAAATGACAAATACTAGTTGTCTATGGATAGAAGTCTCATTAAAACTGCCCAAATCAGAACTGCCCAAATCAGAAGACTGAAAACTACCAACCACCCCGCTGGTTGGTTCCACCAACCTGCCTCTCTTAAGAGGGGACTGAACTGAGCCTTCAGCCTGACTAAGAAACAAGCTGCACAAGGAAAAGAGTTCATGTCTATTCTCTTTCCTTGAGGAATATCCAGAATGAGACTCGGCTGCCCTTGGCTGCAGAGAACTACTATATACAACATAGATCTTCACTTCTGTGGTAGTCATCTCAAGAAACATTTGCATGTCATTCCTGGGAAAAGGATTATCCATGCAGTGCCACAGAAGAATCCGGATAAAATTTAACTCTTTGTTTTCAGTTGGGGCTGGCCACTAAATATGTCCACTCTGAGAAGGGATAGCAGTCTTATCAGCTATGTGCCTATTGGACATGATAATTTTCACATTTATAATACTGGAATAGTCCTGATACTTATTGAAAAAGACAAAAAACTTAGAAATAAAGTATAAATATACAAACCCCCAAACTGCATCTTTCCAGTGGCTTGGACCAAGAAACCTTAGAGTCATTTATTCCTCTCTTAATCTCACATCCAAAATACAATCCATTAAAAAAATACAATCCATCAACAAATCCTGTAAATCTTGAAAATATGCTCAGAATCTTACCACATCCTGCCACCTTTACAGTACCACCCTGGCAGAAGATAGCATCATCTCCCTCCTGACTGAGATACCCGTCTAACCATCTCCTGTCTCCAGCCCATGTTCCCCTACAGTCCACACTCAACTAAGCAGCCAGAATGATCACCTTTAGTCAGAACATGTTCTGCCTCTTGCTGCTCAAAACCAGCTTTTCCCATCTCACACGGAGGAGATGCCAAGTTCTCACAATGTTCCAAGTGGTCCACTCTGCTTTACCTCTTACAGTCTCCCCTCTTTCAATCTTCTCCAGCCTGTGTCTTTCTTGCTGATCCTTGAAGCTTACATTTCCCCAGGTCAAGTAGAACTTTATTTTCCAAGAGAACTAGAGATAAATCAAATTGCTGACTTGGCCTTTCTGACTGAGAGCCCTGGTCCAATATATTCTGAAGGGTCACAAACCCAGGCCACTCTCAGAGCAAGAGATTTCTGCTCTTCCCCAAAGCTTATGGGACTAGAATCAAATGTTAAGTCTACCCTGACATAGATCGTGGCTGGCCCTCTGTGCCTGAGTTTGCTGGGAGTAGACTTGACTTGGTCAAGCAAATGAGTATGCAAAGCACTTGAGAGAGGAAAAGAGTAATCTCAACTATAGTCCAATAAACCACAGGGCTGGATTTTAATAACCTTTCTGCTAGTTGGTTCTATTTTCCGGCTAAAGCATCCCTGGCCAGAGTTTGTTGACTGCCTGCTATGCAAGTTGCACATTAGAACCAAACAGTTTACCTTTAAAAAAATGACCAACCTGGGGCTGGGCATGTAGCTCCATGGTAGAGTGCTTGCCCAGGTTTGATCTCCCTGGTTTGATCTCCAGCTCTGAAACAACAACACACACACAAAAGAAAAACCCAAACCATGGGACTAGAAAGACAGAATCCAAGGGCAGAACAAGTCATCATAGAAATGTTTTATTAATCAAATATATTTACATTTCTTGGTCAATGATCTCTAAATGTGTGCCTGTTTTTCATTTAACTACAACGCAGTCCTGGTAGATTCTATCACATGAATACAGGCAGCATGCATGATCTCATTGGTCTTTTGCAGTTTTTTTTTTCCTTTTTAAGATGTGAGTTTAATAAAGTTTAGAAAGGTGAGCAGATTTTTTATTGCTCTAACTTTGGATAGTCCCTTTTGTTTCATCAGTAGCCCTTGTAGCAAGCTGTCCACACGCTTCTCGACACCCATAGTGACTTTCTCCCCTTTCTCTTAACTGGCTTTTTATTAAAACTTTCTAAACTTCTGAAAGAAAACTGAAACTGAGCATTCACCAGTCATTTTATTTTGGTGGGAAGTTGGAGAAAGACATGTCTCTTTTCCAATGAGGAACAATTTATGGTAAATTTAAAATAATCATATTTAAGAACCTTACACAATGCCCTGATAGCATCTAAACATACTTCTATCAGCACATATAAAAGCTGGAAGCTTTCCCCTTAGTAAAAGCTAATAAATTAATTAGGGAACATTAGGTTTTAAAAATAATTTTGTTGATTTGAGTCAAAGTCTTCCTTCACACCTTAGCCACCACATTGGGTTTTGCATTTTGAACAAGGGGAAGCCACTTTCATTAAGTACTTGACACTTCCAAGAAGAATTTGCTTCTGCTTTTGCTATTTTTCTCACTCTGAATTGAGATAAATCTGAGAATGTGTGCTTGATTGTTCAGAGAAAGTGAGACTACGGGGCTGATTTTGTTAGCATTAAACAGCACTCCAGTGTGGATCAACACGATGGCATTGGTGGACATTTGGTCTAGAATTGCTGCTCTCCCAAACATGTGGGAATCACCTGCTGTGGCAGGATTTTTTTTTTTTTTAAACACAAAAGAGTTCTGCTGTGGAAATGTATCTTCAATTTGTTAAGTTCATAAGATTACTCTTGGTCAGGAGTAACGTGCCAAGCTTTTGGGAAGAAAGGCAGCAGCAGGGATGTTTTATAAGACAGGAAACAGGAAATACCAACTTAAGAGGCTGCCATGTTCAACTGACTCAGAAAACACATTCGTTGTTGTTTTTTAACAAATGTGCCTGTTAGAATCTGGAGGAAGGTAGCATACACTGTGGTTTCCATACCACAGTAAGAATTGCCTGGTAACACAGCCAGTTGGTGAAGAAAGATTGTAAACTTACTTTTGGAACAAACTTCATAAACATCTAGATTATGCCCAGGAACTTGAACCAGGTCCTTGAGTACTCCATGCATGTAACAATATTTATGCCTTTGAAGAACAGAACCTATAATGACTGCAGTCTTTCTCCCTCACTGCTTTAAACCAACAAGCTAACCACATAAGCCCATATTCTTAATGGACACAACTGCATAATTACTCCATTGATGCCTGAAAAGTAACTCACTTAGCATTCAGTCAGAACAAAGAAAGAACACTAGATTTCACGTAGCGCTGTTCAGGATGTGTTTTCACTTGTCGATAGTGTTCAAGCCTTCTTCTCTTTTGGCCACTCTCCAACATAACTGCCCTTCCCTCCTGTTGCCATTTGTCCTGATGTGTTTCACACACTTGAGAGGGTTATTTTTTTTTAATGTGGAATTTTAGTTGCGAATTTAGAAAAACAAAAAGTGCCTGCCAGCTATGAGATGTTTGAAATTCTGCTGCCCAGCAACATAGAAACGGAGATTACAGAATCAGCCACGACAATGATGCATAGTTTGATAATTCTAGCATCATTTTCACAAACATATTTTGTAAGTAAATTATACTTTGTTAATTTCAAAAAGTTCTTGTTCTCACAAAGCAGGTTTGCAAAAGGAAGCATTTTTCCCTCTTAGAAATTACATGGTTTTGGAGGGGGAGAAAAGATGCTGCTTGAGATCATATGGTTAAGTATGTATGAGAATGAGGATGATGTTACCTTTGTTACAGAATAATTGAGGATTAAGTTAGATAATCCATGTGAAGCAGTTAGAACAGTGCCTGACAGTAATTGCATAAGGTAAGTTACGATCATTATCACCACCTCCATCAACATCTGAGCGAATAAACTCAGAGTTTCCTTATTTTTCCATTAAAAGTCACTCAACAGATTCTTTTCTAACTACAAAGGTAGTATCTTCAGTATTCAGGGAAGACAATGCATAGTTTTGTGCCTTCACCCTGTTTTCTGATATATTTTTGGTTTTTGACATTTTACATATTGATTTGATGAAGCATCTGCCATTATTACTTAAAAGAGGAAACAGAATTTTAAATGTTTACCCAACCCTGGATTATAGGCTAAGCATCTGTGGCAATGCTTCCAGAAATACAACAATATTCTTTTCCATTTGACTCTCTCTGTCAGTTCTACCTGGCAGCTGAACTTTGGGTTTGTAGAATTTAATTTGGAGGAGGGCTGAAACATGTGCTTTTCCCAGGGCTCTGTTGTTATCTTTTGGCAGTTCAGATAAATACTAGCAATGAGAAAATTTCAAACACTGGGTGATATGTACCCAAACACTTATTCACTTCACAAAGTTATTCACTTCACAAAGTTTCCAAAGTTATCTACCTCAAAAGGATCCTGACAAAGGAATGATATTTCTAGAATCTACTGTTATCACTTAAAGATGCATATCCCTTAGAGTTGTTCCAGATTTAACGTCAGAAATTAGCACGGTGGAAATAAAATTAAATTCACATGCAGGATTTCATTTGTTTCTTTTGGTCTAGTTTCTTCAGGCATGTGTAGCCTTCAGAGGAGAGCAATGAATTTGCTCTTGAATGCTGGGGTGGATGCTCAGAGTGACCACTGGTTCCACATTGCTCTGGACATGCCCTGCTTTGTGAGACATAACATGTTTTCCATTTTATACAACTTAATTGATACTTGTATTTATTTTCTTAAATTGGTGCAAAACAAATCTAGTAATAATGTTTCTTCTACTCTGAAAACCAATTGAATATTAGTTTCTTACTCCAACAACTCTAATAACCAGTTACCAGTGATCAGTTTGGCAATGGTGTACCCCAAAGACCCAGAGCTTCAGAGGATGGGACTTGTGAAGAGGAAGATCCTCCAATTTAGATGTCTAAGGAGTTTGATGGTGAGATTAAAATACTAAATTTAACCAAGCAACCACTATCTGTAAGCCACTGATGAAGACAGTGCTCTCAGAAGCACCTGAGTACAGGTGAAGAACATTCTGAAGCAGACACCAGGGAGTCCCCACCTCTAGGAACACCAGAGCCACACACTGGGGCCAGGAGCTACACTGGATGGGCTTGTCACAAAGGAGATACCTCAGACTCATTCAGGATCTGTGGATTTTCTTCCCTGAGCAACTCTAGCCCTGTTCCCATTTATTGTCTTATCACTGGAATCACTGTAAAAACCTAAGACTTCAGCCCTAGTCGGATTTCTTGATATTGTTAAGAACCAATAGTCTGGTGGGCTAACCAAAGACAACCAAGCTGTGCCTCTGAATTGGTTTTCAAACATACTATTTTCAGGTCCATGGCTGAGTTTTTAATCTGTCAGATTCTCTCTGTTGCAGAAATCTCTGTAATTACACTGAGACGATAGTCCAAGGGAATTACTCAGGCTATTAGCTGGTCACTTAGGAGAATATTATTTCCTCACCAACAATTACTTAAATAATGTTACTTACAGTGAACAACTACAATGGGGTGTTGATACAAATCAAGAGCTCAGTAAATACATGTGGAATAAATGAATGAAACAATGAGCCAATCAATTGATGAAAAAACTAATGAGTTGGTAAATGTCTATAACTATTTGTATATGTGGTTAAGAATGAAGTTTTTCCAAGGTGCGACCCAAGAAATTGTAATACCTGTGAGACACAGTGTATCATAATCTTTTCTGTTAGATGTAGTTTCTCAACAAGGTACATGTGAATGAGTACCCAATACAAATTTACTAATTGAACCAAATTACGTAAATTTTACAAGAGTAAACCCTGCAGCTTTAATTACCCACACAATAACTTTATAAAAACATATCTGCCCTGAAAAAAGTAATTTTAAAAATAAAAACAAAACCCACAGGAAAAGCTTATCTGGAAAACAAAACAAAACAAAAATACTTTTTGGGAAAAGTATTTAAATATTCTTTAGGTTACTGAGATTTTTCTAGAAATGTGATGGTCTGTAGCTCCACCTCTCCTTCCCCCACACTATGTCTTTTACCTGGCATTACCCTTAGGCTTAGACTCTTAGCTGAAACAATGAGTTTATACTAGAATGGAAAGTCTTATTCAAAAGGGGGAAAAATCTGCTCCATTGATCAAAAGGATAAAGAAAGATTGCTTCAAGAGCCAACCTATAATCCCAACACATACCCATAACCCCAATGACTGAAGGGGTGCTGAGGCAGGAGGATCACAATTTCAAGGCCAGCCTCAGCAACTTATTGAGATCCTAAGAGACTTAATGAGACTCTGTCTCAAAATAAAAAGGGCTGGGAATGTAGCTCGATGGTAAAATGCTCCTGAGTTCAATCCCCAGTTAAAAAACAAAAAGCCAAACCCTGATTCAGTTCTGACAGTTCACCTTCCTCATCTTAGGTATCCTGTTCACTTCATGATGCAGAGCTTTTACTCTCTTTATGTCATTATAAGGTAGGAAGTTGCTAATGAGGAAAATGGGCAAATCTTCACAACTGTAGTTTCTACCACCCATTTACTGTGTCCCAAGGGATTATGTGTATGTTTTAAATAGAAACAGTTGAAGCCTTTCTGTTGTTGGGAAGTTTCAAGAAGAAATCTGCTTCCCAGTATCCATATTGATTAAAACTTTTTGGGATCCAAATGATGTCAGAACCTGCTCCAGGGCTCCAAGCCACTTTGCAGGTACAGGTCTGTGTTATGGACAGATGGCCTGGGCAGTCTGCTGGAAGCTGGCAATGGCTCAGAAATGTGAAAACTGTGAATGTCCCCAAATGTGTGGAAAATTACAGTATCCAATTTTGTTTGTTACGAGAATGTTTTCTGACCAAATTTGGTTGAATACATAAGAATTTTTTTTCTTAATAATAGAGGAGAAAAAATAGACTTGAATGGAGAACACTAGAAGAATCTTTTGGTAGAGGTTACTGCCACTTTTGGTGGGAGTTTGAGACCAGCTAGCAAAGCCATTAGAGTAGCAGAGCTCATAGCTATGGAAACTCTTCCCATGCCAGATATCAAGGAAGGCGATGTCTCATTCCTGCAGGTGCAGTCCATGACACCTGAGTGAAATGCTTTGAGTTCGATTAGGAAATGGAGCAATGGATGAGCTGATTTTAGAAACACAGAGTCCCTTCTTATCATTTTCAAAAAAGTTCAGCCAAATGGTACAGCCTTGATACAATGGAACAGTTAGCTCATCTACATAGCTGACCCATCATTTTTTTTTTTTTGCAGGTTTCAGGTAAATGTGGCTACAATTTATTCACCCTTCCCAGTGACAGACATTGCAGGCAAATGTCATCATGACTTTAGGCAGGGAATGTAAAGTCTCTATCTACTGAAGAGAAGACTTTCAGTCAGCAATAGTTGCATAGTAGCACAGATTGCTTACTATTTCCAGAACAGGGAGACAACAAGCACTGGGAGGAAATTCTAGGTGAATGGTTCAAGATCAGGCAAGAGAGATCAGAATTAGCCAAGTTTCTTTTAGCGTGGCACACAATCCTAGAGATGATTCTAACTACAAACATGGTCAACGAGGCCCTATTTTATCCTGGTTTAAATGTGGCTGTTGGGTTCTGTGGGACAGAGAAGAAAAATTAAAAGAGAAAAAAAAAAAAAGATTGTCAGAGAACCAAATACACAGTGACAGATTAAACAGAACCACACAGTATTCTTGCCTTTCAGTAGTGAGTTCCTTTTTTTTTTTTTTTTTTGAGGGAAGACAAGAGAGAGTTCAAAGACAAGGAGTTCCTTAAAAGGCTGTGCCTTGTTAATGGGTGACCAAGAAATATACAAACAGAAGGTGTTTTTAAGTACTCTAAATAAACTGTTCAGCTCTCTCTCAACTGGCCATGGAGGTAGATGCAGCCTCTGAGTTGCTGCTGGGAGCTAATGGACCAAGCGCTGCAGGAGACATCATTTCTTCCTGACATGGCACTGTTTCATGGAATGTGATCCAATTTTATTGAGCACCATTGGTGAAACACCAAAAGGCTAGCTGAAGTTCAACTCACTTTCCAGGCACTCAAAGAGCAGTGAAATTGTGTGATACTCCTTTCCCTTTTGATGAATCTATCTGGAGAGAGGAAAGGTAATTCCTGTTGATAAAATTAGCTGCTTTCTGGTCTAACCACAACCCCCTCGGTGGCTCCTCCTCTCAAGGTTTCCTTGTCTGACCTATTTTCACCCATTTTTGCAGAAATGCTCCTGCCATACTCTGGACTGTGGAAAGGGGGCCTCTTGGGCTTCACCTGTATAAGAAAGGAAGATGAAGGTGCCTAAACTGGGGCTATTGACCGTGAGCGCAGCACCATGTTTGTTCACATATTCATCCATTGCAAAGAAAGAACAAAAGAAAAATTACTTGAAGCCTAATACCTTATACTCAGCCTCAGACCAAAGAACTTTATTTCCATTTTCTTTTTTAAGCTAAAATGTTATTGAAAACAAAATTTTCTCAACTAGCTGCTTCCGAACAATGTACTGTATTATGAAGCCCCAAACATTTTAAATGTTTTTTGAAATCCTGACAGGACAAAGTCAGTCCCCCACTTTCTCCTCTGAATTGTGAAACTGAAACCATTTTCTTCCTGTCCCAGGCTTTCCTGCATCAGGACCAGGCTGTTGGATGGAAGGAGCCACATGAAAGTGCACGAGAATGAGAATACGGAGACGGCTGCGCTGGCGCTGCAGATGGTGCTGCCTTAGCGAGGGTCTCGCTTCTGCTTCCAGGGTCCCTGCTGGGGCAGCCAGCATCGGGCCAGGCCAAACCAAAACAGCAGGAAGAATGGCTGCACAATGGGTCTTGAACATGCTACGGAATAAAGGTGCAACGAGAACCAAGTCCCTGTGCATTCTTAGTCACAACCGTGGGCAGAAGAACCCCTTCGATTCCTCCCTTTGGTATTAAATAACAATTTAAAAAAAGCTTTTTAGAAACAAAGCAAATACATGGTGGGACTGGAAATGTTAGCCATCCCAGGTTAGTTGTCCACTGAAATCAGTCTCATCCCTAGTCATAAATAAATAATCTCTTTCCTGGTCTGACTTCCATGCCAGGATCAATATCTCTTAACATCTTACTTATTTTATTACTGCTTTTGGTTTTCTGGGACTGATTGAAAGTTGCTCAGAGGAAATCTTTGGTTTTGCTTAAGTGTCCGTGACATTTAATCATGACTTTCCTTGCAGTTTAATTCCAACCAGTCAATCAGTTAATCCACTTCGATTGATTCTGGGCTCTCCGTTATTGGCTTGCACTCATTGGGCATCCGCTGGTGTCGGCTCAGCTGGGTGGCCTGCGTGAAGCTCCTCTCACACCTCTCGCACCTGGTGGAGGCAAGAGAGAAAATTGAGACCAGGGAGCGGGGCCTGCAGGGTGATGGGCTTCCTCTCATCCTGCCTAATCAGAACAGACACTCCAAAGTGGCTTCAGATTTTACCGGCTCAAGAGGTTTAATTGGTGGCTCCTTCCAAGGCCTGGATGCCTGGGATGGGACAAAGCCCGTCTGATGCAGAACAGAGGGATCTGTCAATAGGCAGGGGGAAGGTGATTTCTCCAGAGAGCCCTGTCCTGCTGCAGCTCTGATCACTGTCAGTTCAAATAGATAAAGAACAAAAAGAGATTTTTAGGAGTGAGCCATCAAAGCAGCAGCTTGTCTGCAGTTTTCTGCTCCGTAACCCCAAAGAGAAATTGATGACAAATAGAATTTCACCTGCTGCTAATTTAAAACCCAGAATTCTACTCCCCTCAGCACAACAGCCAAAGAACGATCATCTCAGAATTTGGAAACTAGTGGAAGCAATACATTAGTTTGCCTAAGAGGTACTGGGTGAGGAGGCTGCTTTTTTTTTTTTTTTTTTTTTTTTGCAAAAGCTAGTTTTAGTGTTACAGCCTAACCCAAATTTAGGATTAGGACACTTTACAAAATGAGGGTTTATGGTGGTGGTGGGAAGACTTGGAAAAAAATGGGATTCAAGGGTTATTTGTGTGATTTAAATGATTCAACCCCACTGAAAATACAGTAAAAATAGTGTACATGTGGGCCACAATTAGAGGCCTCTATGTCCAAGAAGAGCAAACTGGCTTCATACTTCAACAATATCTCCTCTCCTTAATTTACAAAAAAAAAAAAAAAAAAGAAAGAAAGAAAGAAAGAGATTGTAATTTGGAGACCCTGGGTGCATTTCCATCTCCCATACAAGCCTCACTTACTAGTTCAATGGCTACTTGATCTATAAAAAACAACACAAACACACACAACCTGATGGAGGCTCCAGTGTTTCTATGGCTATTGTTCCTGGCTGATTGTGACTATGTGTACACACACCCTTTGCAACTGAAATGTGGCAGCAAGCTGGGCACAGCAACTTCCCCATTACCACCTTAAACATCTAGGCTGCCCAGAGCACTGGCACAGCCCCTGCCAGGGCCTAGCAGCCACCTCAGTCATCCCACTAATGTCCTCTCCTCAAACCTCTGAAGGAAAAAATATTCAAGAGGAGCTGCAGATAGTTATATATCACAATCTCCAGTTCTTAGGTCTCTATGCTATTGGAGCTGTGGCAAAAGCCTCCATGAGGAAGTCCCTCTGCCCTATCAAAGATGAGGAAGCCACATGTCTCATCATGTGGGCTGCATTCCCCTTTCCTCTTCACTAGTAAATCATAGAAAGTGTCCTGCCACAAAATAATCTCCTTAGAAATAGACCATGCCCATCCGGTGTGGGGTTCTGGCATGTCTGTAAATGTTGAGAGGCTGGGGCTTCAGCATTTACTTGGATTTTCCAGACTCGTGTGCCAGCTGAGTGTGTCAGGGTGAAGAAGTTGTGTTTCTTTGATTGTCTTTCGGTGAATATTTTTAGCAGCCTGTTCCACTGTTAAAAACTGCACTGTGATCTTGACAAATGTATAATGTCAGCTTTAATGTATCAGACCTATCAGCTCAATGAAAATAACTCAGAAGTATTGATCACCTAATGATTTTGGGTGTATTCATTAACGTCCGTGGGCAGCTCATCCCCTCTCCAGAGCTCCTGGAGTGCTGATGACATGTTAGCAACCACTGATTGTTTATTAGAAAACTGATTAGTTACTAGATTAGTGTGTCAAAATATACTACCTTTCAACTACCTGACAAACTTTCAAATTATTATATTCCTTTTTTTTTTAAATTTTGAAGCTCTAGGATCAATTTCAAAGAGAGCAAAAGAGTTTGAACAATTGTGAGGAATGACACTTTACCTGGGCTATGCTTCTGCCCCCCTAATCTTGTGTATAAAAATATGAAGACTTCACAAATGGGAAGCTTAGTGCTTCAAATAAGGCAAAAGTGTATGTGACATTTAAATACTTACAACAATGGAGACATTAAGGGCAGAGTTATGCTTTTCTCAAATGTTTGTCTGAATGTCTCAGAGACTTACATGCATGGAGCAATTTGTTGGAATAGGAAATCTTTTTTGATCTGTAGTGTGCTTGCAAAGATGATTCCTAAAATATCATCTCTAGTACCATCTTTCTACCAAGTATGAAAAAAAACACGAGCAGATGTGTTGAAACTACCTGAATTTAGATCCTTTTCTCAGTGGTTTCCCCTTCTTAAGGAAAGTGGACTACTAGAAATAATACCTATGTGGATTGAGAACTATAATATAATTTGTATATTTGAGGAATTAAAGACAGCTAGATATAAAAATACCTTGCCTCTGGGAAGTCAGAGCCATATCATAGGTGAGTTGGCATTTATTACCCCTGAGTTACAATCTCATGCAAGGGATGGGGTTCCAGCATCTGTAAACCTGGACTTCATGGAATGTAGCAGGATAAGGAAGAAAGAAAGACAGACTCAGAGGATAAGCCTGGAGGAGAGAAATGCTCTTGCACACAGGGTCTTCCTTATTGTGCCTTCACTTGGCATGGGTGCTGATTTTGCAGCCTTGAAGGAACACACAAGTGGAAAGTCTTCCAAGTATTTCAGCAAAAAGAAAGTACCCAACTTCCTGCTGGCATGGGAGTCTTAGACTTGATTTCCTTTTCAATTTGAGATTCTCCTTCACTCAAATGTGCTGGTTGATTGGATTATATGTACTGGGAGCTTAACAGATGATATAAAGTTCTGTTACACAGAAAACATGCAAGAAGCTTTCTGTGCATCTGCAACATGTCACAAAATACTTCTTGAATTGGACCAAATTGCACATATGTGTGGTGTGCTCAATGCATATTTACTGATTTGCTTGGATTTCGTCTAGATCCTGTTCAACTGTTAAGCATCCTTTGGAATTTCCTTTGATTTTTCTTTGTACTCAGCCAAACTGTTTTATTTGAGGCAAAATATAGTGGAGAATATTTCCACTTGCTTCTAACAAGGATGAAGAACCCCTCTGTGGACAGTCCGAGGCTGCTTGTGCAGCTTCCCAGGCCCAGAAGCCAGGCAGGCATCAGGCAGCTCAATTGAGTCCTCCCAGGCAGAGCAGAGTGGAGCAGACCAGCCCACCTGAAATCTTGAGACTCTGTGTTTAGGAAGAAAGGGTCCTCACTATAAAGAAGAATTTTCAGACTGCCAACTTCCCTCCCTCTTTTTCTTCTTTCCTGCAATAAAGTGCTTGCCTATTGCTGTTAAATGAAATGATGTCTTCCTTTTGCTCCTCGTTCTCCACAAGTTCCAGTCTCACAGAACAAACTGAAAGCCAAGACCTTCAATATGATCTTTGATTTTTTTCATTTTCCTATGTGCTTTTATATGTTAGAAATTCTAAGTCTACAGCCTAGGTTAGCTGTCAGTAGTCCCGTGATCTACCTCGAACTCAGGAGATAGATTCTTTCAATGGGATTTCAACTATGCAGGTTGTAAGAAGCCTGGAATGAATTCTGACCTCTTAATGCCAAATCTTCTCCAGCCTTCTTTGGATGTCAGTGATCTTGAACTGCTTCCAAAACTCACTGCTCAGAATTTAGAACTTGGAAAGGGCTTTCTTCTGATGTGGAAGGCTCAGACTTGGCAAAGGCCCCTGAGTCCAGGGTGGGTGGTACAATTTGGGGACTGAGCCATTTGGGTCATCTAGTTGGAAGCTGCTCCGGGCATAGGGTTTAGGGTTGTGTATCTTTATAAGATTCTTCTTTTCTTCAACATTGTTTAAGCCAATACCCATTAGCTGAAGTAGTAAAATTAACCATCCTGACGAAACCCTTTTTATTGACTAGTATGCAACAAAAGTTTTTTTGAATGTTTGTTTTATAAGCTTGTAAAAGGATATCTTCATAATATTTACAAATGTCCACGGGTTGGATATCCATGGGCTGTAGTTGGAAGATTCCCAAAACTCCCTTGGGATAGTTCAATTCTGAAAGACCTGATTGTATACACTAAAGGATTTAGCTTTCCATTTCCTAGAAGATGTTTAAACCTTGCACTTTCCAAATAAGCATACACTCAGCTCTTATGTGGAAATATATATTTGATAAAGTAAAATCCCCCCCAAAAATTATAGCCTGTGGCTATCTTGATAAGAATGGGAACAGAAGGAACTATAATATGTATATCGAATGGTATCCAACAACCCTGGTTGTTTCCTTGTTTTTTTCTTTTTCCCAGATGAAATTAGCACAAACAATACTGTTGGAAAGAGGAAAAGATGTAATTGCTAAATCCTTTCAAATATTAATTCAATGAATGAAAATTAAGTTAAGATGGCAACTCTATTGGAAACATGACAAAAACAGGATGTTAAAGAAAAAAATTGAGTGGAGTCAACAAGGTTACACATAAGTAACACCTTAACATTAATAGAAATCTATTTCCCATTTTGACCCTGGAACCTCTTCAATTAATTACTAAAATCTATTTACACAGCAACAAGATAAAAATCAATCTGATTCCTGGCTCTGTGTCTGTCTGACTGCCTGTCGAATATGAGGGACCAGAAAGATTCTTGGATCTCCTGCACCTCTGTTTTTGAAAAGCTCTCTTGCTCAAAGGCACAAGAAATGTGTCCTTGTCACTTTCCACCTCCAGGAGGGGACTGAATCCAGAATCTGTGAAGCCCCTGGGCATCAGGCCTCAGGGTGATGGCAGAGTCCACCAGGCAGGACACAAACATCAGCGAGAAGGAACTCCAGCACCTGGGGTGAGCCTTTGGTGCCTCAGGGTGATTAGAGAAGGGTACCCCTTTGAGCTGCAGGTTGCCATACTTCAAGCCCAAGTCTAGGCCCCATCCTGCCCTTAGTCCATGAGCAAGCTAGGCCTATGTACACAGACAAAAATTATCAAGGGGGCTGGGGATGTGGCTCAAGCGGTAGCGCGCTCGCCTGGCATGCGTGCGGCCCGGGTTCGATCCTCAGCACCACATACAAACAAAGATGTTGTGTCCGCCGAGAACTAAAATAAATAAATAAATAAATATTTTTAAAAAAAAAAAAATTATCAAGATTATTATTATTTTATTATTAATATCAATTAAATCAATAAAAAAATAGTTAAGAATGACAAATTGAGGTCACTTAATTCTTGGGGAGGTGACCAAAGGTGACAGGCTCTTCTGAGGTCCATCTTTCACTGGAAGACCACTGAGGCAGGGAGGACCCAGACCTGCAGTACTTGCTACTCTAAGCTCTGCCTATCAGTGTGAGCACAACAACATGTCCAAACAGCAGATTCAGCGGGAAAATCATGGGTTACAGGACTCTAGGAAGATGTGGTTGAGAGTGAGCAAAGGGGCTGTCTCCTATGGACTGGATTGTTTCCACTCTTACTTGAGCTTGTCCTACAGAAGGCAAATAAGGCTGCACATCTATGCACTTTTAATTTTCTTTCTCAAAAGAGGAAGCCAGAATGGCAAATGAGTAGAGAGAGATATAAGAGGGTTGAAGAGACAGTTAAAATTGCTTTGAGACCATCAACCAGTTATGTGTACAGGTTCACTCTCCCAAGCCTTTCTACATGCTATTTGAGCTAACAGAAATACCTCTCTCCCCTTTATGTCTGATAAGCTCCTACTCATCCTTCAAAATACATCTGAAGCATCGTCTCCCTATAGCATTAGCTATTCCATTTCTTTGCTACTTTCAAACATTATACATACATATTTTATTGCTGCACATCTTAGAGCATGAGGTCTTCAACGTTAGGGTGGGAGGGAGTTGAGACTCATTTACCTTTGTATCTCTTGTCCCTAGCTGGACACCCAGTACAAAAGTAGGTGCTCAATAAATATTTGTTGAATGAATAAATATACATATTTGAATGAGTGAATGAATAAATGAATGAATGGATGAATGAAGGAATAGGTCCTATAGCATGATTCAGATGCCGACTGTTTTGATGACTGGGTTATATTTTGAACACATCATCTCATTTAATTACCCTGACTTTGCCAAAGCCCTTAGAATTTTGTTTTACCTCTTTTGATGTTCCCTCAAAAAATTTTCGAATCTTCAAAAAGTCAACATGCCCTGTGCTTGGTCTGCTTTTATTGTTTAGTTTTTCACCAACATGATATTTTTGAGCTTTAAGTCACAGTTTTTGGCTACTATAATAGAATCAAATTCCTTAACACATGACAAAGAGGAGAAAATGGTTCATCAGAATCCTGAAGTGTTCATGTTCTCCAAGAGAGAATTACTCAGATATCCTAAATATAGGGCCACCCTTATGGTTATAGGGCTTACTGATGGCCATGAGTGCTATGTGGCTCCTGGATAAAGTTTAGACACACAGATCCTCAGAAACTGGAAATATTCAAATTACTAATTCAAACCTCCTTATTTTACTGATGAGAAGACATACACAGAAAGATCACCTTAAATATAAGGTAACAAAATTGAGCCAGAACCAATATGGAGGCTTCTCGACTTTGTTTTCCAAAGGCCAGCCACTGTCCAAGGAGATTTTATGCAGTCTGGACATTGACCTTCCAAATAGCCTTCTTCTTGCTGAGCTGGGCAGTGTTGTGCCAACGCATCTGCCAGCTCTCAGGAAAGGCTGAGAGGAGGAGGACCAAGCCATTACTTACTTGAAGGGTTTTTCTCCAGTGTGGGTTCGGATATGGTTGTTGAGGGTGGTGGCTCCGGCAAAGGCACGGCCACAGTAGCCGCACTTGAAAGGCCGGTCACTGGAGTGAGTGACTACGTGGTTCCTCAGTTCAGAAGGCTGGGAAAAGGACTGGGAGCAGTGGCCACATTGATAGGGTCTGAAACAAATAAAGACACTGCCTGGTCATTATTTTCCATGTTGATCAGCAGGAATCAGCATTATGAAACAAGGACCCAAAGCATTTTGGTGGTATTTCATACTTTTTTAAGACAGAACACAGAGTTTTGGCCTCTGGGTCCTCACTACTTCACTTGTTGCCACAGGAACAAAATTCACAGAGCTGTTGAGACACATGAATTCCCAAATGAATATTTCCTTCCAGTATTAATCATACCATTTCAAAATCCTCTACTTTCTTGTCTTTATCTCCCTGCAGGCAAATATTAGTGTATCTTTGTAAGCCTTAAAAACACAGGCTTCATTAAGCCAAACGTTACAAGAGAAAAATCTGTAATGTCTCTCATGCTTCCCTGGCATTCTTAACTTTTCCAAATGCTTTTAAATCAAATCAATTATCTAGTTTCATCTTTACAGTAACCCTCTAGGATAGGGAAAATGGCTGTTATTATCTCCGTCAGTTCAGAAAACTGAAAATAAACTGTCCTCGCAGGACATAAGCAGTTGATGCCAAGATCATTCTAGGGTTTGGATCTTATTCTAAGTGCCAAGTAAACATGTGGGCAAGTGGGCAAGTTGCACACGCATTTTAATAAATACTAACCTATCTTGGAATCTAGACATAGTACAAGTGCTGGTATCGCACGGGTGAACACAAATGTGCAGCATCCAGATGCGTCTCTTTATAAAAGAAATCCTGACTTCGACCTCCTAGCCCCCTTCCAAATATTTATCCATTGAGTCTTTCTCTTGAACCTCAGCTCCCCAGTTTAATCTGGTCACAAGGAATGATTTATAGCAGCAGAGAAATGACAGGATGTCACTATGCTTGCAGAAAGATGACTGTGATGCAAAAGCAAATGGAAGGAAGTTGTGACAAATACCTGATAATTAGCAAGATTATCAGAGCACATTCTTTCCAGCTCATGAGAAGTAAATCAATTTTTGGTTTTCATAAAATAGATTAAAATTCTGTCTTCTCCACAGAAGTTCTTCTGCTTACTTAAGCAGAATCTGGTGAGTGATATAAAACCTGAGGAGTTTTCCCTGTTTGAAGCTATTTCATATCATTCCTTGACAGGTCTCTAATTTGTTTATCAAAATTTTTGTTCAGAAAATTAATTTGTCATGAGGGATAGTAACAGCTCACTAAGCCCTGGTTTGTGGCGCAGACATTTCTGGCTACATTTAGAAAGCCAATAGCAAAAGCAGACTTAATTGCTCTACCTTTAGCAAATGCATAAACCCCAATGATCAGAAACCAAAATGAAGGACTAGGAGACAATGGTGACCGAGCATGTACAACAGTTCAATTAAGTGCAAAATAAAGTGTAGCCTCTCATTTGTCAAGTGAAGTGCTTAATTGTGGCTACTTGCCTCACTGAACACAAATACTATTATTTTACCTGGCTTCAGCGCACTGAACACTGATTGTAGAATTTTTTAGCTTGATTAATAGTCCAGGATTGGTCAATAACTCAATACTATACAATTTTAATTACTTACATTTAGAAATCTATCTAACTGCTCTCAAACAAGTTTCAAAGAAATATATAAGAGTCCTTGGTAAGGATTTTATCTATCTTGACAAATTACACATGCATTTTATTACAATTATAAAATGATGCTTTGAAAGCCATTAAAATTATATGCAGATAAAAATGTCCTGTCAAATCTGCTCTTGGTAGTAGATGCTAACCTTAAAATAATTCCTCAAAAAATAATTCTCTTAGGGATAAATTCTTTTAAATGCTGCTGAAGATTATAAAGAAAATAATATATTAATATATGCTATGTCTACTGACAATTGATTTTTTCTAATAGTGAAGGAACCATTAACATTTATTAGCCTCTGGTTATCTATTTTTAATAGCTATCACTATAAACAATAAGCCACTAAATAAAACCAATTAATCTTTTCTTTTTTTTTTTCTAACTCTGCTGTCAAAAGTTGGGGTGATTTATTTTCCACAGTCAGAAGTCAATCCATCCTTTTTATGTTAATAGTCACAGTGGCAAAGATTTACACACAGAAGAGCAGAAATGACCACAGAGTGGCCTGGTTGAATTCTTATATCAAGGTAATACCAATGAAAAGGGAAAGGATTCTAAAACATCACCTTTACCCAGCACCAGCCTGAAAGGCATTTGCTAGGGAACCAGTGGCCTTTATAGCATCATTTTTAAAACCTTAAAGAAATGTAGCTTGACTGAAAAGAAGAGCCTAGAAAAAGAGAGAGAGCAGAGGTAAGTCTGTTTCAGCCTCTAACTCCAACCAATTGTAGGACTTGGACAAGTCACTCAGTTTCTCTGACCTGTTTTCTCATCCATCTGGAAAGGGGAATGGACTGAGCTGGATGCTCTCACATCCCATCATGCCTTGCTCTTGCTTCTGGGTAACTGACCAACAAGCCTGGCCTGTGCATTGGTCTAACACTGCCTTACACAGGCATCACCAGATACAGCATCATCAACACAATCTCCATCTTGCATTGCAGGTACCAGTCAACTCACTGGATGGATGTGGAGCTTTCTGTGTGTGTGTGTGTGTGTGTGTGTGTGTGTGTGTGTGTGTGTACATGCTCACTAGAATATAGAAAAGTTTAAAGAACTGGCAACAAGTTGAGAATTTCAAGCAACAAGAAAGCCTAGTACCAACATGTAGGACCAAACCTTATTGTAATTAATTTCAACAAGCAAAGCTATAATCCTTCATTTTTAGGAACCTTGAATAAGACTTTAGATCATCTGGTCACATTCACCTTTGCAGTGCCTGATTTCATGTAGAATACAGAATTTAAGTATCTCCCTTGCTACTATAACAGAATGTCTCTTTCAGTCTAGAAATTTATAGAAAGTTAGCCTTCAGAAAATACAGAAGTTGCACATTTGGTAGACAATATTCCCTTCAACTTTCTTTTCCTATATTTCTAGCATTTCTTTTTAAATGAATAAAATAAAATGATCTACAAGAAAATGTGGAATATATACACAATGGAGCTTTATTCAGCCATAAAGAAGAATGAAATTATGGCATTTGCTGATAAATGGATGGAAACAGAGAACATCACGCTAAGTGAAATAAGCCAGATTCAGAAATTCAAGAGTTGAATGTTTGCTCTCATATTTGGAAACTAGAGCAAAATAAGGAAAAGAATGCAGTGGGAGGGGATATCATAAAGATACAGGGAACATAAATCGAGTAGAAGAAGGAGAGCAAGAGGGAGGGAGAGAGGGAGGAAGGAAGGGAAAGAAAAATGGAATAAATTTAATAAAATCATGTTATATGCATATATAAATATAACACAGGAAATTTCACCTTTATGTATATGTTGAAAATTTCAACCAAAAATGAATAAATGAGTGAAAGGAAGATCAGTAGATTAGAGGAAGGAGAAGAGGAGGAGGAAGGAGGGGCTGAGGGGATCCAAGATTGAAATCATATTCCATACATGTATGATTTACTCAAAATGAACCCAATTACTATGCATAACTATAATGCTCTAATGAAAAATAAAATGATCACAAAGTGATTTTAAAATTTATTATGTGTCTAGGGTTTAATCTAAGGGCATAGGAATACATTCAGGACAGAACTAAGCTTTTAAAAGCTTAGAAAATATCACCACGTGGGAATCTCAGATCTTTTGGGACACTGGCCACAGGAGTTAAGACTATATGTGCATATTTAAATTAGCACACCCCATCTTCACACTTCCCAACTTAAAAAAGGAAGGTCTTTGACACAGAATTAGTTGCTATTACTAAGCTTTTTATTCTGGTGATCAAATTTCCAATGATTTTTGAAGGCTGGTAAAAAGATAAGGCTGACTTGGATATAATCAATCTTAACTCCAAAGTTCTGTCTCTCTTTCATGTATCCTCCCAGAAGATGCACACAGGACTGACATCCATGGGTGCTATGTTTAGCTTCACCTTTTTTTTTTTTTTTTTGTAGTTGTAAATGGATAGCATGGTTTTATTTTGTTTCATTTTTATGTGGTGCTAAGGATTGAACCCAGTGCTAAGCAAGTGCTCTGCCACTGAGCTACACCCCCAGCCCTAGTTTACTCTTTTCAACATCTCACATCATGGTATTCGGGAACCTCCTTTCTAAAGCACCTCATTCTGCCAATGCACATACAGCATTGCACTATTCTCAAAGCAAACAAAAAGGGATAACATTTTACAACCACAAGTGTATTGTGGCTTTGTTGCAACTTGAGACTTCTAGCCATATTGTCCAATAATGAAGAGTTCTAGGTCTAAGTTATTCCAGCACAGGAGCCATTAGCCACATGAAGTATTCAAGGACTTGAAATGTGGCAAGTACACCTGAATAACTGAAGTATTATTTTATTTATTTTGTATTAACTTAAATAGCCCCCTGTGGCTAGTTCCGACACATAAATATCAAGCTTCAAGAAAAAACTAGAAAGTGTTCCATACTCAATGAAAAAAAAAAAAAAGAAAGAAGAAGACTGAATAGCAAAGTGTAGTTGGATTTAGTTAGCATATATCAATGCTAGTAAATTTTTAAGCAGAAAGAAAGCAGCGAGATGATTTTGCACATCCCCTGGCATTCTCTGTCACTGGCAGCTTCTCTGCCAAAGATTACGCCAGTAAAATGTGCAATTCATTTGCTTTTGAGTCTGTAATTGGTTTAGTGTACACATAGGAAAAGGATGAAACATTTAACAAAATTAAGTGTGGTTTGGTTTAAAATTATTAATCCTTCTTTGATTTTTCTTTTATGGAATGAAAGCCTCCAGGACAAAAGTTATTCAGTTGGAGCTACATTCTCTCCTTGCTCCAAGTCAGCCAGCTGAAGTGCAAATCTCCCAAGACTTCAAAGGGACCCTGCTTAAGTCACTGCTGGCTGGGGGAAGTAGGAAGAGAACTTAGCTCTCTATAAGGAGAAGATTCAGAAAAGTGACAGAGTGCAGAACCAAAGGGTTTGCTGAACACGGAAAACCAGGAAAAAGATAACCTTCACACTTGGGTGGGGGAGGGGCAGAAAGAAACAGAGGAAGACAAGAGCATTGATACATTCCAAGAAACTATTATGGTGATGGATTGTCTCCAGGCTCCTCCCACCAAACAGCACCTTTTAAAGCCATGTCCCCTCTGGCACCATCACATCCAATTACAAACAGTGATATTTAAACACAAATGTGAGTAGTTGATAGAGTACCCAGGGGGCTGAAGGCAGACTTTCCACCCCCCACCCCTGGCATAAACAGTCAAAAGGGAGAGAGAAAATGAGAAAAGATGCAAAATAAAGAAGCAGTATAAAGACAGTTTTCTGTGACAAATACAAGAGAACATTTTCATCAGAAAATAGTCCACTGTGAATGAAGGTTTTGCTTACCCCTTTCTGAAGACCCCCCAACTCCCCAACGCCCCAATGGGACTGTTGAGAGTTTCTGCAGCAGAAAAACAGAAGAGAAGAGGGATTTCTAACTCCTGATTCAAGCAAAAGTGAATCAAGCTGCCCTGGCTACACAATTAACTTATGCAAAAACTCGAATGTTTATGAAGTCTTTAAATAAAATCTTGGTTGATCTAGATTCCAACAGCTTCTACCCTTTGAATTCGTCCAGAGGAAAATAAAAGTAGCCTGAGAAAAAGAAGAGATTTTTTTTGTTTTTTCTTTTTTATTGTTGTTACTAACAGGGGGGAAAAATCAAGAAATAGCAATTCCATGGCTCTGAGACCCCCCACAGATGTATTTATCTTTAAGGGTGATTCCTGTGTTACCAGGTCACCCACAGGTTCTTTCTGCATTCAATGTGAATAAATCAGTGGTAGAAAATGGCAATGCTGACATTGCTGGGTACTCACAGATCTATTTCCTTTCAATCAAGGTATAGATGATACCTGACATGAAAAAGCTTATGAATATAGACACACCAAGTGTCTTTGATAAAGGTTCAACTGTCTGAGGTTTTGTGGCCAAATATTCAATCTCTTGAGTGAAAAAAAAAATCTTTTGTACTTCAGATTCAGGGGCCCGTTTCAAACTTGGACCATTTTGAAACTCTAACCTGTTTACCTTCTGATTTTTCTTCTGTGTCTCCCTTTCTTGCCTTTGGTTCTAACAAGATTTTCCAATCAAAGTAAAAGCATTCAGTTTTTCAAACATAAGGGGAATGATTTCTGATTGTTTAACTTTTTCACTGGACAGCTGGCACTCCATCCATAGATGTGGATCCAGCATACATGGATTCAACCAACTGCAGACCGAAAACATTTAGGGGAAAAAAATGTGCCTGTACTAAACATGTAGACTTTTTTCTTGTCATTATTTCTAAACAATACAAAATAACAATTATTTACATGACATTTACATTGTATGAAGCGTTATAACAATCTAGAGATTATTTAAAGTGTAGATAAATAAGGTTGTGCATAGGTTATATGCAAATTCTATAGCATTTTATATGAAGAACTTGAGCATGCACAGATTTGGGTGTCTGCCATGGGGTGAGGGGCTCCTGGAACCAATCCCCTAGACCCTGAAGGACAACTGCAAATGGATGAATGGGCACAAACTTCCAAAGACTAAAGCTCAGTTAAATTTCAGAGTCAACCAACAAAGAATATAATAACTCTAAACATCAGTACTATGTTTCTTGATAACAATGGGGAAGATAAACGGAATCTGAGTTCATCACAACTGAGTTGATTATAGGAAATAAGAAGAAGTAGAGGGAAATACCCAGGCACTTTGATCTACTAATTTCATTTTAGCTACAAATTTGCTTTTAGACAGTAGGACTAGAATAGCCTTTTTCTATTCCAGACCTAGGATGCTGTCTTGGTACCAGAAAATTTGGAAGTAAGAAATACTCTCCACAATTCTTAACCACATCAATAAATTGCTAAATAGGAGAAATGCACAGAACCACAATGGAACATCAGATTTGTTCATCATAGTTGCTAAATTTGGAAACTTATCTGTTATATGCATGGAAGCTTCCAATTGCTGAATATATATATATATATATATATATATTCAGCAATTGGAAGCTTCCATGCATATAACAGATAAGTTTCCAAATTTAGCAACTATGATGAACAAATCTGATGTTCCATTGTGGTTCTGTGCATTTCTCCTATTTAGCAATTTATTGATGTGGTTAAGAATTGTGGAGAGTATTTCTTACTTCCAAATTTTCTGGTACCAAGACAGCATCCTAGGTCTGGAATAGAAAAAGGCTATTCTAGTCCTACTGTCTAAAAGCAAATTTGTAGCTAAAATGAAATTAGTAGATCAAAGTGCCTGGGTATTTCCCTCTACTTCTTCTTATTTCCTATAATCAACTCAGTTGTGATGAACTCAGATTCCGTTTATCTTCCCCATTGTTATCAAGAAACATAGTACTGATGTTTAGAGTTATTATATTCTTTATTTTAATTTATTCATGAATGATGTCATCCACCTCTGGAGTCTTCACCAACAAATACAGGGAAGGGAGAAGTGGGAACCCATTGCCTGAATAACTTGATTCCTTGTCATTAATATCAATGACAACACCCATTACTCCCCCAAATCTGAAAGGCTGGTCACTGCAAACTTGGGTATCTGAGTCGAATAAACCCATTACAATCTATCACAGGATGGGAGTCTCACACCATCTAGGTTTTCCCCAAAAACTCTAAATTAGCTAAGAATCAGCATTTACCCAACAATCTCTCATGTAGGTATATCTTGTATCATCTTATACATATAAGCTAAATTTTTAGGTATTTTCTGATAGCTTTTATGTATATGTTATAAATTATGACCCATTATTTTACATGACAAGCTTCATGAAGATTTAAATCATAATACATGCATGATTTTCCAAATATAACTGGGTCAGACAAAACAGTCTATTTCAGTATATTTCTGTTAACCTTAAAATAATTGTATTGCTTTTATGACATTTGCCACAAAATCATACCAGTTCCAATGTCCAGAAACTTTCAATTATTGTTTCATTTTACCTAGTACACTCAGTTACTAAGACTACAACAAATCTTTGCAAATTACAGTTCCATACATTTGAACTCAATTTGAAAAGCTAGTTTATGAGAAGATTTTAATGCATCTTTTGTATTTTAATTAAAATCACGAAAGTGCTTTGCAAAACTTAGAATAGATGTATCTTGAAGCTATTTGCAAGAAAGGTAAACTTAAAAAAAATAATTCTTTCTGAATGAGGAAATGATTTTCAAACTTTTGTATTACCTCTAGAGCCAAAAGCACTAAGATATACAAGTCTGTTGAAACCTTTACTAAGACTGTTGTCTTCATAGCCCTAATTACATGTTTCAGCATTAACTAGTTACAGCAAGGCTTAATGTCAAGAAAGTGGTTTCTAGAATGGCACAAAAAATGTATACACCTGTAAATGTGCATATGTATCCTGAAACTATTATTTTAGAATATATCTATCCCTTCCACCACACCTTCATCTTTACCCAGGAACACTTGGATTTTTCCAGGAACACTGTTGCATCCTGCAGAGCTGGAGTGAAGAACTAAGCATATGTTATTAGGCAAAGAGAGTTAAGTGGATTGCTTAATTAAGGTTAATCAGTGTCAAAGTTAAGAAAATAATGCAGAAATCCTGCTTCCAAGACTCCTAGATCCAAAAATTATTTTCTGCTTTTATATTCAAAGCACATTTTCAATGCCATACTTAGATATTTTGGTTTTAATCAAGTTTTCATATGACATGAAGGAGAGATAAAACACCAGCAATCCTTTCTTATTGAATTAATTTGATTTTTGTCTTTTGCACTCCCAGCTATCAAGACTGTCGAATAAACCAGTTTTGATTCATAAATAATAGTTCCATTATATCTACTGTGCCACTCATCAGAGTACCTGAAATTTTAATTCACTTGTTCAGCTAAATTTCATCCTCAGTTCATGGCCATAAAATTCTTTATTGACAAACTTTCAAACCAACTTTGACTCTGAGGTATCTAGTCAACATTTTTCTTCTGTGTGGATATTAGTTTATTGAATAAGTGGCATCTGTTTTCCTCCACATCACTAGCAGAGCAGGTATTTCCTTTTGACAGCTTTGCAGGATTTATGGGTTTGCATGCTCCGAAGAAAAATAGTACTAAGCAAAAAATTCCAATTCATTACCTCTTAGTACTTAATTAAGTTCATACCCACAGCACACTGAAGGTGAACTCTGAAACGACTGTGACAGCCGCAGAGCAGCCAGCTATATTATCTTTGGAAGACAGAGAGGATTCTAATTATCCTGACCTCATTTTTCCACCTATGATATTCATAAATGTTCCTTGTATTTTGCTCCCTTTTAAACTTGGACAGAACTGTTTGGATAGCAAGTGCAGATTTCTCTCTGCAGCCACCAACCTGTCTGTTCAGCCCATATAAACCAGAGAGGCAGTGGCCTAACATTACTCTCCAACTTTCCTGAATGCAGGCACCTCTTAGCACAGGGTTTCCCCCCAAAGTGTGGCGGGAGGCGGTGACTGGTAGCTGGCAGCAAGGCAAGCAGCGGGTCTCACTAAGCAAACACAGCATGAGCAGTGGGAGTCAGGGTTACCTGTCCGGGTTCTGCGTGCACACGTGCATCTGGAGGAGGATCCGCTGCGTGAAAGTCTTAAAGCACTGCCCGCATTTCCAGAGATGCCAGTCACTGAACTCCGAGTGGAGCTGGCTTGTGGAAGTCGGGCTGGCGAGGACCCGCTGGTTTTTCACGTTGATTTGATTAAATCCTGATTCAATAGGCCCAGACTTATCCAGGAGGGAGAAGTTCCTGCTGCATGGAGTCTGTGGGAATACCACGGAGCGCTGCTGGGTGGCGGGGGAGAGTTTGCTGCTCTTGTTGAAGGGCTGCAGGGTGTCTTGTCGGCACATGGCTTCCATTACAGTTGAAGGGACGTTTACTGGGAGAACAGCAATAGTTTTAGAAGGTCAGTTTTACTAGCCCTTAAAATAAACACAATAACACATACTTGAAAAAGTTGTATAAATGGACATTTTAGAATTTAAATGTTAAAATTGGCATTTTAAAATTTAATTTAGAATTTTGTGGGTTCCCCCCCCAAAAAAAAAATCAACATAGTAACAGACAATTGAGGGGGGAAACATTATATTCACAAATTAATAGCTCATCTATTGCCTGTTTGTTGAGCAACTACCACATATTCAGAATAGTTCTTAACACCGTCTTTGCTTTCAGAGTTCACTTATGACTTGAGACATCTAAGACTCCATTAGGAGGTTCCACCTGCACCCTGTTTCCTGGCAGTTAACTGGGAGGCGCAGCAAAAAAGAGGAACTGAGCACGGGGCTGCCTGGAGGGAGTGCCTTGAGCTGTACTGAGAGGGTGGATTTGGCTGGAGTAGGTGAAGTATGTCAGCCCAGAATAGGTATTCAGAAAAAGCTGGTTGAAGAGATAAAGGAAAGAAGATGAAAGACTCTTGAAGACAGGAGAGGTCTAGCATTTTGATGGACTAGTGATCGAGACAGGCTGACCTAACAGACACAGATTTCTGGACAGTGTGGGAATAAGTGTTGGGGGGGGGCAAGAAACAGGGAGGGGGTGAACAGAACCCAAAGGGCCTTGGAAGTCCAAATAAATAATTAAAGAAATATAAACTTTAGGCAGAAGAAATAGACATAGGCTGCTTCTGAGCAGATGAATAACAAGAAAAAAAAAATCCCAACTCTGTTCAAGGAGGGCCTGAGAGAGGCAATGATTGACAGGCGAATACAGGGAATGGGAGGCAACAGAGGTGCTTGGGCTTTGGAATCAGAAAACCGAGGGTCAAACGATGACTCTGCCTTCTATTAGCCTGGTGATCTCAGGCAAGTTATTCAAGGACCCTGTGCCCCAATTTGCCCTTCTTTAAAATGAGAACAGTGGTAGTAATAATCCTAAAAATAATAGCAGCATAGCTTAGTGGTTAAGATGGCCTAGATTTTAACTCTGCTATTTACGGCCTGTGACTGTGAGTAAGTATGGAACATCAAAATCCACAATTTAGTCCTTGGTAGAATGTAAAATGGCCACTTTAAAGACCAAATGAGACAGTGCATAAATGGCATTTAAAGAGCTTGACCTATGGTTGACACTCAATAGCAATGGAGCTCCAGGAGCCCTGGTTCCTCATCTTTCAGCCTCTCCTTATGAGGATGAAGTGTGATAATGAGAGCACACATCACAGAGCCTGACAGCGATAGTAGCCATTCTCCTTATAATAGAAGAGGAGGCTAGAATGAAGGGAATGGGTAGGGTAGTGGCAGTGGAAATGGAGGAAGAACCAGAAATAAGAAATATTTTTGATGAGGGGATCTAATATACTTTAAATGTATTGTTCTTTTCTATTTATCAAGTATTCACTGATCAATCCATAGGTCCCAAGGTGATTAGAACCTACACAATAGATTATTATTTTTTAAAAGTAACTACCATGTCAAATAATGTACTTTTTGTCACTTCAGGGGTAAGAGATTAAAGGTTATAGGGTGGTCAAAAGAATAGAATTAGAGACCAAAATTTTTTTAAAGGATGATTGGCAAAAAGGTTGGCGATGTCAAGTCATAAAACCATGTAAAATTCTTCCATTGGCCACTGGCTCATGGAAGAAAACACCAACAGGGAGTTCTCATCCTGCCCAACCCAGGCAATGGCTGAGCTTCCTAAATCATGAAGACTCAATATCCTCAACCATAAAAAGAGAACAGTGGAGGACTGTGCCGGCCGGGAGGCTCTGTGCTTAATGGGGCAGGCAGATGCAGAATGTGGGGACAGAGAGGGGTGGGTGTGCTGCCTCAGAATTCTTTATCTCAGAGCATTCTGCAGAATCAAGTGTGCTCAATGAATCCAACAGAAGGAACAGCCCTTGTCTACAGGGTTCTCAGCTCAGCCCATCTCGTCTTCGGAAGAAAAAATAAAGAAGAGACTCGCATACTTGGAAAAACCTGGAGTAGGTAGAATCTGCTGTTCTTGACCCTGGATACTGCTCATTAGACTCACACAGGAGTATTTTAAAAACTTAAATCAGTCTCTCAATAGGGCCTAAGCATCTACATTTTTAAAAGTTCCCCAGGTGATTCTCAAATGAAATCAGAGAATCACTGATCTAATCCTGTCCTTTCTCATTACAAATGACAAAAACTGAATCTCAAGAATGTCTGTTAAATTTGCTCAGAATCACACACGCGGGGATACATGAAGGCTGGAAGTTTTTAGCTTCCTGACTTCCAGGGAATTTTGTTTCTGAGAACACATCTGTATCATCTGCTTATTAGCTGTGTTCAAAAATACAAAGAATGTTTTACAGGTAGTAAAGTATGTGTGTGTGTGTGTTTGTGTGTGTGTGTGTATCAAATACATCAAGTCATATGTAATATGAACATAAAAGTTATATGTACAGCTAAATATTCCTATATATGTATTTTTGTGTATATGCCTATATTTTAAATATAAATATTTATCATTTGACCCTCTGAGGCAAAAATTTATTATCAATATGGAATCTGTGGACATTTCTTGGACTTTTAAGAATCTTTTATTGCACACAGATTGTTACTTTTAAAATAGGCGCTGAAAGATAAGGAGGAATGTTTTGCCATGTTTGGGCCTGTTTTTAATAAAAAAATAAATAAAAACAGCAGCATTGTCAGAGATCAGGGTGGAACCCATATTGTTTAGCCCTTTCATAAGTGATCTGGAAGGGGCAAAGCACAGGGAAACCCACAAGTCTTCAGGCGACACTAAGTTTTTGCAGGCCAGGAAATTTCTGACTAGCAGGAAGGAATGCACAGGGGAAGACGGCAGAATAAAGATGTCATCAACATGCCAGAGAGCAGGCAAAACTGGCTAGAAGCTTCACTGTTGGAAAGAGGAATATAATGCCTTTGGGGAAAGTAATTCAAAGAGTAAAAAGTATAGATGATAGATTCTGGCTACCCACTTATGCTTCTAGAAAGTAACCTAATCTGTTAATTTTTTTAAATTGCTAAGATCACATAATATTTATACAGAAACAAAAGAAGTTGTGGGCCAATGATTTTTATAAATTTAATGAACAGTGTCAAATGGTAATAAAGAAAGATTTATGTATTTAAAAGTTTGTGTAATAATTGGGGTTTATGGGATCTGAGCTAATGATATACAGTAAATAGCATTTAGACAATAAAAAATGGGGATGGTTGGAGTAAAATTATTCTCCATTTTATCATTTTCTTTTCCAGAACACCCCATAACAAGTATAAAATGCTTTCCAGCAACAGGTGGCAATAGTTGCACCCTGTGTTCCTCTTTGAGCATGGCACTTTACTTATGAATAAATACAGTCCTACCAAATATATAATTTTTTAGAAGTAATGATAAGAATGAATGATTTTTAGAAAAGCAGCCATATTTGATTCCTAAGCTGTCCTATAGAGTTTCTGCACACTTCCACAAGATGCTGTAAGTCTAAAAAGATTTTTGTTTTGCTTTAAAAAAAAAAAAAAAGAGAGAAAGCAAAACTTTTCAGAAGATACAGATCATCCTTCCTAAATATCACCTCTCTGGTTGTGACAAATCCAAAGTATTAACCAGATTATTAATTATCAGAAAGGGAACAGGAATCAACCAGAAAACTCCCAAACTCAAGAAAGACGATACAGACAAAGGCCAGAGGTGGTAACAAACATGAAAAGATGAAGAGGCCTCTGCATGCAGTGATACTGAGCTAGTAAATCTCTTCACCCTATAAAGACAAAGATGAAGAAAGAGAATACAAAGCCTTGAAGGATACAGCCAAGGAAAAGCCTGAACTCATCAAATATGGACAGTAAAGACATTGGGAGAGCATTGAGCATCTATTACATGTCTTACATGGTCATAGGTGTGGAAGATGGGGGCAGGAGGGCTCTCAGTCCCTGCCCTCCTGGCACTGAAACACTAGTGGGAGAGACAGATATTAAACAGATAAACTCAATTTCATCAAATCTAAAATTCCATTAATCACACCATTAGAACTGTAAGTCACCATTCATTGGCAAGATACCTGCCAGTTTCAGAAAGATGAAAACATGAAACACATGAATTTTAGAGTTGACAAAATACAGTCACCACAAGTGTGAAAAGTGCTCTAAGAAAGAAAGGAGTGCCAGGAAATCATATATGAGAGAAGGCTAATCTTAGGGTATGAGAGAATCTGAGTCCTGACAAGTGCCCAGGTGTCAGGGAGATGGGAGGAGGGGAAGCAAGCAATACAAGAGAAAGAACACTAGCAGCTTTGCCACAGAGCCATGCTGAGGGGGAGGAAATCCAGGGCCCTGAAACTGAAAGAAGAACAATGTGGCCAGAGAGGGAAGAGGAGATGGGCTGCAGCTGGGGCCCATCTCCCATGTCTGTGCAAGTTGAACAGGGAATGGAAACAAGACATGGGGTGGTCGCAGGCAGTTCACACAACAGGAGGAATAACATCTACAGCCAACTGAATACAGCGGGCATGCTAAAGATCTTTGGATTCTAATTTATGTAACACTACGTGGGTCATAAACAAAATCTTTCTGGAGATTCCATGAGGCCCAAAGGATAACATATTAAAGAACTGAGTATTCAGCATAAGAGTCATAGCAAGCTGAAAACTAGTTTTGAGCTAAGGATGTGAAAACATCAGATTTATGCTTTCTATGCTGATAAACAAAAAAGTAAGCTTCAGAACAATGTACACAGCATGTTACTGTTTGTATATAAAAATGTGTGTGTGAGGGGGTGAGAACCAGAGAAAGAAAGGGAGAATATGCTTAGATGTCTGAATGGACAAAAATTATCTCTGAAAAAAAAAATAGCTAAGAACCTGTCAAGGCCACCGATTGTCTCTTGCAAGGAGACTTGCATGTCCATGGTACTTTCTGGACTTTGATCTACGGGACTGAACAACCCTGTTAGAAAAACAAATGGATAAACTGAAACAAAATAATCTAATCAATGAAACTTCACTCTGGCTGCTGTGATACTAAAGGGGGAAAGTGCGGGGACAAGGGATGCTGCTGCAGTGGTCCAGGCCAGAGCAGACAGTGATGCAGATCAGGGTGGCGGCAGTAGAGATAAAGAGAAGAAAAGCATGAAGAATACACAATCAATGGGATTTGGTGATAGAAGACCAAGCAATAGTGAGGTGTCCAGGTTTCTAGAAAAAGCAACTGGATGAATGGGACAGTTGAACTGGGGGAGAGGCAGTCAGTAGAAGTGAATACCATGGTTCTGTTGTACTATGTTTAGTTTGAGACGTGAAACATGGAAGTGGAGATGTTAAGGAGATGGCTGGATAGGACGCTGGGGCTCAGTATAGAGGTCTGGATTGAAAATGCAAATCTGGGAGTACCTGTGTTAAGTCGGCTTCCCTGCAAAATAGACTCTGGAATGGAAATCTGGAGCTGTGTGCAGGAGGTTCCCTGGGGAGAGTGCTCTCAGCATCAACACCTGTTGGGGAGTGAGGTGAGTGGGATTGGGCCAAGGGAGGATTTTAACAACTCTGGAGCTGGAACTGTCTTTCAAAGCTGTCCTGCTTTGAGGAAATGGAACCAGTTTTTTATATCTCACACTGACCAATATTGACTGGCTTGGGCAGGGTGTACGAAGATGGTGGTTTTCTTATGCTGACGTTAATTCCTGAATACAAGTTCATATGAGAAAGGTCACCTTCCTACACACCATGAACTGGGGGAGTGAGTGTACCTCACTCCTGCAATGAGGCTGGGAGAGAAACAGTGCCATTGCATCCTACAGCACCCCACAGTCAGATCTCTCATGACAGTGGCTTTCCCAGAAGGCAGATTGCTGCCTTCTGTTGGAGTCCCACGCAAATACAGAGGCATTCCATTTCTCCATTGTTTTTTCTAGAAACTTCAAGGTTTCTCTAGCTCTAGACCAACTTTTATATTAGTTTCTTGGTCCAGGGGTTCCATATCTGGCAGATAGTGTAAAGTTAAGCCCTGTGCCATTCTACAGCTAACTACAGCTGGTTTTCAGAGTTTGTTTTCACCGGTGGATGACAGTTGCTTGACCCTTAGGCTTAAGGGCAGCATTTTTCTAATCCCTATTGAGGGACAGAAGAAGAACCTTCCCATTCCTGGACTTATATAAGGAACCCAATCCCAGCCTCCCTCTGTACACGGGCTTGGAACTCTGGCTCTTCCCATTCATACTCAGCCTAAACCCTCCAGCTCAGGCTCAATGCTGTGGCCACCTAACCCAGAAACTGTATGGTGTCTTATATTAAAGTTGTGTACTTAATGCACCTTCTGTCCTTCTCAACTCAGGACAGGCCTTAGTTTTTGCACACCATCACGATGCTTCCCTTGGGCCCTTGCCTAGGAACATTCCTATTGGACAGTCCTGTTGGATTGAACTAAAGGTCAGGACGGGTAATGCTTGAGTGGGGCCTTCTTTACTCTGGGCCTGGTTTCCCGTTGTTGGTGGGATGGTGGGGATGAGAGGCACTGTGCAGAGGTGCCCCTTTTTACTTTCTCTTCTTTCAAATCAAAAGAAACAGGCAGGCCTCCCTGAGGCAGGGTCTAACCCAGCGCAACTCCCCCGTTGCCATTGAGTTTCACATTCTGCAACCTCAGCTTCATATGCCGAGACAGAAAAAGCAGCAGGAAGACTTGTTTAACATTTATTCCCAGGATTTTTTTTTAATTTCCTCTGAAATGAATATGAATGCACCATGGTCTTTACACTCTGCAGGAGCTAATCCCCCACTGGAAGCTTTGGGGGAACTTCGTTCCTTCTTGCGGATGCGATCTGTCGGCACCCGCGTTCCTTCAGGCTCTTTTGAAAGGCCCACAGTGGATGGAGGGGCTGTCTCTTTGGAGCTCTATTACATGTATAACTGTGATTCTTGAAAAAGAAAATAACATAGGAATTGCTTCCAAATGCCTGTGTGAAACCCTGACTTCTCTCCGAGTGCAGGCGGCTTTCACTGGCTTGTCGGACAGCAAGTATGCCCAGCGTGCCCGACTGCTGCAGGCCGCTGACCAAGGGGGGGGCACTTACCCCAGCCTGAGCCCCCTGCACACGCTCAACGGGAAATGTGTGCTTTCAATGTTGAAAGAACCATAGGAAGAAAATGATATTTTTATAGATGAAAGTGCTTAATAAGTATTATTTGCTAAGTAAAATCATGTAGTCCTTGAATGTCTTAGTTGAGGTGTCAATTTCATGAACAAGGAAAAATCTGGCTGAAGCTTTAATCTCTTCTAATAATGGCAATAGAAATTCTTCATATTTATCCAGTGAGCATGTCTTAATTGTTTATTGTATGCATGGCAACATAAGGAGGCTCTCTGGGGGCATTTTAACCAATTGGTCTTTGATCTCAAGAAGCTTCTTTTAAGGTAACTAATTTATTTGGGGGCTAGCTTGTGGGATAAAAATGGTCCTAGAATTGCTAATCCAGTTGAGAGGATTTAAACTACTCAAGGCTGTGGAAGGCTATCTGTTAAATTCTCTGTCCATGCCCTTTCACACATTTGTGCTTTTAAATCATACGGAGTATTTTTCTCGGCACAGAATAAGGAACCCTGATTATAATAAAGCATTCCCAGGTCTCTCAGTGAATCATATGGAATGGGAATCCATCTTAGAGTTAAAGCCGTATATCTCTCCCACACTATCTGATGAAGCCTTCTGCAGGTTTCTTGGGTGGCCAATCACATGACAGATATATGACTTTGAGACAGGAACTGAAATAAAATTCCTATAATACCCTCAGGGGAAAAAGGCATTGTCACTGTTGAGCCTTTTATCCATGACTTAATCCCCTTTAAACTTCCCTTAACCCTTACTTAGGGCTCTGAACTGAACCTACGAGAGCTGCTCAGTTTTCCTACCTTATCCTCAGTACTTCAAACTGCTATGGCTTTGTGAATTTTCTTTCAAGGATTTCAAGGGCTCAATGATACAACATAGGCGCTGGTAGACTTTATTCAATATTCTAATCATCAACCCCAAGAATGCTTCACACGATGGGCCCACAGGAGACAGACAAACTGAAGAACAAACAATATGATGTTTCCAGAAAATACATTTTCAATGGCACATTTTCAACAGCCCCAAATTGGAGACCACAGACTCTCGGCCACACCTGTTGTCGGGTAGCAGTGAACTGCAGACAAACCCCCCAAATTCTCCAACTGACCCCTCCATCTCCCCCACCCTGTAACAGCCTGGTAAAGTGGATGTGGGGCTCCTGCTCCAGAGATACACGTCAAAGACGGGAAAGGCAATCCCTAACAGTCATTCCACGGTTTCTCTTTCTGTCTCAGAATTCAGCAAACGGTCATGCTGCCTTTCCAGTTCCTCAGACCAAAACCTCAGGGTCATCTCAACTCCTCTTTTTCACAGCATCTAACATGTCAGAAAAAGCTATTGGCTTTACTTTCAAAATATGTTCAGAATCCAGCTTCTTCTCACCACCTCCACCACTTCCATGCTGGTCCAAACCACCGTCATCTCTCCCCTGGGTTCCTGCAAGAGACTCTAACTGGATTCCTTGCTTTCTCTCACGGCTCCTGTCTACTCCCACTCAGGAGACAGAATAATCCTGTTAAAACTTCAGTCAGATCATCTCACTTTCCTGCTGGAAACTCCACACCAGCTCTAGGCTGGCTCACACAGAGTGAAAGCCAGGGTACTGACAGTGGCCCCCAGGGCCTGACCAGACCTATGCCCCTGTACCTGAATTATCTACTCCTGCTCGCTCACTCTGCCATGCCCATGCCAACATCTGTGATGCGCCTCTCATCTTGCAGCCTTTAAGTCTTAAGTCTTTGCCCAAAGGCAACCTCCCTTTGGGGCCTTCCCCAGTCATTCCCAGTACCTGCAACCCCCAAATCCTGGCTCCACTTACCCTTTTCTGTTGTATTAGCTCTACTACACATCACCATATGACCAACTATTTATTTACATATTTTTGGATTCCTTCCCTCTGCTAGAATATGAGTTCCATTAAGGCAGGACTTCTTGTCTGTTTGTCCCCTCCTTCATTTATAATAGATATAAAACACTGGCTCATGGTAAGTGTTCAATAAATACCTGAATAAAGAATGGATGAAAGAATGTTAAGACTGAATTATACACTTTAGGACTCGAGGCTTTGATATGGTTTCTCCCAAATATTCTGCAATACACATACAGCCCAATGTCTTCAGAGTCTATAGCAGGTGTGTTAAAGGGGGAATAAGGGGCCTCACAGGATTTCTAGAAACCTTTTGGATTAAATTCCACACTTTAGGAGGTGAGATTATGTTAAGCTTCCACATACAGACAAGTCCCTGTCAGCTGATCAGGGGCTGATACTGGAGCTGTTACATGCATGGCCCTGGATCTAGTTTCAGGGGAGACAGGCATGGAGCTGTTCTGGGAAAGAGAGCAGAGCACAGTGGCCTCCACGTCCATATCTGCCTCTAGCACCAACCGCACACTCGTGTCCAATACCGAGATTTTCTCATTTGAAAACAGGCACTCCCTCAAATAGGAGTATCACTGCAGAAAAGAAACTTTCCAATGGAAATTTGGTGAGAGGAATGTGCTATATGTCCAAAGATTTATTTTTTTGATTTGGGATTGGTTTGGGGTTAGGGTAAAATAGAAAAAGAAAGTTGACAGTAATAGGCTTTTTGAGGACTTTACTTTTTTTTTTACAAAGAAATTAAAGACAACATGAGAAAGAAATATCTGATCATCAGCATTTTGACCAGTAGTAATATGAGTATGTTTTATTAGAGTTAGTGTGTGTGCATGTGTGACTGAGAGAGTCAGGGAGAAGGAAAAAGGAGAAAGACACTTTTTTTCAAAATGAAGTTTCCTATTCATTAACAGATAGATCTGTTGTCTCTGTTCTTTTTTGAAGCATAATCTCAAATTATCAGTTCAAAGATCAGTCAATTTAGTGACAAGAAAACACAACATCACTGAAACCAGTGTTTCTCACTGAATCACATCAGTATTAAAATGTTTTCCATAGACTTGTAAAACAAAAATACAAAGTCTTAGTGAAAGTTGCTTCAAGTTCACGTATGTCTAAATGTTAGATTATTCCCTTAAAGATAATGGTTGGCATGGTAACAAAAATAAAAGAAAATTATATTCTTAACATGGTTTTGGACAAAGAATTTAAAAAGACAAATTCCACCATCACCTATCTATGATTTTTACTATCATTCTAATGACTACTTAGAAGGAAGCACACCTAGCCAATGACTTCAGGGGTACTACTCCTCATTAAACAGTATTGTTTTCTCATTATTTCATTTGTGCAGAGAGCATGGGTCCAACAAGACTTTGCATCCTTTCAGAGCAGAAGCTGTATCTTGCACTGCTCTTATAACCCCAGGTGGCAAGCACAGAACCAGACACATAATAGTAGGCACTTAGTGAATACCAGCTGGCTTTACTTTGCTGTCAGCAATTATTTAAAACTCTGGCAAAGGCTTTGAAATTGTGCACAGGCAAAGAAAAACTGGCTGGCATGGGTTAAGATGCCCTACCAAAAAGCAAACATCATACAGGATAAAGAAAACCATAGAATGAACACAAGTTTTGCAGGTTTGCATCAGGTATCACAGTGAACCATGTTTCAGAAGTTTTTTTTTTTTTTTTTAAACAAACAAAAAAACACACTCTTAAAAAGTTAGCTTTGAACTAGGTATTTTTAAGATGTGAATTCAGAGCTAAAATAAATTCTTACAGTTTTCATCCTGGGCAATGCATTGTAAGGGGATCCCAAAGAAAGACGTATAGCTGTCATTGTACCACACCAGAAGCTCGGTGCCCCTAGGGATATCTATACAGGCTCGGTAGAATATATTCGACCTATTCAAAACAAAAGAAAACCCAGCTTAGTAATACGTAGGACTCATGTGCCCCCACCACATTTTTATTGCCCCGAGAACTTTCTGCCCAGCTCCACCTAAACAGTTTGTTTGTAATAAATCTACACCCACCATATCGTCCCCAGCAATCAATCAGAGCCTGTAACTCAGTATGATAAACAGCATAGAGTTTATTTCCACCGTGTGCCTCCATAGAGGGTCTTGAAGAGATAGATATTTGGCCCAGGAGATGGCAGAAAGGCAAAGTTCATTTAAAACAAATTCCATCTCACGCTAATGAGAAAATTCTCTCTTGGCAAATTGCAAAGACAGTGGTGCCTCAACCTCATATATAAATTAATACTATTGCTCTCTTATTTGAAGGAAAAGCAGTAGGTGTATTCTGGCAACCTGGCATTGGGAGTTCCCAAATTTGTAATAAAAATGAACAGCTTTGTGATATAAGGACTAAGAGAAATAAAAATCCTCTCCACTGCCTTTTTTTTTTTTTTCTGAAGTTGGATACAGGAGAAGAGGGGAAAAAAAAACCTCTCTTATGTGAAATGGATGGAAATTCAATAAATACAAGAGGAGCACTTTACACTGGCTGAAAAATTACACTCTGGAATGATACAGTGAAGGTACCAAGAAGTAAACATTTTTTATCTCAGCTTTGATACCGTAAAGAAAAATCTACAGATTAAAAAAAAAAAAAATGAGGAGATCGCAACTGGTTTTCTCAATGAGGAATGGCTACAAATATGAGCCTCAAGTTCCAGATAAAAGTGTTTGGGGTTGGTGGGCCTTAAATTTCGCCTTTCTGTGAGGAATTGGCTGTAGCAGGGCAATTTGTTCCTTGTACAACACTGCAGACATAAGGAGAATCCTTCTCCACATTTTTCATGGCAGTGAGATATGCACTTGTCAACATATTTTGTCACCACAAAGTGGCTCTTGGCAATAGGATCATAAAGATCAATAAAAAAGTGCAGATTCTCAATATTTTACTTGCAGCTGCAAAAATTTCATTTATCTTGTTATTTTCCTTACTTGCTGCCATTCTGTCTCACGAGGGCACTGCTAGCTAAGCAGAATGTTTTTTCCCAACATTCTATGAATATCTGACAAAAACTCCAGCCAGTTGTCCGGCCCTCACCAACCTTTCCTCCCTCTGCATCTCTAGAGCTGTGCATTTTATTAATTCTTTCCACTGCTACATAAAGAAAAAAAAATCAAAATTGGAGCGAGCTATAAATCACTGGCATCTCCTAACTTGAGAAAAATTGAGTCTACTTTGTACTTCACCCTTGTAACATTTCATCTCTCGGTTTGGCTTCTCTTAATATAAACACAGCGCCCGGCAAATGAATGTGCTAAAACCAAATGACACACTTTGCCGCTGAAAGAGCAGGACTGTTTTTGAGCAATGGGTGGTCTTCTGAGGCATGGAGTAGGCCGAAAGGGGGGGAAAAATGTGTAAGCATACACCGTTCCTTACAAGCGGGCAGAGCTTCCAAAACTCGCAGAAATCTCTGCATGTTGAAGCACATCAAAGGGATTTTTCCCTTTTCAGATAATATTTCCTTTGCTGACATGTATTTAGTATTGTGGTTGGATGACTCATAAAGATAGCTTCATGGCGTCCCAACGCAGTTGAAGCAGAACACATGCCAACAAACATTATTGTCAGCCTCAAAATAAAAACAAAACGTTCAGCTAAGGGTCAATCAATCAAGGGCGCTTTGAAGAAAATTCCATTTAGATATTACAAATCATAACAGAATGAATTTAAACCAGCTGACTTTTTGTGAAGAGGACATTCACGTACAATAAAAATTAGACTGGCTCTTCAGGGTCCAACTTTTCTATTTTCTTACTTTTGGACGTGGCCACTGGTGATGGATGCCAGTTTTTAAAATTGTGTTTTTGTAGTTCATTTTATAAAGATCTGAAGTAATCAAAAACAGATCAGCCGAGAGAGCCCGTTGTTAAAGCGCCGTCATGAAAGGGGAGTTGTAAAATCCACTTAATATTGACAGATAGGTAATGACTTACTCGTGCCCCCCCTTCCTCTTAAGCATGTTTTTTTCCCCCCAAATTCAGAATTTGTCTCAAGAGCTCCCTGGGTACCCATTACAAGAACCAGCCAAACTATCTTTTGACGGCTAGACAAGAACAATCTTGACTAATTTTCTAGCTCAGAGTTTTGGGAAAACTTCATGACAATAAAGGTGGGTTAGGACTGTAGACAGCAGTGTAACCAAATACCGTCTTGCACTATTTCGTTTAAACCATTATTTAATAAAATAAAACTGCATAGGAAACCAAGGCAATGAGTCAGATGGTGCCCCAATTTTCTCCTTTTGAACTGGAGACCTTTAGAGAGCAAGCCAGATTTGTGCAGCCTTTTAAGCTACAAGGCGAAGAAAGGTTAAAAAACAAAACAAAAACAACAACAACAAACAAACAAACAAACAAAAAACCCACTTCATTTAAAAAAAAAAAAAGGCAGAAAAATAAATAGCCATAGGCAGGACTCCAAGTTGCCAAGCACAAGGCCCTTGGCTTTGATGTGTCTGTGGTGCCTAATAAAGCTAAACAGTTGCTTCTGATTCTAAAGAGAACACGGCTGTTTATAACTGAGCTCATATATTTATGTGGCACATGTTTTCGAGGGATTTTGAGAAAAAAAAAAAAGGCTTAGTGGTGTTTGTTTTTTTTTTTCTTTTTAATTTGTTTTTGCCATCTTGTCTCCACTCCAGGCTTCTCAGGCAGTAAGTGGAAATGCTTGCTCAGCAGGTGCACTGAGGTGGCTTAACATCCTGAGAATCCACCTTGCTTCTCAGCTCCCCAGAGGCTTCCTTATGTGACTTCCTGTGGGGAAAGGGAGATGGCTCCCCTTTGCCTTTGCCCCTCATTGAGCTGTACCAGTACATCCATCATGGGAGATGGGGGCTCTTCTACACTTTGAAACTAATTCATCTTTGGAAACATATTGAGAGTCATCAAAGGACCAAACCCAAATGTTCTGGCACTCTTTGAAGGAGCAGGAGAGGTTACCCTGGCTCAGTCATTGTTGCAGAGACAGCAGGTTTCAGAAGGACCATCCTGGGAAGGTTGAAAGTTCCTAGATTCCCATGCCTTTATGCAAATGAATCTGTCCTTCCTGGGAGCTATCCTGAGGAGCTGAAAGCCAGGGGTCTGGGACTGAGTTTCTGAACTCCTACTGATATGTGGGTACCCATCTGCTGGGGGAGCCATCCCAAGTCAGTGGCTTTGCAGGACTCAATCAGGCTTTTGTGGAAGTTCAAGTAATAATGTGGAAGTAACTTTGGCATGTTCATAGAGTGTAAGAGGCCATTCACTCACTAATCTCTTTATAAGGAGGCTTCAGAAAACTAACCAAAAAAAAAAAAAAACTCTGTCAATCTGTGCAGAGTTCTATAGGATTTTTCCAACCACTAGCAGCAAGCCTGAATTTACATATGCAAGCCATAGGGCTTCAGGTCTGTAAGTGGTAAATCAAGATATACTTTACCTGTACTGAACTACTGTTAGATTCTGTTCTCCGCAGTGCCTTGCACATCGGATATACCTCATCCAGCTCGACTTACTAGGTTCCCCACCATCAATAAAGTGCTGTAGTGTCCCATCTTGATCATATATCTAGAGAAGAGGTCAGAAGGTCAAGTAGTTAGAACGAATCATCAGCAATCATTTTCCCTGCTTCCCTTGGTGTCTTTATGTGTCAGCTGCAGAAATTTATTGCCCTCAGGTTTGCTAGTGCTTATTGATGCTTGTGAAAACAACCGGAATAACAGGAAAATATTTTTTGGTGAAGCAAGTCGATCACATTTCTTTTATCAAGCCAATCTTCTCTGTATTAAACAGATTTGGGGTATCTCAAGGATGTGGCCATATTTCCCAAAGAAATATTTAACCTATTTTGACAGGCTAGTCTTAAGTAATGAGCTGCCGGATAAACAAAGCAAGCTGAAAGAAGAGGCCACGCTGACATGGTTGGACATCCACATAAAAGGCCCCAGTCTTAAACATGTAACTGTTTAAAGGCATTTGGGAGGCAATCGTTGTCTGTCCAACAAGCTGGGTGACACCCCGCAGAAGGCAGTTGGAGAGTTAAAGAGCTGTGAAGAACTGCTCAAATGGATTCTGGTTCTGATGAAATAAAAGGACCCTCACCTCACAGTAGACATGGAACTTCAGCTGTCAAGACTTGACACTATTAGGAGAGGAGTCATCAAAAAAGGGAGACCCTCAAAAAAGGCAATGAAAAAAAAAATAGCTGTTTCCTACGGATTTTAAATTTCTTCATGCTCTCATAATCATTACCGTAGGTCAACTCGAGCAGATTTTTCTCTCAAGATAACATATAAGAAAATGAAATCCATTTCAAATCACGCAATAAGCAAGGACAAAAAGTCTTTTGCAAAACAACTAGCTAACCAAGCACTCAGATTCAGAGCTCAGAGGAGTAGCCACAGCTCCCCTTCTAAAAAACACTTCAGATGCAGGGCATCTAAGGGGACACGGTGTCTGCAGTAGTGAGAGATGACACAGTTACCTATCAACAGCAATTCTAGAATGAATTCCCAGACTTAAGGGCATCTGGAAAGCAAGGTACAGTTAGAGTTTCTTAGAGATACAGTGCTCTGGAAGACCATGGTACAGTTGAGTGTTTTCAAATAAAATCAACAATGGGACCATCTAGTAGCCACTGAGGTGTCCCCAGAGCATCCTGGGAAATTATGTCTCTTACCCTTGCTATTTTGTCTTCCACACTTTGCTTTTCCAGATATACACACTGAGAGTCAGTCTCACAAAGAGACTTTCTGGTTACATTTAGTCCCTAAACTTAGTGGTCATTCATATTAATATAGCATAGTACTTCTATTCTGGAGGGCCACAGAGCTTAGGGATGACAGTTTTGGGGGGAGTTTTTTGTTTGTTTTTTTGTTTTTGTTCATTTTTTTACTATCACCCGTCATTTTAAAAGAGTTGGATTTTTTTCTGCTTTTCTTAAACTCATTCTTCTTCGCCCCCAACCTTTCCACTAACCCCCACAAATAAAAAACAAACTTAATCTAATAAAGACAATCATTTGAGAAGTTATGGCTTTGTAAACACACTGGAAGGAACACAGCTGATAATCAATTTAGCCTGAGAAGAATGAAGAGCTTCCTGGATTATATTACATGTAAAGCTAATGACTTCTTTAAATTCCAACTTGGTGGATAATGACAGAGAACAGAAACATTTATGTGGTTGATACATCTGCTATGTGAGCAACCTAAAGACAGGCATCACGCTTAGATTAGATTACACTGTAGTTGTTTTGGTGTGTGTGTGTGTGTGTGTGTGTGTTTTAGGAAGTCACTTAATATTCAAAATCTCAACTCAGCCTGCTGTTGACAGCTAATGCAACATTGAACAATGTTCCCTAAATGCCAATTATTGACCATTAATGGAATAGAAAATGTTGAGGACCATCTTCCCCCACCCCCATCCCTGTCTCACTCTCTTCCAAAAACAAACCTTCTATAAGGGACCACCTGTGGACAGTAATATGAAGCATTTTCAAAGTACCACATCATCCTCTTCAGTACTTCTAGTGGATGTCCTCAATAGCAAGTATTACTAGCATTCAGAGGTCGAGGGGCCTAACTTACTAGCTTACTTGAAAACAATGCACTCACCCATTTTGAAATGAGTGTAAATGTATTTCTTCCTACAGTTCTGTTTCAGCAATAATCTCCTTAACTAAGTATATCGTGACCCCAAGGAAACCCACAGTTTTTGCCTGCCTGATGTAAACTGTTTCTTGTCTTGAAGAAAAAGTAAATGCCTATTTGTTGGTAAATGTCATGTGATGCAGAATCTGACAGGAGGTTTTGTTTCCCTGGCTTCAGCTAATATTGATATTATAATGTTTCTCATGAAACTAACAAAATTCCCAGGCACCTACTTAAATCTTGTAACTGCATACCTAGAGTTGAAGAAAGTCATTCGTTCTGGATGCAGCTTTTGGATAGTGCCAAAAAACAAAAGGAATTTAAGGAGATCAACTAATGCCAAGACCAAGAGTTGTTTTGTTTTTATTATCTTTCAAAAGATTTAAAATGAGCAGGAAAATATCAAAAATCATGTACAAAGTATTTCAACAGTCTTTTCAGGACCTATGTTAAATGTTTTAAAAATCAGAAATTTTATTCATTCAAGTAGTGAGAACGAAGGTAAGAGCATTACATTTAGATGAAGGAAAAGATTCATTCTGAAAAAGAAAACAATTGAATGCAGCAAACTTTTGCTGAAAATTGTGTCATTTATTCTGAAAGAACATGAACAACATTTAAATATGTGCTCCACTTTCCTAAGAATGTAAAAAAAAAAAAAAAAAAAAAGATCCTTCAGAGGTAAGAGAAGAAACATACAGGACACTGGGTAGGGTAAAGTCTGCAATGGAAAATCCTCAGAATCGTAGAATGTATGTATTTGACATATTTTTTAGAAAGCCTGAACCAGCATTGCTGAAAAGAGTATAAATTGGTACAAACACTGGAAAACATTTTGACAATATCTAAATTTGATAACACTTATATCCTATAATTTAGGAATTTTATTTCTAGAAAATTACCCCAGTGAAACTCTGATGCATGTGCTTAAGGAGGCAAGTTCAAGGACATTCACAGCAGCATTATTGTAATTGCAAACAGTTAGAAATAATAGAAATATTCATCATCAGAAGAATAAATAAGTTGTCTTATTCATTCAAAAGCATTTGTATGAAACATTCGAAATTAATGCACTAGACCTGCTTGTATTAAGACCCAATTGAGAGTTGGGGATTTAGCTTGGTGGTAAAATACTTATCCAGCATACACAAACTCCTGGGTTCAATCCCCAACACCACAAAAACAAACAAACAAACAAAAATCCAGCTGATACAGATAATATTGATTGAGAAAAATCAAGGTGAGGATCATTATCATATCATTTATTAAAATTTCAAAATATATAAAATAACACTATAGTATATTTTATAGTAGCATATATTTTAATAAATATGGTGCTGGGAATAGAACACAGTACCTAGCACAAGCTGAGCATGTACTCTACCACTGAGCTATGCCCCACAACTTGCATTCAACTGTTTTCTTTTTCATAATGAATCTTTTCCTTCGTCTAAATGTAATGTTCTTACCTTCGTTCTCACTACTTGAATGAATAAAATTTCTTACCTTTTAAACATTTTACATAGGTACTGAAAAGGCTATTGAAATACTCTGTACATGATTTTTTATATTTTCCTGCTTATTTTAAATCTTTTGGGGAAAAAAAGTACTTTGTACTTTTCTGATTTTTTTTTTGTCAAAGAAATAATAAGCAAAAAGAAAATCTATCCCTTTATTTCTTTGTACTTTAGTTTTGTATGCACTGTTAAAATGGAGACACTATGTTACCCAAGGTTAAAAACTCTTGTTATCCTCCTGGGAAAATATTTGTAATATGTATCACTACATTATCAGCCTCTGATTTCTTTGTGATTGCTGTTGCTGTTATTTTAAACTACTGCTTCTGGTCTGTACTTTCTCTTTTATCTTGTATCAATGGGAGTAGAAAGATAAGTAAGGGGGAGAGGTAATTCTTACCTCTGGGGGGATTTTAACAGTTTTCAATCCAATAATAGCTATCAAGGCACCACACACGTGGTTTAAATAATGATCACACAAATGCTCACTCCTTATAAACCACGTGTGGCACTGACTGGAAACCACCATTAGAAAGGCGTTGTATTACAATACTGTATATCAGAAAACACTCTCCCATGATCATATTTTCCCAGAGCAAAACTCTACTTTAAATGAAAGAGCAAGAGTGAGATATACACCGGCATTGTATATTTCAACAATAGCTTGTGAGTGGCTTGCCCACAGCTTTTTATGAATGCTAACCCCTCACATTAACAATAATAACAATAATAATTAAATGTAAGCCAGAAACTGATTTGAGCTTATTTTAACATTAATAGCAAAAAACTACCTTCCACATGATAAGAATTTGTGTACCTTGGTGACCTGAACAAACAGTTTCTCCAAAGCAAGATTTACATATGAGTGGCTCTCAGGCTAAATTCAAGTCATAGACACTTTCTTTTTCTTGTAGTGTTTTAAATATTTTTTAAAATTTTCCCAATTAGATTTCTAATTTCTCTTAAAAAATTAAAAGGTGAATCCCCAATCTCATCATCATGCACTGAGCTGAGAAAGCAAGGGCTTCATGGTTAGATTGGGTACATGATTTTCCAGTTCTCCATAGTTCCTGCTGCTCCATGTTCTTATATGCCACTTTCTATGTGTATTTACTTACCTGCTTGACCTTATTAAGCATTTACACTGATAACCACAGCTATAAAGGAATGACAACTACCACTGAAAATCAGTCTGTTATAGCTGGGAGCACTGTCACAGAAAACTGTATGAAGCAAGAGCCTGGAAGAACTGTTCGTCACTCCTGCATTGCCAAGGAGCCTTCACCTGACCCTGGGACCAAGCTTTTAGTTCTGTAGTTTTGCAGGGAAGGAGAGAGCAGTGTCTCTCCCACCTCCCCATTTTTACCAGCACAGACTTCCAACAATCTTTAAAGCAAAGGATCCCTTTTCACTCGAAGATTTAAATGTAATTCCACTATAAAAACCAGAAAGTTTCCTTGGTTAAAGAATGAGTAGGTAGCAGAAGCACCACACTAGCTCAATTAACACCAACGTTGCTCTCTGAGATAGTTCCTGGGACATCTCTAGGTCCTGTGGTAATCCAGGGGAGCCTGTGTGGAAATCAGAGGGTTCCCTCCAGTAGATGAGGCCTCCTTGAAGATTTCAGTCACCAATTCTTCTGCTAGAACACTGAGTACCGCGGCTAAATTTAGAGCCCGGGAAAATCAGATCTGGAAGGGAACCCAGTGGCTGTTCCAACCTGATCATACATAAGGATATGAGGTCTCTCAGTTCATGACTTAGGCAAAGTAAAATTACTAGTCGGCAACAGACCCAGGCTTCCTCCCATGTGTCCACATCTCCCTGCCCAGCTGGAGTGCACGGAGGCTTCCCTCACATCCTTTAATTCTCTCAATGCCCTAACAAGATGCAATGGCCTCAAACAAAAACAAACTGAATTGTAACTCAATTTGCTCCTCCCAGCGCCTGGTTCCCTGAATTTTGTCATAGCAAGGACAGAATGCAGATCCAAAGGGTTATATGTAAAAGGGTTAGCTAATTTTTTCAGGGAGTAGGAGACATTTCAGTCTCCCTCTCCTTGTTTCCAACCCTGGCATGTTTCGTTGCCAAGGCTAGGGACACCAGCATTGGTTTTGTGCTGAAGGAGTTCAAGTCTCCTTCACTTTTTGCCACCCAGAGGAGGTGAAGGAGTATATTTTATGCCGAAGCATCTAATGCAGGACCCAGCAAGTGGCAGGAAGGTAATCCGTGCTGAAGTGAACTGAATTCAACCCTCACAATAATCAACAGCTTCATAAAGATCTTGGATTTTATTCAAAATTAGAGAAGAAATGACCACTAAATGCAATAAAACCTGATTCTAAGTATAACAATGAGGGTCAGGAAAAAATTACATTCTCCTTTAAGTCAGCCTCTTTCAAGTTTATGAAATAGAAAGATGATGATTAAACATGTAATGAATTTACCAGAAAGTGCTCAGAAATGGTCACTGAGAGTTTTCCAGCTTACACCTGTGAGTTCAGAACTGTTTTTTGTTTAAAATATTTTCACAGGACATAGAGGATCCAGGGAAGAATAGATTTAAAAGATAGTTTCTAAGATCTCCTCCTCCTGTTCGCCACATGGTGCCTTTATACAGCCTCAGCTTTCTGTAAAATTCAGAAAATTAGGGGTTCAATAGTTCAGGGTACTCACAATTTGAGAAACTCAAATGAAGAGTACAGTGTTTACCACGGTGAATAAAACTGTTTTACTATGAGATTCCTCTGTATGTCAAACTTTTGACTCTGAAAAGTTAATAATTAGAATACTTTTATTGGAAAATAGATGATTTCACTTTCAGCAGTATGGTCATTAGAGAACTTAAGTATTACTGGTGAAAACACGAAATAGAAGCCATCCTAATAGGGGTGACAACGGTGGGGGGGCAAAGTACAGAGGCAAGGAGTGTGCATATGAGTGTCAGTTCCAGTGCCTGTGAGTGAGAGCTGTGGCTCCATCATGAGGTGGTGATGTGACTTTGGAAAGTTCTCTAAATTTTCCAGAAAGCTGAGATATTCTCTTTATAAATGGATGCTAAATATGCTCCCTACCTCAAAAAACTGATATAAAATCAAATAAGCAAGTAATGTTGGAGAGTTAAAGCCCTGCTGGGCACCAAGAATTACCAAAAGAACATTAGTTACCCTTTGGCCAGCACTATTATTAGATGAAAAATGTCAACCTAGGCAAAATTTACTAACCTGTTCGTAGACACTGGCCACAATACTTGTGTGGCATATGCAAATACATTACTGCTGAGTTTATTGGACCATAAGCTCATTGAGGGTAGAAACACATTTTAATCATTTTTAGATTTTAACCATACACACCTTACACAGGACTTTACAGCAGGAAATCAACTCTTGTTGAAAGAAAAAGAGGGAAATTAAAAAAAAAAAACCAGTTGTTCATATTTTTATCTCCTAGATAAGTCTATTTTAAAAACAAAACAAAAATGCTGTATTAAGGTAAATACTGTCTAGAAAACAGTAAAGATGGAAATCTTCAATTCCACATTTTCCATTCCTAAATTTAATCCATTTAAAGTTTAACATGGTGTTCCTTGTCATCCAAAGACACAGGCACCCACTACACTTTGAAGAATATTCTTGGAACATACTGGAAGCTAACAGGTATTTATCATTGAGTGCTTTAATTAGTTGTTGCTTCAAGGGACCAATACACTTGCCATTGAGCATCCCCTATATGGGAATTCTTGACCACTTAAACTGCTGGCATTTTGATAAAAGAAAACCCAAGCATATATCTCTATGCGGACCCTCAACATATTCAGGATAGCGGAGCTGTCTGAGCAACCATATGGACCTGAACAAGGAGCAGAACCTGTGTGCGGGTTTCAGCCTGGATCCTTAGATGCACAGGGATTTGGCAGAGCTTCTGTGTGAAGAGGAAAACAGCAAGACCACACCACTGTGGCCTCCTAGCCTCCTTGTTTTTAAACTTTCAAATGAGCTAAATTAAGTCTTGAGACATCACAAAGTAACATGGGTTGAGCATTCCTAATCCCCCAATCCAAAATCCACACTCTGAAACTTTTTATGAAACCACTGAAAACACTTAAAGATTTCAGAGCATTCTGGATTTCAGATGTTTAGAATAGGAATGTTCACCTAGTAAAACCTATGCAAATAATCCCGAATCTGAAACACGTATTAACTCAAGCATTTCGGATAAGGGAAACTCAACCTGTACTTTCAAAATGAGAAACAGCATCTGCCTCCACCTTGGCGGGAAGGAAGAACAGCAGTTAATCACCAGGTCATACATTCCTGTGGCATTTGAGTTTCTAAAATACTTTCACAGGCTAATGTGATCCTTATCTGTGACCTAAGGGGGAGGCCAAGAGTATGGTCCCATTTTACAGAAAGGAAAGCTTGGGCTGAGAAAGGTGAAATGACTTGCCCACAGCCGTACAGTTGGTAATGGCCACCGTCTTGTTGCTTTCTGCTCACATCCCATTTGTCCTCTCAGGGAGAAACAGTAGAGTTTTTTCTTTAAAAGCATCAAAAATTTTCCAAATGAGGGTCATAAAAATGTTCATAATGATTAATAGTGTCATTTATCAAACAAATTCCTATTTTCAGAGCAAATGTCAATTTAGTGAGAATTACTTAATCTGTTAGTAAAATTTACACAACAAGTAACCGTGCAATGGATAAAGACATAAATTTCCAGTTCCATGTAAAGTCACTCTCCTTGCCTTGGCAATATGCCATAGTGGCCAGAAACATCAAAAAAAAAAAAAATGGGCAAGGCACAAGTCATTGGATAAAGATGCATAATTTAGTATAAAAGCTTCTTCATTAAAGCAAATACTGGCTAGTGCGTCCACATTATTTGTGTTTGGTTTTTAAACTTTTCTCAAATACATAATATTTTTTTTCCATTTTGATCAACTCTCTCTCCTGATTAATATATTAATAAGAATTAACTTATTTCATTGTTTCCAATAAGAAAACCCTTTCCTCTGACTTGGTTTTGGAATATTTTGGAATGTCTGAAATCCCAAGATTCTAAAACCGGTCTTCAAAGGTCAAGGAATAAATGCCCCATAAAATAAATGAGTAATGATTATATACACCGTTGCTGTATTTTCAGTAATGCTGATATAAAGCTATATACTGTACTTTGTCAATTCACATTCATCAAGTTCCAGAAATATTAGAAAATCATTACAGGTTTATGTTGAGTTTGCAGATAATACTAACATATAAGTCAAGACTGAAATATGGTAATCAGAAAAACAGTTGAAAAGTGTCAATAAACTGTAAAACACCCGTGGTGGTGTTGGCGAGGCCTTCATCAGAGAGCCAGCCATGTGAAGAGATGGAAATGGGTGTTTTGGTCACACTGGGGGTCAGTTGCTGCTAAGTGTCAGGTTAGCAGAGGAGAGGCGGTCACTCTGAGGATTACGACACAGGGACTCAGGAGCTCCTGAGAACCGTGGAGCATTTGGTGAATCCCACTTATCTCAGAGGACGCTGGCGGCCGTCGCTACCAAGCCTGCCATCCGTCAATCTTCAGTCCTCTTCAGACATCTTCTGTCTGTTGATCAGAGGAGGACTTTGGGGAATCAGGCTTCCATTATCAGGATTTTGTCTGTGATCTGAACTAAGCCACTGAACCTTTAACTTTTCACTTGGCAGAAGCATCTATGCTGGAAAAGTCCTGACAGTTCATTCATTTTGCTCCATCCTGGAGCCAGCTGATGTCTGACTGGTGAGACCCGCCCTCTTTGATGTTGTACTCTTTTGAGAGTGTCCTGCTGTGAAAAAAATTTTATCCGTCCAAATTAAAGAGAAATATTTCTGCGTCCAGCTGTTAGCTGTGACATGTTTGCCATTTTTCAGGGCACTGGCTTGGTGCCATCCACAAGCTCTGCTGCAAACCTATCTTTTTTCCCTCCTCCGTCGCAACAATAATATCCACAGTGCACAACCATCTCCAGTGTCCACACAACAGCAACTCTAAAAAGGAAAATGCTGGTAATCCTCCATTGCTAAGAAAAACCTTGGAAATATTTGCATATAACAATTTCTTTCCTTCTTTTTTTTTCAGTATCAGCATTAAAATAGTCCACAAATGTAAAATTCTTTGACACAATCCATCCATTTAAAAACTGTTTAATCCAGTTGGGTTTTTGGGGTATGTTTTTGCAGTGCTGGGGATATAACCCAGGCCCTCTAGTCAAGCACTCTACCACTAAGCTACGTCCCCAGCCCTTAAATCCAGTTTTTAGAAAAATGCAGTTTTAATCAAAGCAACCAACAAATCCCGACCTCTGTTAAATATATTTACAAATGAAATGAATTTGGATCTTGAAAACACTTGATCTGTATACACTGAATTCACATTTAAAAATGGACAGCTATTCAATAGAGAAAGCTCTGCATAAATGAAGAAAAACTCTCATGAAAGCTTGAGTAAACATTTAGATCCAAGTAATCAAGAAAACCTCTATCTTCTTATACTTATTAAGTGCCATTTAGGGGCTTATAAAAATTGCTGCCACTAATTGTGTGTATTGTAAACATAGAGCAGCTTTCATTATGACCACGTTTTTCTCATATCCTGAGATGACTGCGTAAAACACCCACTTCCAGCTTCCCTCCCACCCTGGCCTTGCTTCATCCTGTCTCTCATTTTCACTTTTGCTGAGATGGAAAAGGATCAGTGAACAAGATCTCAGTACTTGGCATCAGGGAATCCGGTCTTGCGACTGATCTCAGGCAGACTAGAAAACATGAACAGCTACTTGCCATCGTTTCTCCCACCAGTAAAAGGCAGATTTTGAAAAAATAAATAAATAACCAAAAAATGCTATGTGTGAAAAGATAGCTATTTTGAAGAATAAACCACAGAGAAATCTGAATTCATATCCTCCTCCACTTGGAAAAATAAAGCCTTAATTTTCTACCAAACTGGAAAGGGGACCATTATTTTGTTAACATAATCCACAATACAAGTGTGAACTGATGGGATTCACACATCACCTGTAATAGCACCCAAACAGTTCTGCACTTAACTATAAAATCACACCTCAACATTCATGCACACTCAGCAAGCACACTTGAAATCTCCATATGGCTCATGCAACACATCCCATGGACTACTCTTTAATCCTTCACTGGAAACCTTTGGTTTATGTATTCCAGTAAGATCACTGTATAGACCTGGTGAAAACTTACTGATTTTACATCTTGGCAATCATAGATACTGAAGAACATGATTTCAAGGAGTAGCTTGGACCAAAGCCTAAGTGCAAATTGCTACATTAGACAGCAACAGTATTAAACACTTACAAATACTAAGAGGGGTGTTTGTAAAGAGAATGCCCCTAAAATATCATAGACTATGTCTATATTTGTGTAGACACACACATGCCATGCCCTAGAGCTCACCCCTCTTTTTAGTAAGAATTTTCTGAAGAAGCAGAAGGTTTGTCCCAATGAAGTAATGGTTTCCTATGGTTTTATTTCATTTCAGAATAGTCTACGGCTATATTTCTTTGCTGAAATGTGTCTCTCTTTAAATTATTGTGTTTTTTCTAGGTCTATGATATTCTTTTCCTAACGACACCAATAAATAAAGATTGTTAGACACATTTTATTAAGGGGAAAGTGACCATCTGAGGAGGATAGAAAACATTTTCAGATCCTAAATAATTTGGGAGGCATTTTTTGCAACAGGTCGGGACTGTGTTGAATGTGCTCTCAATTCCCAATTTTCATCTTCCAGTTCTGGACCTGGGACAATGGCAGAAAGCAAGCCAACACTCAGGTGTAGGGCACTCAGGAAACTGAGAGTGTGAGAGCCACAACTGGCCTGAATCTGGGCCCCAGGGAGACTCCTCGAAAGTTGCTGTCACCCTGAGGTAACTTGCTCAGGGGAAAAACTTCATGAAATTCCAAGTTTGTCCTGGGGTAGGACAGGAAGAGACATGAGAATGGAATGAGACGGATTTTGTCATCTCTGGACCATTTTTCTTGAAGGAACAGTTGTACAGTTGCAAAGAGGACTAAACAAATACATTTGTTTGCCACCAGTCTCTTTCCCACCAAATCCAGGAAGTGATGAACCAAGGATAGAAGGTGATGGCAGTAATGGCGAGTCCCACATTAGACCTCTGACCAGCCAGATAACATTATTTCAACAAACATTTGGTAAGCAACTACTATGCACCAGCTGTTATACTTGCTCTAGGGCATTAAAAACCCAAGATCATTCTCTGCCCTCAAATCATTTGCAATGCACTGGGAGAGAGATGCATAAAACAGACCATAAACCTTTATTCTGGCACCAAAATACATAGACTTTCCATCTAATTTTTGGACATTTGTTTTTTAGAATAGGGTTTGTAGATGTGGAAAGAGTAATCTTTTATAATTTTGAGACAAGGACATCAGGACTTAAACTGTGAAGGCAGCACTAAACAATCATTTGATTAAAATCTGCCAAACAATCACCTCAATGAGGACAAAGACAAAATCCATCTACTTTTTCAGGGTATCACCAATTATTTACAGAGCTCTTAGCACTCTGTAGTGCAGGTGTTCAAGAAATGTCTTTTGCTTTGTTTGTTGTTTAGATGGATAGATATATAGATGGATAGATTGTTATTTGGATAGGTAGCTGGATGGATGGGTGGACATCAGGTGGGTATGATGAAAGGATAGGATGCCTTGTGATTTACCCAAGCAGTAAGGGCTGCTCTTCTTCTCTTTGGATGGGCCAACACAGCTAAGGCAGAGTTGCATATTCAACTAGGAGAATTTCAAGAGATACAATGTTGTTTTTAAAAGATAAATTTTATTACCAGAAAAAAAGTTAACATGTCCTTTAAAAATGCCCAAGAGTCTCTGCTGAGACCATCTGGATGGAAACCAGTTCACAGAGGGACCAAATGATGCTCAGAGTCCCAGTGTGTACCTGATGTCTCCAAATGTCAGTTCTTCCCAATCCAATCCCCAAACCATCCATGATGAGGCTTACTGTTACCATTCCTTTCTTCTCTTTCAGGGACTCTTTTCATCCCTCCATCATACTTCCCTGCCTTTCTTCTGGGCCCAGTGCTTCCTCTCTTAAGGATCCTGATGGGTGTGATTTATACCTAGCTGTGAACACAGGTCAAGGTGCTACTCCTGAGAGGAATATTCTCATTTGGAGCTTTATCTTTAAGTGAAGCTTGAAAGGGGGCAATGACCTCTTAAAGGAATTCAAAGACCATAGTAAGGGCTGATGCCATCCATCATCAGGGTTCTTATAGAGATCCAGAGGAAGGCTGCTGAGTGTGTTGCTGCAGCCCCAGGACTACAGAACAGGCTCCCTGTGGAGAGAAGAGTGGGTGCCCATGGAGAAGCTATGGGATTACAGTAACAAGGCAACCCCCGTTCTTCAAAAGGGCTTTCTACAGCTCCTTTCCAGGGAGTGGCAGTAGGGCCATGCAACCCTGCTCTTTTACAGAGCCTCAAATGAAGACCTTTGGTGTCATTTCCAAATGAGGTTATACATACAATCACAGAGACAGACGGACGGACCTGAAGGAAGAGCCATGCAATTCTCTACCTGGGTCCTATGCCTGGACCACACTGCCTGTAGTGAACCACAAATTAACATTTTTATAAATCCTGTAATTAACTTATGAATAGCACAATTATCTGTTTCTGGTATTAAAGGCATTAAGTTGTTAAAGGTAAACATTTAAAGTATACCACTGTTTTTGTAACCCTGTTTTGGCATTTTTTTTTTCATTTTTCAATATATCAAGGGCCTTAAAAAATGGAAGTGGCCCAGGCCTCTAAACAGCCTGCTTTAGGTTTGTTAATAAAGCTCCTTTCACACTGTTGGGCCAGAGGCCTGGCAAGTGTGCCACCAAAACTGAGGCCCTGTGCCTTCTTACAGAGAGACAACCCTGTATTTCTGGATAGGCATTCAAGTCCATGAGGTGTGATTCCCTGGGAATCCAACCAAGACATTCAGTAAACCTGAAGGTCTAAGGACAGGTTTGCCAATCCTTTGGTCAGCAGAGGTTATGACTAATGTCAAGCCCCAAAGAAAAGCAACCACCTAATTACCATACTGCTATAGAACCAGCTTCCTAACACAACTTAGGATTCCCTTCTTTCCACAGGAAGCTCCAGTAGGCTAAAAGGAAGGAATGAAATGGAATCTCTTATACTGTGGTCCACATGAGGCAAGTCAGCAAACACCTCGACATTGCAAGAAAATGGTGAATGCGTGTGCATCTGAGAATCTTCTGGGGAGAAAGTTTCATGGTTCTTATTAGATTTTCAAAGGGGGTTTGTGCACACACATACATGTTATAAATTACTGCCAAATCCATGCTTTCTGTGGGTGATTTGGAATTCTTGGGGTGTTTTATATATTTTGGGGAGATTTTCTTCACAAGTTGACATATTTCTTTGGTCTCTGAAATATCTGATCTCTTTTCTCCTCCTTCTCCTCCTCCTCCTCCTTTCCAGAGCTAGATAGGCTGGATTTCCATGTCCCTTTCACTGGACTTCATTGTGTATTTAACTGCAATTGTATTTTGACATATTATGTTTTGATGTCTCTGACCACATTTTCAGGACTACTAGAGATACAAACTAGAGTGGAATCTTTTGGTTGGTTTATTTCATAAGACAGATATTTTTAGGTTAGAAATCATGTAAGCAGGCCAGATTACACTGGGAGGGCTCAATGTTTCAGCTTTATGAATACTTAACACTGCCTATTGCTAGATTTAATGAATCAATGGTTATTAATACAGCAAACTTTCAATTTGATAAAACCCTCTGATACCACCATTTTTTAAACTAAAAATAAACATATGATCACATTAGTCTACCCAAGAGAATGGATTGCTTTGTAAGCTATAATTTTTTAATAAGTTAGAACTGTATGTCTTCCGATGGCTTGTGTCCTTATATTTCACAGTAAATTAGTTGGTTAGATGAGTTACAGATTAGTGATCCTAAACTCTAATTCTGACTCGAGCAGTACTAAATTTGTGACCTACTGAGTCACTTAATATAACTCTCAATGTCTTCCAAAGTGAAGCATGAACATTGAATTGGGTGATGTTGGGGATCCTTCAGCCCATCTTCAAAGACTCCAAAGAAGTTGATGACCATGAAAAGGTATCTTAAGGGCTGGAGTTGTGGCTCAGTGGTAGAGCACTTGCCTAGCATGTACAAGGCACTGGGTTTGATTCTTAGCACTACATAAAAAAATAAAACAAATAAAAAATGCTTTTTTAAAAAGGTATCTTAAATGTAAGTACTCAACTGATGGAACCCAGAAGGATAAAAGTCATATGCAGTCATTTTAATATATAAAAAATTTTCAATGCCCAATAGTGGGGAGATAGGATAACATAATCATATGTGATATAATCTTTTATTAGAGTTATATACACTTAGATATAATTTATACCTTCCAAACTGCACAGTACAACTAGCTCAAGAATAAACCCTTGAAAAATTATATTAAAAATTCCATATTATTGAAAGTGAATTAAATTATACAAACATGTAATCTATAAACTGAGAAAAGGAGGTGTGGTAGTAGAGTAGATCAGACAGCCTGGGTCTAAATCTTGGATTCAATAACTATAAGCTGTGTCATTCCATTAACTTATCTGTAAAATGAGGAAGATCTTAATATCAACTTCAAAGGATTTCTGTGATGATGAAATGATATAATCCATATGTATGCCAAACACATAGTAAGTGCTCAATAAGCAACACCATTATTATTGGTTTTTACTGATGGGTTACTATTTTTCCCTTCCCAAATAAATTTCCTTCTATTTTCTTTTTTGGTACCGGGATTGAACTCAAGGGCACTCAACCAATGAGCCATATCCTCAGCCCCATTTTGTTTTTATTTAGAGACAGGGTCTCACTGAGTTACTTAGCACCTTGCTTTTGCTGAGGCTGGCTTTGAATTCGCAATCCTCCTGCCTCAATCTCCCAAGCCGCTGGGATTGGAGGTGCGCACCACCACACCCAGCAATTTCCTTCTATTTTAATGTTGCTGAAAAACTAGATAAAAATAAGGACAGAAGAAACTAACACAAGATTTTGGATCCCTGAGTTTCGTGTGTTGCGTAGGATTGGGCAGAGCAGGAATCAATCTTCATCGTGTGAATTAGATAAATTACTTAATTTCTCCAAGCTCATTTTCTTATATGCAGAAAAAAAATAATAACTATATATGGTGTGCAAGGATTAAAAGAAATATGGCATATAAAGGGCCAAGAACTGTGTATGACACACCACCACAAAAGGGAATTCCTAGAAAATAAAAAATATTTTTTCTGTAGTTCAATGACCCCCTAATTGTAAATACTTTCACAGACCATAACAAATTCTAATAATTGTATAATGAATTAAAAATAAAAATTTCAACATATTAAATGAATTTAAAAATATAAATGAATTTAAAAATTTATAAATGTAAATGAATTTTAAAATGCCAAGATATTAAATGATGTCTAAAACATTCATTGAGGTGCATACATACTTGAAATTAGATTTCCAAATAATCTCAAATTTATCTTATTGGACCACACATATTTCTTCTTTTTTTTAAAGAGAGAGAGAGAGAGAGTGTGTATGTGTGTGTGTGTGTGTGTGTGTGAGAGAGAGAGAGAGATAGAGAGAGAATTTTTTAATATTTATTATTTATTTTTTAGTTATCAGTGGACACAACATCTTTGTTTGTATGTGGTGCTGAGAATCAAACCCGGGCCGCACACATGCCAGGCGAGCATGCTACCGCTTGAGCCACATCCCCAGCCCAAACATATTCTTTTTAAGTTAAAATAATAATTTAGGGCTGGGGTTGTGGCTCAGCAGTAGAGTGCTTGCCTAGCACGTGCAAGGTCCTGGTTTCGATCCTCAGCACCACATAAAATAAATAAAATAAAGGTATTGTGTTAAGCTACAACTAAAAAATAAATATTTATAATAATAATAATAATAATAATAATAGTAATAATTTAATGGGGGAAAATAATATTACACATCCTCATAATTATCAAAACTTGATATATTTATTTTACACAACAAGTTAAAACTTGGGATATAATTACTCGAATTTTATATCCAAGGAAGTAGAGTTGTAATAAGCTTCACAGAATTCATATTTTTCTCTGGTTTTTGTAATAACTATCAGAATTCATTTAAAAATTTTTTATTTTTAAACATAAAATTTTATTTCACTTAGAATCTGAGGTTCAGTTTAAAAGTGGACGTCTGATTAAAAAAAGCTCATAAACAAATTTAGAAACAAGAGTAACTATAATTACTTATTTAAAAATTAACACCTTACCTTCTCTTGATCAGTAAACCATTTACAAATTCAAGTCTCAGGAAAAGTAAATATGTATAAAAATTCCATGTAGCAGAGGTAAGGCCAAATGCAAAGATTCTATTTAATTCATAATACCCATTGCTCAGACCTTTACTTTGCAACAATTCCATCAAAAAGCAAAAGTAACAGCCTTACCAGCCATTTTTTAATTAGGTAAAATTTTTTATTCCTTAGACACCTTTGCATTCCTTCTGCAATAAACTAGATACATGTCAAATTCTAAATGGTATAATTAAAACTCAACAAATCTTCCATTTAAATTGAAAAATTTTGTCCTGCTGAGAAGCTGCATAAATCTTGACTAGTTGTACATTTTTCCTTTCAAGGATGTAATGTAACCATCACAGCTGTTACATCATGTAAATAAATTTCAAAGATGGTATTAATATAAAACTATATCACATAACCCTAAAAATTTAATATAGCTGCTATGGTAATAACCAGATCATTTTTCCAAACAAATATATATTCCATCATGTCATTTTGAACTTTTTCTGACCTGTGTGTGTGTGTGTGTGTGTGTGTGAAGGAAGAAAACTACAATTGAGACCAAATGTTTTAGGGAAGAAAATACAGGCAAGCTGATTTGGCCAAGTACAGACAATTTCAGATTCAAGATGTTGTTCTATCTTAAAACTTAGCCCACTTTTTTCCTAAGCCACAGTAATTATGATATTATTTAGGAAGTCTATGGGCTTACAATAGTGTTTAGAATGTTTTTTAATAGATTAATATAAATTATGACTACCAGTTACACAGTTTCTTTTTTAAAATATCAAATTCAGGGTTCACTGCCATGGGAAATAAGGGCTACAATTGTATCAGCAAATTTTCATAAATAAATGATAAAAAGATTCCCAGTAGTCCCCCCTAATCCATTGGAGATATTTTCCAATACCCCAGTCATTGCCTGAAACTGAGGAGAGCTCTGCATCCCATACTCTGGAACCCAACTACTATGTAAAACTATAAAGCTTTAATAATACATATATATCATGTATTTTCTATATGTTTATACATATATAAAGTTTAATTTATAAATTGGGCACAGTAAGATATTAAAAACACTAACTAATAATAAAAGAGTCATAACAATATCCTCTAATAAAAACTATGTGAATGTGTGAATTTGCTTGCTCACTCTTGCTTGCTCACGCCCTCTCCCTCGCTCTCTGTCTCTCTCAAAATACCTTGTTCTATTGTGTACACTGGATTCAGTACTATACGCAGTTGCCTGTGGGTAGCTGAAAGCATGGGTTGGGGGGTCTAGTCTATATCAAATGGAGGTTATCCCTGCCGTCTCTTTTTTTGCCACCATTCTACCACTTCCAGGTTGTCCCCCACATCGCCCAGCCCATTCCTCTTGCTCTTCTCTCTTATTCAGTTCAACCTCTTCTTTGTTCCAGAATCTCTGACTTGTTTCAACTCAGCTTAGCAATAAACCCAAAGTTCTCAATCCCCATATTTTAGATAATGACTGGATTGGTCAATGAAATCAAAACCATAAATGCAGTGATCCTGTAGAAAGTAAGTCACCAGGGTCCAGCACAGCCTGTACACAGTGGTGAAGCCTGTATCCTTAAGGACTGGCTCAGCATACATCAGGAAAGAAATCACTCTCCAAAGACATGTTCAAGAATGGCTGAAGAGTCTATGGACCACACCATCCACATCCTCTCTGGCTTATCATGCCAAACTTCACACAATCACATGTGCTTGTACACACACATACACGCAACTATGAAGACAAAACAAAAAGATGCAAGACCTAACTTTGACTAAATACCTGCTAAAATTATGAGCTGTGCCCCTTCTGAATGTTCCCATGAAAATCAGTTCATGGATTTCCTAAAAAAGGACATACTCCTTACACAGAATCCAAGAGATTCCCTATTATACTTTCAAGTTCACTTCATCCAGGTTAGATCTAGTTTGAGGGATAATACACTTTTCTTCTTTCTTATTCATCTAAGAATTGTGAATTTACTATTAAAATTTTCATTTCTTAAAAACAATGACAATACTTTGAAGGGGGTTTGGAAAGAATAATGTTTAACAAGGGTGTGAAGGACCATCATCATTTCTCTCCACCAGAGCAGCTGACATTTCCAATATCTTCCTTCTGTGCCTTCAGAAACAGACAGCAAACAACACAACAAAACCAAACACTTGTTACCTAATGTGCCCAAATATTGAACATTCTCTAATTATGTGTTTTGCTTTAAGAAAATGTAATATGTAAAAATCCAGGCTTACAACAGAGAAAAAGGAGTAATTTTTGCTTGACAAAAATCTTTACTAGTGTTCCTTAAAATATGGAAAAAGTAGGACTCAAATAAAATAAGTTCAAATTATAACATTTCAAAAAATATTGCTACTGTGTGAAATAGGAATTACCTGTGTGTACCCAGAGATAAAGAGAAGAAGTAATGTAAGCACTTAACAATCTTTGCTGAAAGCAGATGGGTAAATGCCCATTGAGTGTGATAAGATAACCTGCTATCAGACCCATTCCTGACATTTTGTTTTTATATCTGCCTTTTCCTCCTAAGTATGTTTCACACTTCCTTCAGTTGGTACAATTGCCAGTGGCTACTGCTTTCTTTTTAGGATTCCAGAACAGTGTGTCATATCATTTACCAATATTCATTCACATACTTATTTTTCAAAAAAGAATTATTTGAACAGGAAAAACTCCTCAGGCCTAAGAAGTTTCTTATCTTAGGGCACAAAATCACAAATTAAAAGAAATTGTACATCATAGAAACCCAATGGACTATATGAATTTGTCAGGATGAACCCAACTACTATGTATAACTATAAAGCTCTAATAAGAATTTTATCTCTAAAGAGAAAAAAAAAAAAGAAACCCAGTGGGTTGTTTTATTATTGTGGTCCAGGTTGGTATCTGAAAGGGAGTGAAACCAGAGTAGGCAGGACTTTCCTCATCTCAATATCTGCATTCATGGTTTTTGCTGTCTCTATACTACCTGGACCATTACATACTTAATATTATTCTTAAAATGACTTTAAATCAATTTGTTCATGGTATTCAGCCTCACCTTAAGCAATAATATTTATAAAGTTATGAGTTTGGTATACCATATATATTCTTTTTTAATTAATTATTTTAATTAGGTATATATGACAGCAGAATGCATTTTGACTCACTGTACACAATTGCAGCACAACTTTTCATTTCTCTGGTTGTACACAATGAAGCGTTGCACCATATGTGCAGTCATACATGTACCTAGGGTAATGATGTCTGTCTCATTCCACCATCTTTCCTGCTCCCATGCCCGCCTCCTCACCCCTCCCTCCCTTTTGCCCCATCAGAGTTCCTCCATTTTCCGCATGAACCCCCATTGTGGATCAGCAGCCACTTATCAGAGAGAACATTCAGCCTTTGGTTTTTTGGGGATTGGCTTACTTGGCTTAGCAAGATATTCTCCAACTCCATCCACTGCAAATGCCATAATTCTATTCTCTTTTAATGCTGAGTAATATTCCATTGTGTATGTATGCCACAGTTTCTTTATCCATTCATCTGTTGAAGGGTTTTTCTGCATGCCACCTAAAATTATTTTGAATCCAACAATGTGCCACTTTTTGAGAAATGCTGGCCTAAGAACAAGGACACTGCACTGACTTCCAAGGCCGGCTCTGCCCTAGCTATGTGTGCTACAGAGTGGATAATATTAAGCTCTATGGATCTCCTGGTTTGCTCATCAATAAATAAAGTGCCAGGGAAACTCAAAAGTCTCTAAATTCTACAATTCAATGATCTTAAGACTCCAAGAATGATTTGTACAGTCACCTTGCACAGCAAACCAAAGCAAAATCAGGCCCAGATCTCAGGATTCTGACTTCCAATTTAGTGCTCCTATTTATTATTCCCTAACCTGTCACACTTGTGACTGTAGGAGTGATATAGAAATAGGCATATTGGGAAATGACAGCAAGCACAGATATGGTCCTTACTCTCATGCCAGGGACCATTCCAAGGATGCACCATATAGTATCTCACTTCATCCTCAGAGCCATCCATTATCCTCTTTCACAGATAGGAAACAGACATGAGGAGGATTATGTTGCCAAGACCACAAGGTTAGGAAAAGATGGAGCTGGGAATGAAAGGAACTTGCCTGCAGAGGGTGGGCTTTTGCCACCAAACCACATTGCAAATTTGGGGTGCCTCTCAGCTGCTGAAACTGCCATGCACTCATAGCTGGCATAACTGTAAGACATGAGGGAGCAGTGATGGGGGAGAGGGGGAAACATGGGGAAAAAAATCCTGTGGAATGTGAATGACAGTTTGAAAATGATATGGAGGGGCTGGAGTTTTGGCTCAATGGTAGAGTGCTTGCCTAGCACGTGCAAGGCCCTGGGTTCGATCCTCAGCACCACATAAAAATAAAATAAAGATATTGTGTCCAACTACAACTAAAAAGCAAAAAAAATTAAAAAAAAGAAATGATAAGGAAACTGAGTAGAAATATACTACAATGTATTAATTTGCCTAAATTCAGCATAAATAAAATCAACAACATTAAACCTTTTCTAGCACTAAGAGCAGAAAAAAGTCAAATGATATGAACAATATTATATTTCCAGCTTTTGGCCTCAAAGAAAGAGGATTAAAAAAATTTTTTAAGAAAAATTGTGGCTGGGTATAGTGGCTCATGTCTGTAATCCCAGCAACTCAGGAGGCTGAGGCAGAATTGCAGAATTTGAGGCCAGCATCAGTAACTTATTGATGTCCTGAGCAATTAAGTGAGATCCTGTCTCAAAACAAAAAACAAACAAACAAAAAGGACTGGGATGTGACTCAGTGATAAAGGATCTCTGAGTTCAATCCCCAGTACCAAACAAAACAAAACAAAAATGGAAAAATTGTAGCCAAAAGTTTTCAAAATGAAGTCAAACATGCTAAATATATGCATAGTCTCTTTGACTGGCTACCTAAACAATTTCTAATTAGTTTATTTTTTTCTTTTTATATTTTCATTCTTTCTACCAAAGAAAAGGAAATAATAACAATTAGAAACACTTTAACTGGCCTCTTGGGTATCTGATGCTCTGTAAATTAGTCTATTGTGCGAATAACAGCATATATCTCATTGCAATTCTTGGCCAACATGAACCCAATAAATGCATTAAAATGGCCAGGCAGAAATAAAATAAAGTGGTGTATGGGTCACCATGTAACATGCCAAAGAACACATTCAAACTGTAGTCTTATGATCATAGTCTTAAAAGTCATAAATAGAATGACTTTCAACAGAGGATAAATGTCTGTCTTCAGAGTGAAATGGGGCTAGAAATGTAATCTTCCCCCAAACCCTAACAAGAAATATGTTCACTTTCCCTTCAAAAAGGCCTCTCTGAAAAACCCTCACACATCCAGCAGAATAGTAAGAATTGACCTAACAAGAGAGTTTCATTTTTACTATAAGAAAGATTTTAGACCATCTGAAAATGTCATTTTAATACTTTAATTTCCTTTACTTTAGTGAGAGTGAAAAAGTAATAATTTTTTTAAATATCCCAAGGCAATGTGACAGTTAACAAAACAAACGAATGAAATGTTAAAATAATTATGTTGAACTCAGCTGTCCAAGTGGATTGGTCTGGTTATTTTAATATTTGTGTATCATGGATAAATATGTGTGTAGGGGGGGTATTTGTATGAATAGATTCTTAGGAATTTAGAAATTCATCCAAAATTCAGCAGTTTTAGATGACTTAATGAGTTTGATAATGGGATACAGAAATTTTAATTCTTAAATCATTTGTTTTATTTCAAAGCAGTCAGGGTTGATTAATCAGCTTTAGTAATAGTTTAGGGCTTAGATGTAGTTCCTGGGGCTCTGGGCGAGGGAGTTGTAGGGGGTGGGGTTGGTGTAATGATGCCTCACCAACTTCCCATCTGCGGCAACCATTAATGGACCCACTTTAAAGTTTTGCTAAACCACAGGTCTTAATAGGAAGCTGAGCTGCAGCCCTTGGACAAGTGCATAGAGTGGAGCCACCTTGGAGAAACTGCTCCATTCACTCATGCAGCCAGAGATGCCTTTCTGTTTTGGTTTGTTGTACTTTTGTTTGGGGGGCACAAGTTTAGCTTTTTCAGTGTGGCAAATTTCATAAGTTCCACATTGCCTTGAAGACTTCCCATGACCCATTCTGTCTGAGCTGCTGATTTCTAAACCTGCACCTTAGAGAATGAGTATCGGTTGTAAATGAAGCAAAGGTAGCTTCATTCATGCTCATGTGACAATATTTGGTACTCATGTAAGACTACTGTTTTCAAAATACTTTTCACATATTTTATCTCACTATGCTTCTAGCCTGTGTAAGCCATCTAAGAATTGCTACTTCTGGGGTAATCATGATCTTTTAAGTCAAGACAATCATACAGATTATTTGTTTTCAGCAAAAGTTTTTAACTACTTAAGGTATTAGTGAGTTTTCTTTAAAGAACACTTCTCTTCTTTTTATGGGTTATTTGGATAAGATCTGGTTGTCTTATTGCCTGTGGAGGCAATCACTGTAGGTTAAGTGCCCCTACATTGCAATGTAATTAGCTTCTTAAAACACTGATGTCTTGCGTAACATTCTACTGCACATCTCTGCCTGTGGAGCAGTAACTTGAGATGAGCCAGTTTATTGAAACGGACTCAAAGTATTAATTCCTATGAGCTAAACCACAAACTGTTTAGCAGAAATCCTAGCTGAAAATGGTAGGGAGATATGAGCTTAATAATTTTCTGTTTATAGTCATCCTGGCTTAATTTCATTTAATTAATCCATTTTCTGACAAACACATGAAAAATTCAGTTCCTTTTAAAAATCCTTTCAAAAAGGATGTGGCTCAGTTTTGGAGTACTTTCCTAGTGTGGACAAGACCCTGGGTTCAATCCCTCTACCCGACCCCCACTACCCCCACACAGTAAAAAATGAACCAACAAAATTACATTTAAATATGCTCATAAATTAGCTTTTGTGTGTGTTCATGTAATTCTTTTTAAATATATTTTTTAGTTGTCAGTGGACATTTATTGATTTATTTATTTATATGTGGTGCTGAGAATTGATCCCAGTGCCTCACACATGCTAGGCAAGGGCTGGCTCTACCACTGAGCTACAATCCCAGCCCCACTACTGTAATTTAAAACACAAAAACTTAGATGCTTTCTAAATATATGGAGGGGATCTAACATCTAAACCTATGTTCTTATATCAATTCATAGCTGGTTAACAGACTATAATATTCCTTCACATTAGAGGAAGTTTCATTTTTTACACTGAATTTAACTTGTGCTACTTTTACTCCATTTCTTCTAGATGCTAATTTGAAGCAATAACATAAACATCTCTACTGAAAATCTTAACCAACTTTGAGTTCATCTACATTCTTTTTAGTTTTTGAGCTAAACTATCCAATAACTGAGTCTATTACAATTGTTAAGAAGAGGAGAACAAGGAATCCAAATGCAGTAGTAAAATCATGCCAGAAGAATAGTAAGTAAATCCTACATTCATTTTCAGATACATTTTGAGTTTTTACTGGGGGAAAAAGTACAACTTGGCTAACAATTAGAAAAAGATATTTAGTATAAGGACAAAGTGACTTTGAGTTTGTTGGAACTATTTACATAGAAATAACCCAAAGTTTATAAACTGATCCTTAACTGGTTTGATTAAAAGAGGGTAATTAATAAATGACAAGACAGAATGAAAAGTTCATGTGGCATTTGATAAACCACCCAAGAAGTTAAATCAGTGCTTTTCTGTTTAATTTCACTATTTGTTTTTCCATTTGAGCTGCCAATTTTCTAACATGCTACAGGGGATAGAGGAGACTTTTCCTTTTCTTTTTTACTTTATTTATTTTTCTTTTTTTTATTGATAAACATCACAGATTTTTTTGTCTCAAATCAATTGAACTTTTTCTAGATGATCTTTGCATTTGTTGTCACACTGTGGTGAACCCAATATTCCACCAAAACTCCTAAAATGTCCCCACCCCCGCTGCTTTAGTTACTTTGACAAGAACACCATAACAGTTCACATCACCCTTGACCTTCAGGGTGTACATCATCTTGTCAACATATAAACAAACACACTATTGGTTGTATTTTAATAGATTTTGTAAATATCAAAATCCAATTTATCAAACGGTTCACCCTAAGTGACAGCTCGGAAGTTCTGGATTATATTTGCAATGCTAATTCTGACTTTTATTTTTATTTTTTTTAAAGAGGATATTTTGGTTATGTTTTGTTCTTTTGTCTTTTTTTTTCCAGGAAAGTACAATAAATTACCAGAACTTTTGTTTTTTACTTTCTATGATGGAAGCTTTGGCTCTGATTCTGTTTCAAAGGGACAAGAATGCTCTTTCTCTTCGTTGTAGGGATAACACACATTTTGCATAGAAAGATTCTTTTTTAATTTATTTTTTTGCTGGAGAAGGAACTCAGTGCCTCACTCATACTAGGCAAGCCCTCTACCACTGGATTATATCCTCAGGAGGAATTTATATGAGATTCCTACTGTTGTCTCCTTGGCTTAGCAAAATGTATAACCTATGATAATCAGAATACTTTAAGTGAAAAGGCAATCATATCAACAATGACTTGCATTATTTCTGCAAACAAGTATTTCCTTTTCACCTTCATATTCACAGCCCTCTTACATAGGGTTTTGCTTACTGTATCTTCTTTCCAAAACATAAAATGTGTTATCAATATTAATGTGTCCTCTCTTCTTACAAAGCTTACTAGGAAGATAATTATAGGAATATTGTACACTATGGGGGCTAGGAGAATTCAACAGACACGATGTATTGTTTATCTAAAAACAGTCTTCAAGATAATGTTTGTTAAAGATAGCATGTAAAAATTTACCAAGCTTCAACAACTGTAAAAATATAATACTCTGTATCATTGAAGACATGTAAAGGGATGTCTTCCTTTGATTTGGTGAAAGAACAAAGCTAAAGCTGAGTTGAACAGGTAGTAAGTAGAATGAGTAAGAAAGAGTTACTGCAGAGCATAAGACACAAAATAAAGATGAAAACACCCATTCTGGGTAACTAATAAATAAATTAGAAAAAAAGATCTAATAGCCATATGCTGGAAAATAGGGAAAAAATTAAAAAGCTAATACATTTGGAAGAGAAAAAAACTTTTAATAATTAAAATAATACTCTTATCAAAAGGCAGGGTCCTGGAAGATGTTGAACTGTACATACACATGTGTATACAACTGCAATTCTTTTATGTTAGAGGTAATACTTACAAACTACCTTGTTTTGGCATATTCCTTGAATGTGAGCCAACCACCTCTAAGCAGAAAACATGGATGCATTTAGAAACAGTCAAAGTTTTCTGAAATGTCAACACACTTGGAGAGTGCTTCACCAGAGATACAGGGATAATATACCTGCTCTTGTGAAAAGGTAAACAATGAGACCCATTAGAAAGTACTTATCAAAAATCCAAGATTGGGAAACTTCTCTTTGATAAGTTAGGAAGAGGAAACACACACACAGAAACAACCTACATAACTTGTTATCTAAACAAAGAAATGTGTTTATTCCATCACCATGTGAAGTTTGAGCCAGCAAAAATTCTCATTTTGGAAGGCCTGAGATATTTCTCCACATGTTACTCTGCATGTGCTAATGGATGGGCTGCTCTTAACTCGGAAAAGACCACAATATAAAAATTCAGCTCCACTAATAAAAGAAGTTCCAAACTCTCTTCAGAAACATTTTTAAGTATGATATCAAAAAGACAGTTGCTATAAAAAGGGGATAACATTCAGAATGAGGTATTCCCAGGTTGGAAATAATAGTGATAATTAACACTATAGGCTACTCACTCATTGCCAGGTATATTTTAAGTGCTTTATACATGATAGCTCATGTCATCCTCAAATTGCCTTATGGAAAAGACACTATTACTATGTCCATTACGTCTTAGAGACACGGAAAGGCTAAGCAACTAACCCAAGGATACACTTCTAGTAGGGAACAGAGCTCAGATGCAAACTGAAGTCATCTTAGAAGCAAACATCTGCCATGGTACCAGACACATACACACAATACCAAAAAAGTAACTATTATCCTCATTGTTCATTCAGCCAATATTTATCCATGCTTGAGGATATACATTTGAGTTAGCCACAGTCTTTGATCTCAACTTGTTCTTGTTCAGTCTACAGAGAAAGACAGATATTAAAATTTATGAAAAGAAGTGGGGCATAGTGGCACACATCTGTAATCCAAGTGACTCTGAAGGCTGAGGCAGGAGGATCACAAGTTCAAGGCCAGCAACTTAGGGAGACTCTGTTTTCAAATAAAAAATAAAAAGGCCTAGGGATGTAGTTCAGTGGTAAAGCTTAGAACAACAACAAGAATACATACCTAACCAGACATGGAGGCACACTCCTGTAATCCCAGCGTCTTGGGAGGCGGAGACAGGAGGATCACAATTTCAAAGCCAGCCTCAGTAATTTAATAAGACCCTGTTTCAAGTTAAAAATGTAAAAAAAAAAAAAAAAAAAAAAAAAAAAAAAAAGGCCAGGAATGTGGCTCAGTGATTAAGTGCCCCCAGTTTCAATACCTGGTACCAAAAAAAAAAAAAAGTTGTATACAATGATACAATGTATCATGGTGTCATGATAGATAGATACAGGCAGGCTCTCAGAGCCTCAGGCTTTTTGGTAGTTTAAATGGCAATAATCAAATCATTGCAAAAGGATGATTTAAGGCTAAGATAGATACATAATACGTGCAAAGTACACAGAACAATGCCTAGTACATGATAAATTCTGATAATATTAACAGAAATATTTTTAACATAATGAAAAGCATTTTGTTGCAGACAATGCTGTGTTAACAACAAAAAATACATGCAGAATTGCAGCTGTACCAAATTCTCAGACCATCACTTGAGATAATTAGTAAATGTTTATTGGCTATCATTTGGCTTAAGTGCAATTTGTAATCTCCTAATATCATAAACACTTCCATGGAACACATGGACTTTATCATTTAAAAAATATTCCTAAATAACTAGGGACAGTGGCACATGCCTGCAATCCCAGCAGCTCAGGAGGCTGAGGCAGGAGGATCACAAGCAAGGCCCTAAGCAATTTGGTGAAATCCTGTCTGAAAATAAAAAATAAAAAGGATGGGCTGGGGATGTAGCTCAGTTGGTAGAGTGCTTGCCTCACATGCAAAAGGCCCTGGGTTCAAGCACCAGCCCCAGGAGGGGAAAAATGGTTGGGGGGCTGGGAACGTGTCTCAGTGCTTAAGCATCTCTGGGTTCAATTTCTAGTAAACCCTCCATTCAAAAAAATAATAATCTCTAAAAAAAAAATGACAGAATTTAAGTAAAGCTACCACAAAGAGAAATCCTTTATACCTGAGTCTAATCAAAAAACAAATGTGTGCTGCCGTGAGTATTAAGAAATCAGTTATTCCCTATGCCTGAGGGTTTCCTGATTCCTCCAGATGTGTGTCAGGACTAACTGCTGTAGAGAAAAAATTAAAGAAGAGACGAGGGAGGGAAAAGGATGCTTAACCTTCATCTGCTTATTTCATAAATAGGAACTGCCTAGGTTTGAAATACTGGATTTTCTGATTCTCCCTGGCTTAAATCCTAAGTTGAACAGACTTTTCATACTCTAGATTTTTTTTTTAAATGCAATAAACAGGAAGACAAACATTTACAGAAATCTAACTATATGATAAGCAGTGTGCTACAAGAAACTTAGTTTTATTTAATTCTCATCCAAGTTAAGTGAGGTTGGCATGCCCCATTTTACAAATAAGAAAATGAAACTGAGAAAGTTAATAGTGGCTTGCCCAAAGATACGTGACATAGAATGTGAATTTAAAGCAGCCTATGTGATCGCTAAGGTCTGTTCATATTATTCTACACAGCTCCAAAAGGTCCATTCTTTGTGTGGGACCAAGAGGCAGAAATGCTTGGGAAAAATCATATAACAACCTTCATGTAGAGTCCTTAAACTCTGGGCTTGTTGGCAATGTAAGGTGTTCCCTTGCACCTTAGTTCCATGGGTTTAGGGTAAACCTTCAGGTGTTTTTGTTGTTGTTGTTGTTTGTTTGTTTTTTATGAACACCCAGAAATTCTTACTGCACCTGGAATCAGAGGGTGTTATTTGCTAATGACAATCTATATAGCAAGTTCTGGATTCAATAGGATCCTAAATGGCTTCATAGTGACATATCAACAGTCCCTTCCTTCTTCCCCTCCCCTACAAGAAAGCCCTTAAAACAGCATTTTTCTCAAAGCTTTGTTCCAGGATCAAAATTATTTGCTTTATTTTCTTCCATAGATTGTTCCAGGCATAGATTTAAAAATTAAGCCTTGAGATGGATTAAGTCTCAAACTAATTGTGCCTTAAATTTTTCAATCCCAATTAAGATTTTCTATAAACTTCTCTTAATGATGTTGAAACCTGATCTCTTACCTCCAAGGAATGGACATAAGAACTTCTTCCCAGACTTTCGATTTGTTTTCTTCCTCCTCAACTGTTAGATTTACCCCAACACTTCCAGCAAATTGGAGTAAAAGAAAGTAGGTGCTAAGAGTGAGAAGAGGTCTTTGTTGAAACTTTGAAGTCAGTATTTTCAGCTGAACTTACTGCTAAGTCATTTGCACCAAAAGAATATCAACAAGTATTTATCAACCATTCCTTACCTCCAAAGAAGGAGCCATTTGTATCAATATAAAACCCCAAAAGCTTACTAATTACTAAGGTGATTGTGGTTATGGGAATACCTAGGATAATACGGATCAGGTGACTAGCTGGAATTTTTTTCTTGAAAACAATGGTAATGGCAGGTACAAATCTTTGAAAATTCTTGTCATTGTCTGAGAATATTCTCCTTGAAATTAATCTTATTTCCTATATCTTAAGCAAATGTATGAATATGTGTCATCTGTTGCCAGGAAGATACATCTTGCTTCAGCAGAAAAAAAAAACTGGTCAAGCTGGACACAGTGCACACCTGTAATCCCAGCAGTTGAGAGGTGGAGGCAGGAGGATCAAGAGTTTAAAGCCAGTCTCAGCAACTTAGTGAGGCCTTAAGCAACTTGATGTGATCCTGTCTCTAAAAAATAAAAAAAAAAAAATTAAAAAACGACTGGGGCAGTAGCTCAGTGGTTAAGGAACCCTGGTTTCAATCCCTGGTACCAAAAAAAGAAAGAAAAAAATTGGTCAAAATGGAATTTAAGAAACCAGTAGTATATTAAAATTACAGGGCTGATTCTGAGGGCACAAATGTGATGATGGTGGCTGGCCTGAGACCATTTCCATAACTAATTAGCTGAGACCAGAGAAAGGGATTATCCCAAGTAATGTCAGCTTACTAGTCACTGCCAGGGCCCTTCTGTTACTACAGAGATGTTATACTAATTTCACCAGAAAAATCATGACCAATTAGGGTCAACAGTTCCCTGGTTTCAGACTTTTAAGCAGTCACCTAACTAACTTTGATATTTCATCCCAAGCGAAAGAGATACAGCAGTTGCCACAAGTGTCACACAGCTCATGGGATCCTGAGGGCAGCCCCAGGTCCCTCTCTCTGCCTTCTTTGATGCCATCCAACACCTTCTCATATTAATGAGAAAGGTTGAGCCTACTTTTGCACGAACGAGAGTTAGACACAAATTGTGACAGTCCCTTGCAGGTTGGTCCTCGTACCCAGAATCTGTCTGTTCTGCCAACTTAGTCCTTAAGTGAACTACTACTTTTCATGTCCTCCCCACACACATGAGCACAACAGACTAAATGCATATGGACAAAAACAAAGACTGTGTAGTTTGGACAAGATCCTGAAGATGAGCTGTTGTTCAAGATCTCTAAGAGGGACATTCTATAGTTTCTATAGAAGTGTGTGTGTGTGTGTGTGTGTGTGTGTGTGTGTGTGAAGCATATTGGGGCCCTATGCTTTTCAAACCATGAAAGTCCCTCTGTACAATGAGACGTCTTTGGTTAACTGACTGTTCTTCAGATGTCTAAAGTCAAAAATATATTTTTTCTCCAACTTCCAAGTTTCTTCTACTAGAAAAGGCAAAACAAATGGAGGAGAAAGTATTCCATCCAGAATATCAGGTAACTTCTCCAAGCCAAGTGACGATTTTCCCAAACCCAGAATATTCATCTAGCTTGCAATTTGCCTTGATCCTGCAAAGCACATAGGAGTAGCAAGTTTGGAGGAGGGGCCATGTCAAGTAGACATTGAATTTCTGGCAAATGGTTCACTGTATATTTCATTTCAAAGGCCTAATTATGTCTGCATAAATAAACTGTGCTACGCAGCTTGATGCACGGCCATTTGTCATATTAAAACAATGGCATCCAAAGTAAATCCCCATTAACATTGTTTAACTTTAATGCTTTGGGGTGTTTGCTAACTCAAATGATTAAAAAATGGAGTGATTTATGATACTACAATTTAAATGAGGCAACAAAACAAATAGACTGTGAGTCACCAAGACTTAAAATGTACTAGGAGCCCAGCTGGGTGAGCAGTAAAAAAGGCACCCACAGCTTAAGAGTCCCTGGACCTTGTGCTCTGTGGTCTTTGCTGTGTGTGTGTGTGTGTATGTCTGACACACACACAGACACACACACACAGATATTATATGGATTCAGCATGGTACTGGGAGAAATTTCAGGAAAATACAACACAAGATTTTTTCATTTTTTAAAGTTTTTATCAGTTACCCACACTCACTCTACACAGTAATGCTAAAGTTCTGGTATCGAACCTTTGGGGCATACAAAATGTAAATCAAGAATGAATAATTTTTTTTTCTTAGATCTGGACACCACATTATAGAACTTTTTTGTATTCCTTTATTTTACTTTTTAAAGAAAAGTACATAGAATATATTTATTTTATGTATAGAGAAAAAACACAAAACTTGAAGACATATCCTTTCAGAGGTCACAGATTACTCCTCTGAAGTAAAACATGTTACACAGGCCAATAAATTAATAAGTGACAGAGTTGTCCAACTTTCCAGACTTCTCTAGTCTTAACCATAAATTTTCTGGATTCAGCAATGTCTTGATTTTCACTGCTGTCAAACTTGTCTACTTTCCTTCAGGGAAGAACCATTTTAATCCCTGATCTCTGTCCCATCTAAATCAAGGCGTGTGATTGCCAAAAACAACAAAGTTTCTGAATTAAGACACTGTACCTGTAAGAGACCAGAATTATTTAATGCCAGCTCTAAGCGGGCCTATTGTCTTAAAAAGTGGATCTGGACAAATGCACTTACCAATGGAGCAATAACATTTTTTCCCTAGTCCTTGAGAACCAAACTTCCTGTGTCTGTTCCATAAAAATACTTTGAGGCCTTTTAAAACAAAGCACCATATGAAGTGTATCTAAACAGCACAAAAGTAAACTGAAATTTGGCAACATTCATTCTACCAATGTGAGTGGCTAAAGTGTACAATTTAAGATAAAAATCATTTCCATTGGAGTCTGAATTATCCTGCTGGCCATCTACTCTGTAATAATTATTTAGAAAACCACCAGATTGGCTCTTCCTGTTGTGCTGCATAAACAGTCACCAACACAAGGAATTCTGGTGTGGCTGCTCTGTTGTAGGACACCTTCAGCACCAAAGAGAGATGCGTAATCCTACCTGCCTCTGACAGAGAAGGAGCAGTCACCCAATCTGGCAGGTCAATCTCTAAGGCTGGCGTGTCCTGGACTGGATAGAAATTTAGCTGGGATCTTGTATTCTCTGCCCTTCCTCACTCATGTCACTCTGGTGAGCTCTGTTTAAAGGCCATGATTCATTCCAAACCATGCATTTCTCCAGTCTTTCAAAAGATTCAAATATCCCAGCTCTCCCTTTCCCCACCCAAACCTCAGTTCTCTTCTTTCCTTCTCTACATTATTCCTTTTTCAGTCACCCTGTAATGAGAGCCCTTGGACTCCTATGTGACATAAGAGACTAGATTGAGGCAGGCGAAAAGCCAAATAGGGAAATTGGCACATCTAACATTTTGTATCAAATGGGACTTGAGTTCCAACTCTTCCTTACCAGAGTGCTTGCTGTCAGAGTTTGCATGGGAGGAGAAAGAGATGCTATGCTTTTTTTTTTTTTAAGTGTCAGTATACATGTGGGAGGAGAAAGAAGGGCAACACAAACAAAAACAATACAATTGAATGTAAAATACCTTTTTCTGCAAACTTGGACCCCCAAAGTCCTAAAGGTATTTGACAAAGTTTATTTATTTTTGGATTCATTTTAAAATCTTCCAGTGAAATGCAGACACCTATAAAACGAGGACATTTTCACTATCTCTGTGACAAAGCAGTATCTAAAAGTGATCAACAAATTTAAAAAAAAAAAAAAACGACATTACCAGCTACATGGTTCTAAACTTCCTTAATCCCTCTAAATGACATTGTGGGCTTGGAACTGACCACTGATGGCTCCCCAGGCCTCTAAAGGGTATTTTCCTAATACTCAAGAGTTAAAAGGGGCCAGGTACAGACCTGTAATCCCAGAGGCTCAGGCTGAGGCAGGAGGATCCCAAGTTCAAAGCCAGTCTCAGCAATATAACAAGACCCTGTCTCTAAATAAAAAATAAAAAAGGGCTGGAGATGTGGCTCATTATTAAGCACCCCTGGGTTTAATCCAGGTACCAAAAACAAAAGAGTCAAAAAGGACCAAATAAATACTGAATCATCAGTTGTGATGTGCCTTGAAAGCATAATTGGGGTATTCTATTGAAAACCATTAATAGGAAAGAGGGAAGTACACAAAAATGGTATATAATAGAAAAAGGCACAGGGTAGAACCAGAATCAGGAAAACAAGTCTCTCACCCAAATCGGGCATACACTGACACAGCCCTTCTGAAGGCAAATAAAAATCTTTTAAAATATAGAAGTATTTTAACTCAAAAATGTAAAAATCTATACCAAAAAAATAGTAAATAGATATGCATTTTTTAAAATCATATAAGAACTCTGATAAGGATTCCCATAGCAGGGGAAAATTTAAGTGAGTAAAATATCCAAAGTTAGACCATATCTATATTCTAGAATACTGGAATACAAGCCATTAAACTTGTAGTAAAGAACTGTAGACATTTAAAAAAAATTTTTAAACTTGGTTTTTAGTAAAGTTTATTGTCACAGAAAAGACTAGACTACAGCAAAACACATTATCTCTAAATAGAGACATTATAGGCAAGTGTTATTCTTATTTCTCTCTATATTTTCAGTTTTCTATAACGATTATCTTCCATAACCAATTTTTTTTTTGCAAAGAAAAGATAGATAACTACAGATACAGTGCCAACAATTGAGAAATGAGAGCATGCACATATAGCAAGAAAATCACCATTTACCAAGAACAGCCACCAGGAAAAAGAAGCAACAAGAGAAAGAAGTTACAAATCATTTTGATCATCATTCACCTAAAAAACAATCCCACTTTGGCAAAATCTAATAGCTAAAATGTTAAAATTTGTAATATAAATAAACTAGGGAACTTGCAGGTAATTATATTTCAAAAAGTTTACTCTTTATTAAAGAATTCATTCCAAAGTTGTCTTTTTATACAGGAGTTCTCAAAACTATTTGTCTATCAGAAACCACAGCAGAGCTTTTATAAAATGCATACTCAGTAACTCTGATTCAGTAGAGAGATGAGACTCAAGAATTCTTATTTAAAAAAACAAACAAAAAATTCCCCAACTGTTACAGATTGAGACACAAGAGGTACTTCAGCAAGATGCAAGGTGAAGACTTTTTGTCTTCACTGTTATTCAAATAAACCAATTATCAAAAGATGTTTGGGGGCAAATGAGGGGACATAGAAATTAAATAAGATTAAGAAATTATTATTCAAATTGCCAGAGAGTATGATGGTATTGTGAATATGTGATATTTTATAAATTCATATATTTTAGAAATAGGCAGCATAACTAAATGTTATGGGGACTAGTATTTACATTAAAATATTCCAACAAAAAAATACAAATTAAAACAAAGAAGAAAAAAGAAAAAGCTGGATAGAAAGAGGAAACAAAATTATTTTAAATGAATGCTGGTGGAATGAGGATTTATTGTACTATTTCTCTCTACTTTTGAGTGTACTTGAAATTTCTATAAAAACTTAGGGAAGAATTTAAAAAAACAAAAACTTCCTAGGGGCTTGGGGACCTTGGAAACTACTGCCCTAGTGGTTTGAAGATAGTCATTTTTCAGGGGCTAAGATAGCTCAGTGGTAGAGTATAATGCTTTGCTTGTGTGAGGCCTTAGGTTTGATCCTCAGCACCCTCCCAAAAAAAGATACTCAGTTCTCAGCTTACCAAATGGATTCTAAAGCAACTTTGCAGAATCTTGTATAAATCAAGGAATTTTACATTTTTATAATTATCATTTTTAAAATATCAGTGACAATATTTATAAGCATGGACCTACAAACAAATGTGGGTTCATATTTAATAATACCTACTATTTATCATATTATTTATTACTACCAATAAAATTGAGATAAATGATTTATAATATATAGATGGCAAAACTATGGTTCCCAAAAATTAAGTAACAGGTGTAAAAAAGTGTTCATTAAAATCATGAAAAACTGTTAACAACATAGATGCTAAATGTCTAACAATAAAGAAACAGTTAAGCAAATTCTGACTCATTTATTGCATGGACAACATATTAAATATAATGATTACAGAGGCTATTAATTATACTAGGGCATGTTTCGGCAAAAATTTTTTCAGCATAATACACACACATACACATTTAAAATTTTCTAGGAAAAAAAATACATTTAAAATTTTAGAGTTTGTCTCCAGGTTGTGGTAGGTTATGAGAATTTAAATTTTTTTCTGTTTTTCAGTAATGAATATTATTCACTTGTTTAACAAAGGGAAAACCCCTTAATTTAATAAAGAAACTCAGCATTGCACTGTTAGTTATACTCCTGTGACTGAGATTCAGGTCTGATTCGGGTCTGTCCACTCATGACACTGACTCCAAGGGATGGGACAAAACATCACATCACGGTCACCCTATTTCTATTCTACAAATAAACAATGGGATTCCTAGGGGAGGACGATGTCAGGTAACCATGTCAAAACAGCACTATTTGGACATAAAACATTCCAGCATCAAAACAGTATCTAGAATATTTTTAAATTATGCACATTTGTTTCTGTTTAAAATTTTCTATTTTCATCTTCTCAAAATATTTATCCATCTCTAAACTTCAACTTTCTAAGATCCACTTTCAATCTCTTTGGAACAAGGTGAATTGAGGATAAATAAACAAACACACTTAATAAAATGAAAAATATTCAAAATGGACCAATCACTGTACAAAATACCTAATGGATATCGGGCATTGTGGGAGATGTGGTGAGGTGAAAACCTTTAAGAGTATTCTTTGAACTCAAAATTTCCAAGTGAAAAAACAATTGAGATATAAATTAAAATACATTTTTTTTTAAACCATGTTCAAAGTTCAGGAGCAAAACTGACTTAAGTTGGTAATATAACCATGGATGTATTTTAATTTAAAATGTCTTCACTTAGTTTGCCTGCTTGAATTCCTTTCTGTTGCTTAATTTCCAAACAAGAGATATTACTGCTAGTTTTAAATGGATGAATCATCTGAGAAGGGTCTCTCTGACACCGCTGACAATGTAGTTCTAAAAACAGAAAATTATAGATTATCAGAGAAGGAAGTTTAGAAGGATCAGCTTAGGGTCTGAAGCATGTCTTGTGAGGCCACCCAAAAAGTCAGCTATCCTAGTAGTCCTGGGCCCTGGGCTCTAATCTCCAGCCCACAAACAGATGCATTCCACTAATTCCAAGAGGGGGCAGGGCCAGGCATCATGGGCAGAAGCCTCTGGTCACTGCAGTAGACTGCATATGTTGGAGCTGAGAAAGCTGCAGGGCTCAGCAGCCAGAAGGTGGCAGGACCAAACCCCACCCTGACAGGCACCTGTGCACCAGCTGCTCTCAGTGCCTCCCTCACTTCCTTCAACTTCTTTCTGTACCTTCTCAGAGACTGCCATCCTTTTACCCAGGTTCTTTCTGCAAGTCCTAACTTTTATCACCTGTTTTATTCTCATTATTTTTTAAAAATCTCTCATCTTGTTTTCTTTCCCTTTCTTTAAACCCTACTCATTTAAAATTTTGCTTCCTTGGTACTCTAACTGGTCTGTAGTTGTTAGGTTCGTTTCTCTCATTTGTTTCTTGGCAAATAATAAGCCAATGCTACCAGCTACCTGCTAGTCACTCCTGTACATCATCCAGCTTTTTCTGGAAATGTCATATGAAAATCCCCTTCCAACTTTCAACTCTGAGCTCCTCCACATTTGGCATCTTTGTTTTTTGTTTGTCTGTTGCCTTCATCTTTGTGCACAGCTCAGAACTGTTTGCCTAAGAATTGCATAAGGGCAGAGGCATTTAGATCCTGAAATTGGTCAGATGCATTAATTTGTCACAAAACCTAAGATCCTCCTCTCTGTTCCAACAGAAGACCATGTAACTGCATGACCCTCCCACAATCACATCAGAAAAGAAAAAAAAAAAAAGACTTCCAACAAAAAAATTGCTGTCTTTAGGGCTCCTATGTGCTTTCTGAGGACCCTTATACTCCTGCTTGTTTCCCTCTATTCCTGTCCAGCTAATCAGACTATTACTTTTGGTGACACCCCAAATCCATGACATTACAATATTCAAGTGCCCTAAAGATACTGTGCACCCTGACAAACAGCTTATGTGTGAGAGGAACTAAGCTTTGGTGCTAAAATCTATAGCATTTCCAAGGATGTCCCTAGCTTTATCAGTCCAGATGAAGCTGAGAACTTGGATGTTGGTGGAACTTCCATTTTCTACAGTTTTACCAGGTGAAACCTGGTCTGTTGAGTCAAACCCATGCCCTTTCATTTGTAACCCACCTTCCTCCTGTTCCCTTCCTTATTTTTACCTCAAATATCAAATCTCTAATCAGCTTGCGTGAAGTTCACTGATGTGGCTTCCTGATTTGTCAGCCTTATGTCTTAATATCACCCCATTCAGAGAGACCCACCCTCCAAGTCAAGCTTTCCAACAAAACCATGTCTCCTCTGGGCTCTTGCACCCACTAGTTGTCTCATCTTGAATTCCATCTCTCCTCTTGGTTACTATTCCATGTTCACTGATCCTGAAATGCCTGATAGCAAACTAACTTTCAGAGGAGGCTTGAGATGACTCACCACCCCAACTGGTCCTCCATCACCTCCTTAGTTATCCCCCTGGATTTTCATAATTAGATGCTTTATGATATGATACTCATTTAAATTTCTTTTTTTGAGTATCTGATGTCTTCCTCCTCATAGATTATGAGCTCCCCTTGGGCATAGGCTATCTTTCTAATACAACACTATCCCTCAGCCCCGTTCAATGCCTTGTGCGTATAGAAATTTGTCAAACATATGTTGAATAACTGAACAAATAGCTCATCCCATTTTACACTGTAAACTCCTCTAAAATTGGGACTGTCTCCATGAACACTCTACATACCTCCACAATTTCTGGTCCAGCTTTTAATATGATAGTCCCCATGCATACAAAGCAAATGCTTTCTAGGACTTCACATCCATCCCTATATGACACACTCCATAGTTGCTTTGAATGAAACTCCTTGCTCTGGCAACTTCAGCAAGATTAAATAGGGCTCCCACCATTAGAGACCTTACACCAGCAGGATGAATCTGAGAGAATTAATCAGTGACTCTAAACAGGAAAGATGATGAGAAGAGACATACATTAGCATGCACATATACACACAAAACCCATCTTACTTTCTGTTCATTATCCAGTGCTTTCTAATGTGTCCCTAAAACATCCATTTAAATTTTTTCAAACACAAACTTGCTGCCCTCCAAAGTCATAAGCTTAAAATTTTCCATTATGCCAGGCCACTAAACACAGTTTTCAGAAGTAGAAGTCACTGCTGTTCCTCTCCTTTGGCCAGGAAAAAAAAAAAAAAGACCAATACCAAAGGTACCTCGAATGACCCACTGCCTTCCAGGGCAGGCCAACCATGGTTGTGACTTCAGCCTGTAGCTCCCTAGCAGAGATAGCCTAGGTATGGGTTTGTTTATTGCCTTTTCCCCAAACCCAACCTCCTTCTAAGAGTCCTAAAACTGTTAAAATTGCACAACTCTAGATTTGCTCTGAACTTGGGTCCAAATTTAAATGAACTGTTAGGTTGCTGGGCAGCCCAGGAGACCCTCTGGAAAAAGTCATCAGAAAGCCCAAAGTTCTGTCAGGATGCCAGAGCTCCCTGGCATGGTGGCAAGAACCAGTTGTGTGCATAAAAACAGAAAGCAAGTCAAGAGTCTCACAACAGAACTTGGTAGCTGGAGCGCCAGTTTATTCGTGGTACAGAACACAGGAATTTGCCAGCAACAGAGAAGTGAAGTAAATTAGGGAGAACAAGGAAATTACTGGCTAGGAGACAGAATTATTATGGAAAGCTGATTTCACTGTCCAAAAATCTAGCCCACATTTATTCTCAAAATTATCCAAATATTTCAGCAATTATCTATTTATATGGTTGTTGTCTGGACATTTCCTTACTGTTTCTCTCCAGTCTTTTATACAGTGTGTAAGTTATTTGCTGTTGAAACTGTTTCCCTCAGTTCCATCAAGACCTACAAAGCCTAGTCTCTCTGCCCTTCTAGGTCCCAAAAGATTTGCACTTGGAAAAGGCTTTCAGCTGGCCTAAAACAAATGTTCTGTAACAGGAAAAAATATTTTTTTCTTGTGATACATAATTGAGTTTGATTTGCATATTTATCTCCTCCAATAACCACTGGGGACAGTGATTCAAATGTGTACTTTTGTGTACTTTAGTTTTCTTTGAAAACTCCAGATCTGGAACACAAGATGTACAATGATATGAAGTAACTTTCTTACCTTGAAATCAGTTCAATATTACCTTGGCTATGCACAGTTTGCAAACCAACTCCTTTCTGTTTTGCACATTTCAGAAAACAAAGCTCATAATAACAAGTGCATGAGTCATTCACATGGAGGTGACTTATAATTCAAATTGAATTAACTGTAAATGCAAGCAATTTGAAAAAAATTAAGGCCTTATGTTCAGTGTTGTCACTACATTTGTTAGGGATTTCATCACTGTGTGGAGGCGTTGCGTTCCAGGATAACGTTTGGACAGATGGAAAGCTCCCCTGGAACATGCAGGTCAAAAGAGCCAGCTCTGCCATGTCTTTGGAGGAGATGAGCAGGCAGGCTCTGCCATCCACAGCTTCCCCATCTCACAGGCACCAGGTAGGACAAAGCACTCCCTACATATGAGAGGGCACAGCATTGGAACAGTGAGCCAAGCTGGTTGTGAAATCTCTTGTTAATTAAAAAGTGGTGGACAGGGGCTGGGGTTGTGGCTCAGTGGTAAAGCGCTTGCCTAGCATGTGAAAGGTGCTGGGTTCAAGGTACTGGGTTCGATCCTCAGCACCACATAATAAATAAATAAAATAAAAGCAATTAAAAAAAAGAAGTGATGGACAAATGTTTGTGTTTGTTCCTGATATTGTTAACAGAAAGGGAGTTTCTCTCTGTGCTTTCTCCTGTAGGTATTTTAGCAAGCATGATCCAACACACTCAGGATATCAAACGATTAGTAATATTTTCAAAGTGAGAAGAGAGGTCAGAAAGAAGAAGGTAAAGACAGAAGGTAAAGAGGAACACAGGAGAGGGTGAAAGACCAGCAGAAATGTTCAACAATTGAATCCAATTATTAAGAATTATTAAGAGCCATATTAAGAGCCTTTAGAGGCTGGGGTTGTAGCTCAGTGGAAGAGCATTTGCCTGGCATGTGTGAGGCACTGGATTCAATTTTCAGCACCACATAAGGAAGAGGGGTGAGAGAGAAAGGGAGGGGGCTGAGATTAGCAAGGGCAGTGGAATGTGATGGACATCATTATCCAAAGTTCATGTATGAAGACTCGAATTGGGTGTCAACACACTTTATATATAAACAGATACGAAAAATTGTGGTATATGTGTGTAATAAGAATTGTAATGCAAAAAAAAAGTACATGTATAAAGGCATGAATTGGAGTGAACCTACTCTATATACAAAGATATGAAAAATTGTACTCTATATGTGTAATAAGAACTGTAATGCATTCCACTGTCATGTATTTAAAAAAATAAAATCAATAAAACCAAAAATAAAAAAGGTCCATCAACAACTAAAAAGTACTTTTTAAAAAAGAACCTATAGACAATAAAAATTATGCTCATAAAAAATGTTCAATATGAGGAAAATCTTACTGTATAAGAAGCAAACAGCATGTTTTCATCTATATCTTAAAGATGCTAACTCAAAAAAAAGTTATAGGGCTGGGGATGTGGCTCAAGCGGTAACACACTCGCCTGGCATGCGCAGGTCGCTGGGTTTGATCCTCAGCACCACATAAAATAAAATAAAGATGTTGTGCCCACCGAAAACTGAAAAATAAATATTAAAAAATTCTCTCTCTCTCTCTCTCTCTCTCTCTCTCTCTCTCTCTTTCTCTCTCTCTGTCTCTCTCTCTCTTTAAAAAAAATTATAGGAAATTAATGGTGGTTCTTTTTCCTTTCCTTTTTAAAGTATTTTTCTGCTTATTCCACATTCCCTTTTACAAGTAACTCGGACTTTTTAAAGAAATAATTAAAATGAAATGATGACAAGATATGCTGGGAAAAATTCAAGAGAATGGTATGTGAGAGGGTGTGCATCCATGTGTGGCTAGTACATCTCACAATGAACAGAGCGACTAAATGAGACTTTTGGTAGAAACCTTAGGTAATTCAGATTAAACCTCCCTCTCCTTGGGAAGGGGTTCAATATAGCCTCAATGGGAATATATAATGTCCTGCAGGTCCACAAGCTCCAGCAACTTTAGGAGTGGAGGCATCACTGTGAAATCACTAAAGTAATGCCTAACTGTGCTGTTAACCACAGAGGCAAAAGTAAGGGCTCTTCCCATCAGTGGCAGAGAAAGGGAATGAGATGAAGCATCCACAAGGACACCCAACTACATGGTCATTAGCCCACATTTGACCTGCAGATCTGACTCACAGAGGTCTATGGAACTAGAGACATCTCAGCCAGCCTCTAGTCAAAGTTCTTCCTACCCTCCCTCCCCAGCAAACCTCAAGCAATCCTATGAATTTAAATAACAGCTATACACTTGCAAGTCCTAATTTACTTCTCCAGCCACACTGTCTTCTGAGATCCTCCTAATAGCATTCCATCCTTCCCCTACTGCTCTCCATACAGCATCTAGTGGTCCTTTTGAAACATGTCAGTATGTGATACTGTTCACTAAAAATCTACTTTACTCAGTATAAAATGCAAAGTCTTTGCACAATCTAATTTACCTGACCCTGGCTTCCCCAACCTTATCTCCCACCATGCTCCTCTGAACTTACCAGGCTTTCAGCACACTGACTTCCCTAGATAATAACAAGAGTCACTCCTTTTTCCATCAGATCTCTACTCAATTGTCACCTTAAATATGGACAGTCAGACTTAGCAAATATAAATGCAGATCACTTAGTCACAGCTGAAATATAAACAACAAATTTTTAGTGTAAGTATATCCCAAACATGAGCTTACCAATGAGAGGCTACGTGCAACAGCAGGTGATAAAGCAGAACTCAAAGTTGTCAAGGGGATGACTGAAGGAAAGAGAAGACAGAATGATGGAGACCTGGGATTTCTGGGAGATGCAACTCAAAAAATGAGAATGATCCAAGAGGACCAGAATAAGAAGGGAGAACCTTCTTGTAAAGAAACGGCACAGGCACAACACAGCAGTGGACATCAGCAAGAAATTGGTAAAACAGGAAGCAGTTCAATGAGTTGAAGTGAGAGAGCTAACAGAGGAAGTAGAGCTGGGCTTGTGGATCCCTACGGATGTGCAGCAGCCCTCCCAGAAGCTTTTTCCCTCTCAATTCTTGACTCTCTTTACTACCCATCTGTGTTCTCCAGCTCAAAATCTGTCTCCTCCCTAATTTTCTCTCACCCCCAAATGCACTCACTTGCACACTGCTTCCAACTGGAGTCACGGTCCTACTACTTTATAGTCCTTGAAGGCAACCTGGCCTCTGCTATCTTGGTGACCTGCACAACGCCTCATGCATGGCATGGTATGTTCTGCATAAATGTGTTTATGTGAATACTGGGAAGTTTAGCACTTTCTAGGATCATAACTATGGAGCCCATGGTCCTGGAACGCAGCATGTGGATGCACTAACCATATCCAGGACCAGAGCTATGGAGTCTCTGCAAAGTTTTGGATGAGCTGTGTCTCAGAAACTAATGCAGTGTCCATCAAGAAGGGAAAGCTCACATCCAGGTCCAGAAGCCAGTGTCAGTGGTATGGAGAAGCCTGTGGCAGAGACTGGGGCCCCATTATTTAATGGGAGTTCAGGTCAAACAGTGGAAGGGGACACACAAGAGAAGACTGGTTAAGAGCAAGGACTCTTCAGGCCACGACACCTCGGTCTACCTTTACTAGATGCAACCTTGAGCAAGTTATTTCACTTCTCTGCCTTCTCCCAAAAAGTTTCTTCATCTGGAAAATGAGTATAGTTTTCTTTAACTTATTGGGTTATTCTGAGGATAAATTAAGATAGCCCCTGAAAAGCTCTTAGCAGAGCACCTGCCACAGTTTCAGCTGAAGTATGTTCACCCTCATTATTGCTATGGGATAAAAAGTATTCATTAAGTGCCTTCTGCATGCTTTTAGCTGATAGGTATATAAGTACTTAAAAAGCCATTATATTAACTGTGAATTATTGGCCTCATAGGTCAAAAAGACTGTAAGTTAAAGATTAGGAGATAAGTATATGGAGAAATGCAAGGTGGTGGGGGCATAAGTGAACTCGTATGATGGGACTCTCAGACAGTGACGTCTCACAGACATCTGAGGATGGAGCATGTAGGAGGGGTGGGTACTGGAAACAGAGTCTGAGATCCATTCCTAGAAAGAGCCACTGAAACAAGAGCAGCTAAGCTCTCTGGGTGTGAGAAGATCAGAACAGGCTGCAGGCTCAGACTTCCTCCAACCACAGGGAGCATCAGGAAGCCAATGAGGAAGACAGAAAAAGATCAGCAAATTAGTAGAGAAAGTTGGCATATAGAAAATTTACATGCTGCAAATCACAAAATGTCATGCAAGGAACATATGGACTCTCTATATGATACAGGACTGCACAGAAGGGGCTGGCAGGTGAGGCAGAAAGGACAGTGTGGCTCGATGCAGCACTAGTAAAAGCTGAGGAACTTCAGGTGTCCTGCAATTGTCATATAGCTCAGACCCAGTAAGAGCTGGAACTCAGGCCCTGTGAAAACTAAATGCTTTCTACTGGGCCACCTCCTCCTGAATCACACCTTGATTACACTGCAGTTCACACAGTGTAAAGCTTTTTGTCATTTTGGCTGCTTTCTAACCAAGTGGAGTTCCAAAATACAGAAAAGATGGAAGTCAAGAGAGATCATTCTGTTGTGTTAGTTCTTTAATATTCACACCAACCTTTCTGTATCTACCTACCTACCATCTACCTACTACATTTGGGGTTGGAAATAAAGGGGTAAGGGAGAAGATTGGAAACATGCAAAGGAAATAGCCAAGGTGTAGCAAAAATGAAAGCAAGGTTACAAGTAGAAATTAACAGAAACAGGACTAGACAAGGTAAAGAAATGAAAGAGAAGAAATGCCAGGTGAGATCCAGATAGGCAAAGTCACAGCCAGGCATGGTGGTACATGCCTATAATCCCAGCAACTCCGGAGGCTGAGGCAGGAGGATCACAAGTTCAAGGTCAGCCTCAGCAACTAACCGAGAGCCCAAGCAACTTAGATAGGCCCTATCTCAAAATAAAAAGGGCTGGATTCAATCCCCAGTATCCACCCTCCACCCCCCAAAAAAGAGTGGCAAAGACAGGAATGAAGCAGGAAGGAGAGTTCACAACCACAAGGAATACAAAAGGTCAATTTTGGCCTTTTGATTTTGAAGGCAGTTCCAGAACCACTTTAAAAAGTAGATTCCTGGGCCCCACTCCTGTACAACAGAGTCAGAAGCATTTGGGGCAGGTCCCCAAATTATATGGTGTTTAGATTCCCTGGTCCTATAGATTCTTGCATATGCTAGGATTTGAGAACTACTGAGGTAGAAGAGTCACTAAGAATACAGATTTTTTTTTTTAAAAAATCTTAATCACATCTAACATAAAATTTTCCATTGTAACTATTTTCAAGTCTATAGTCTAGTTGTACAACCAGTCTCTAGCGTTTTTTCACTTGAAATCCTACACATAGTATAGATTATTTTTCCTGATGGCTCAATTAATAGATTTGTCAAAGTTTGGCCAGCTTTCCTAGATTCAAAGCTGATAACCAAACCATGGAACACAAGTTACTATTGCAGACATCCTGACTTATAGGTCAGGGTCTAAGTTGGATTGGTTGACATATTTTGATTCTTTCTTTGCTTGCCATTAAAGTAAAACTGCAGGTATTATAATAGAAGTGATTAATATGAAATACATACTAAATACATATTTAGTTTGAAAAAATACTAAATGTAGTCTAAATTTCTATTTTGATGTGTTAATTTTTCATCTATTATTTCTGGCTGCAGATTTCACTTGGAATTCTAGCTTTTCACAAGAAACACTAACATATGTTTAGAATTTGTTTGATGAACTGTTACATCTGTATTCACTGGTATACAGCTGCACGATACATTTTTACAGCCAGTGGCAAGTGTGCCACTAAGTTGATTTGTTGTCATTTAGTATTTATTGATAAGTTACAACATGCTGAACATTGAGATGTTTTTCTATTCAGAATTCAACATCCAGTGTCAAACCAACCTAACGCATTGCTCCTGATTTGAGGTCCACTGTCTAGAGGGCTCCATCTTTCAGGGTTTCCTTGTGATTTCACATTGTAAGTCAGTTCTTTTTTGTGGGGATTTTGAATTAGCACTTTACTGACTGAAATCCTGTGTATTCAGAAAATTTTCTTTATGGTTTTAACATTTGTAATTATTCTTATTGCCTCCCATTAAAAATATAGTTTTAAAAATGACATCACTTTCCTTTGGAAGGAGGGATGAGGAATTCAGTTGACAGGTCCTAAGTTACAGGTGAAAAGGAGAAATAAGTTCTGGTGTTTTATTGCACAGCTGGGTAACAACAGGCAATGGTAATGCACTGTCTATTTTAAAAGATCTAGCAGAAAGAATATTAAATGTTTTCACTTTAAAGAAATGAAAAGTGTTTGAATAGAAATATATGCTTGCCTTGATTTGAACATTACACAATGTATACATGCATCAAAACATCACATGATATGCTATAAATATATATAATTTTGTGTTAATTTAATATATATATATATATATATATATATATATATATATATAAAATGAAAAGCAAAAGCCATGCAGTGATTTTTAAACCCACACATGTTGTATTGTTTCTCTATAGTACATAATCCTTCTTCATTTGAGAACAGTGCTAAATAAATTTGCATTAAAGTACAATTTAAACCTGATTTTACAGCACATAATTAAATCTAAGATGTATAATATGGCCTACTGTATACAATCTTTTCTTTTACCAACAAATGATACAAAGTTCTTAATTTCTATTTACAGAGTCCACTGGAGACAAAACTTACTATTAAAATATAACTGAAAAAAAGGAGAAAAATTCTGAAAAGTTACATAAAAGTCATAAATATTTTCTCTTTGATTTGCATAACTACCCAATTTTACTCTGTTTTATATATGGAGAAATAGGGATAAAAAGAAATTAAGTAGTTTCCCTACAGTCTCACAGAAAATTAGATAAATTAACGTCTTCCTGGTGAAAAAAAAATTCACAAAGACTTGATCATTTTGTTGTTGTCATTGTTAATATCTTCATATATAGAAAGGAAAACAGAGATTTTTCCCCTTCATTCATGAAGGACCATTATAGTCTTATAGTCCTTGATAAAGTTTCAGGCTTTATAAAAGACATGTGCTATTAAGCACATGAAAATATCAGATGTGTTTCTATAATATCAGTAGAGTCTATAGACTGTTAATTAAATTTACCACCAGGAAAGGTAGAGTGGAGAAGATGAGACTAGACACAAAATTAAAATGTTTTCACAGGTAAACCAATTTAAACATTTGTGTGAAAGCAGTACTCTGGTTGCTGCTTTAAAAATGTATTTTGCAGTATCAAGGAGATAATACAGATATCTTTTACCAAAACAGTGATTCAATGAAATAAATGTGGATTATATTACCTAGTCATAATTCAAAAAGCCATTCTGAAAACCATCAACATGGGTTTATACTTTTACATAGTTTTTCTTATGGCATGCATTAATTATTTTTAATACAAAAGTCCATTTCCAGGATTTCCCAATTTGTGTATTATCTGTGTCAAAATTTATATTGCAATAAATTATAATGAAGTGCTTTCTTGGTAGTATAATATTTTTCAGAACTCTCTCCCTAGGAAATATTTGTATATATTTTATTATCACAAATGAATTTTAATATTATTTTGGGACAAACACAAAAGGTTTCAAAGGCACTGTATTCTACACTAAAATTCACAGTATTTAGGAGGTAACTATCTTTTTTTGTAGTATACATGGGTATCTGAGAATTTAGTACTGTTACTTTTGTGATAAACATTAATATTCCCAGGTGTGCTAACAGCATTCAGCTCTTGGTGCTTTACAAGACACTGAAAACATGACTTGATTACATTTAATTTGATTCTAATTAAAAAGCACTTAAGAAGTTTCTACTGAATTAGATTACACTGAATGTTTCTATAGAAGACACTTCATTATCAGAGGCAGCTTTAATTTAAAATGATCACAAAGAGTGAAAAATACTGTTCATTTTGATAAAATAGGCTTAATCCATATCATTATTTCACAACCTCATACTGTAGATTTTGGTTTATTAAACAGATATACAGGAACATTGTGAAAACACTCAGAATACTGAGTGTCTCATTCACAGTTCACCCAAGAGAGCCACACAGCTTTTAAGTCTGAACAGCCAGAAATGCTGTGGGGAAAAATTATTTGAATAAAAACAAGAAGAGAATACCAAGGTACTGAAGTGGAAATACTGCATTTTTACTGAATTTTAAAAGCAGTGAATTTTCCAATTAACTAAAAACAAAAATGAACTGCTTATCAGACAATGATAGCTGAGTACAAAAGGTACCACTGACCTCTTCTAGTTTTTGTGAAATGTAACATTTCCCTTTTTTAAACAAAGAACCACCTTGACATCCAATTATTCACAATCAGGACAAAGATCAGGACATTTTTTGGTCTTCCTGACACTGTCAACCATTTTCAAAAGTGTTACTATTTTACAAGCCCCAGTTTGTATTAGTTTCAAAAGGGGAAAATGAAGATTAAAAGCAAATGTCCTCAGGTCAGTTATTCCATCCACACTAAGCATAAACTGCCAGGCTCGCTTTCATTGGCCAGAGCCCGCAGACACATTTGGCACGCCCATCGCTGATATTTCAGGAATAAAGGCAACTTTGTGGTTTGTGGTTAGTGATTAAGCACCCAGTGAACTTGTTGTGTGTATTCTTGTATAGGAAAATCTGCAGCATTTTGAGCATCTCACACTTGTAACAATGTCTTTATTATGCCTTCCAGAATTAATTGACCTAAAATCCAGTGACTCTACGATACATCTATTGGATAATTAGAACTCTAAGGACCAACAAATAAAACACATTATTGACTCTTAGATCTTCAGTCAAACAAATATTTTACAGCTGCAATTTGCAGAAATTATTTCCTTTTAAATTGGCCTCGTATCAAAATCTGTGCTACTAATCTGAAGCGTATCAGTATTATCAATACCCTCTCCAAAATTAGGAATAAATCCCAAAACAATGCTATAACCTTTAACATAACCTGCTGTTACTCTCACAAGCCTATATTGGTCTCTTCTGAAGACAAGTAAAACTTCATAATTGTAAGCTTCTTTGGAAGTCAGCCTGACCTTGAGTCCAAGAATAGTAGGGTGGGGGAAAATACTGACCTGGTTTAGTGACCAGTAACTATAGATACCAGAGAATGCGCTTGTTGTCAATGATCATTGCTGAAATCTGTCTATACCACACTGGACCAATCAATTTTGTAAATGATTGCAATAATCAAGGAAATTGCCTAATTTATAAATCCTTGCATACAGCATTTTAATGGATTCCTCCATTTTAATGCTGATGCCTTCAGAGCTAAATGAATTGTTGTCGAGGCTGTCATTACACAAAATGATAAAAACATTCCGTCTGGTAGAGAAAACACATCTCATGGATATTCAGGCCCTCAACCCATAATCATTCATTAGTGACTTCTATGAGAGTTTCACATTGCTGAGTTTCAGAAGGAGCAAGAGAGTGGGCATATTTGGTCTGAATCTCTGAGGAAATTCCTGTTGCAGCTCTGCAATTTGAACAAGTCACCTTGCAATGAACTGTAATGCACTGGTTGCCTCCCCTAGTTCTGACAGCCTCATATCATAATAATTTTCCCCTTTCCTTTTTGTCTAATGCTGTGCCATTTTTTTACAACCAAGCCTCAGAGTCAGCGCGCTCGGCCACTCTGAATGTCCAGATCATGAATCACATCAACATGGATGATGCTGATGTGCTGAAGCAAACATTTGATGTCCCAATCCTTGTGCTCCCACTACTAGGTAAATCTACAGAGTCCACCTGGAAACCTGGGCTGCACACTTAGCTCTTGCCCTAAGCCCACCACACGCAGATTGCTCTCCTCACTTAAACCTTAGCCAATTGATTCCAGCCAATAGTGTGCTGTCAGTACTTTACTTACTGCTCAATCTCACTAACCTGACATTTATGGTGCACTGATTGGCCTCTGTCAGTGGTGCTGGTTGTAAATTCACTTTGAAAAGCTTTGTGTTAACAGCCTTCAACCAGGCTCCAAGAAGAGTACGAACAGGCAGCCTGACAATTGCTCGACCTCCTGCCCTTATTACAGTGAGTAAATCAGGGTTTGAGCCATTAGGCTGGAGCCTGGGGCCTACACAAAAAGAATTGACATGACTAAAGGTCAACCTCTGTCACACATATGTAACAATTTGGATAATGGAATTCTGTAACTTATCTCAGCGAGGTGGCAAATGCTTACAAGGAAAAGTATATTCTGCTCTGGCTTCTCTTGCTTTTATGCTAAGTACTTATAGCAGAGTCTGTATTTCTTGTGTAAATACACAAGGAACATTTGAACTCATGAAATTTTGGCGTATATATGATTATAAAAGAGGGAGGGAGAAAGAGAGAGAGAGAGAATATGAATGAATGCAGGTTCATAGTCCTTCTATACACAACTGCCTTTAGAACAGCAAAACATTTTCCCCACATTGCCAGTGTATCACATCCAACCCCTAAAAAGAAAGAACTCTGATTTGTGGGCAACGCTCCTCAGTTAATAATATTCCGTTTTTTATATTCAATCAAAACAATGTTTAATCCTTAAAATCATACTACAACTATAAGTGATTCTGGGGTAACACAACAAATTTTCTCAAATAATTAAAACTGCCTTGGGCTGAAGGTATAGCTTAGTGGTCTGGCACTTGCCTTTCCCAAGAACCTGGGTTTGATTCCCAGTGCTGCAAAAATTAGTTAATTAACATTAACGTTGAAAATAGTTTTGTGAGGGTTCTTTTGTTTGTTTGATTTTAGAAAATGGCCTTCATTTACACAGTGAAATAAGAAGACTCCCGGCAGTTTTCCAGGGACCAGCCCTCACAACCGCATTTCCATAAGAAATGCTTATGCCACACAGTGATCAGGTTAGGCAGCTTTCATCTATCCAGTAACCTCCAAGATTCTGATTTTACTTTCTACCTCCTACTTTAAGGCAATACGGAAAAATTTAAAAATTTCATAATGGAAGAAAATACTCAAGTTAAGAACCAAGAAATTCTTGTGAATTTCTTCACACTGTGAAATTCTTCACAGAGACAAAATGCTACCAATTTTAAAAAAGCAAATGGTAAACAATGAGAAAATAGTCCTATGTATAGGGCACATACCAGTTGTTATAAACTATTGCAACTAAAGCACCATGGTGTCACATGCAGGTTTGGAGGAAACCTCACTAATGTGGGAATTTCCAAATGGCTGCTACAGTTTTTTTTTTTTCTAAAGCAGACTCATTTTGGGACTTAGAAAACCAAAGGTAGCACTACACAGCATGATACATAAACCAAAAGGACCAGGACTTTAAATGGACCTTTTCAAAGCCAACTTTAAGTACTAAGTTTTGATTTTTAACACAATGCTGGAAACCATTCCAAGAGGCCGCAGATGGTTTTACAGTTTATGTAAAACTACAAAATGCTCACACTCTATCAAATGGGCAACACTATAAAAGACATCTTCAAATCAAATGAGGCAAAGCCAGAGAGATACACCAGCTGTTACTCTGCATAATTTAAAACATTATTATGGTTTATTTTTAAGGAGAAATTATTTGAACTTCACAAAATTGACATATTCAAAACCAAGCTGACAGTATAATAAATGACAAATTGCTGAGAAACATAATTTTTACTTCAATATAACTGTGACAGCCACATAATTCTATCCCTTGGTGTTTCAGTGAATTGGGCCAAAATGAGGCAAAGTCTATAAAGCAAAACGTGGAGTATATCATTACAATACTATCACTGGAACAATTTTTAAATGATTTAATTTAATTTAAAATGATTAATTTGAAATTATTTTTTCAATACCTAAATATATACAAGTGGGTACAGTACTGTATATATGGAATTGGGTCATTTATAAAAACACACATAACACAGTTAAAACATGAAATCAATTCATTTCTTTCTAGTGCCAATTACCTATGATGGTTTTGAAATATAAACATTTAGCAATGTGTAATATATTTTTAATATTGGTTTTCCTTAATATATATTGACCTAAGCTAAATAGTAATGATGAAAAATAGACCTTTTGCTTACAAGCAAAACTCTTATTAAATCTAAAATATTATGGCACAAAATCAAACCACAAAAAGGCCCACATTATGTTATCCTCCTTGATTTTCTGAAGAAAAATAGTGAAGTTTTCCACATAGTACAAATGAAAATGACACACTCAAATTTACTCAAAGAGAAGACAGGTCCTGTAAAATTCAATCCCTTTCTACTACATTGACTGTAATCCTAACAAGTCACTACATTATCTCAATTAGCAGAATAAATTTTTTTAGGTTGAAAACAAGTACAATTCATTTTGTCATTGTTGCTTAAGTCTCCTGTGAAATCAGACTTTGAGTTGAAAGGTCTGAGTAATTGTAGCCTATCTTAAATTGCAACTTTATTTTAAACTTTCATATTTTATTCCAGTAGAATTTTAAGTATATACTGTGTACATTCCTAAGGTCTAGTCATATTAAATTCTGATGTTAAGCAGAAAGGCAAAACCATGTGCAACTAGATTAATTTATCTCAAGGGGAAAAGGGCACATTAATAATTGAGATAATGTTTTCACAAATGTTGGACTAAAACGTGCCTCTTCACTTCTTTATTAGAAAACATATTAGAAAAAATTATCTCACTCTCATCAATAAGCCCTAATTGCTGAGAAAGATTCTATTTTCTTAGAAAAACATTCATAAAGATTTTTCCCCAACACTTCCACATAAGTAGAAATGTATCATGCATTAAAGTCTTGTTGGAATAAATGTATATAACCAAGGTAGTTGTTTAATGCCTTCTCTAATGTTTTTGTTCTAAAGTGTCTGAATTTATTATTTTTAAGAGCACATTAACATTTTGATTCTAAAGTAAATTGGCCCAAAAATAACTAATACAGCTTTTAGTTTGTTAATCTTCTTAAACTACAAAAAAATTACCTTGGATTATTGCTTTAAAAAGAAAGGAAGGAGGAAAGGAAAGAGAAGGAGAATAAAAAGAAAAACTCTAGAAATTTCCCACAAACAACCAAAAGATTCAAAACATATTGAAGTAATACAATGATATTTAATTTTCTTAAAATTGTATTTTGAAGAAGTAAGATTATACACAAAGAAAATATTAACTAAAAAAAGATAGCATGCTTACAAACTAATCAAACTCTTCATGTCTGAGATATGTTAAATATTAAAAAGTCATTTTTCTACAAAGGGGATAGAGCTTTTAATGATTAAACAAAGGGAGTAACTAAGGTGAGTCTGATTGTTTCTGTAATAAGCCTTCACGTGTATAATAAAGTACAACCATACTAAAAACAATGAACTGTAAACTGAAACAAAAATCCATCATCTACTTGGAAACAATGACAGGGAAAGATTAGCAATCCATTTATTGTACTGAAATAAAGATAAGTAACCCTGGTAAGCTCTATCAGAACCTGCGTATTGAACTCTAAATATAAAGGCATTTCTTCATCAGCAAAAGACTTGGAAAAATGTGAGGCACGGAAATGATTACAGTTGACTTTTAAAATGAAATAGTCACCATTCGACTAATTTTAATGTTTTAAAAATCTGCTTTATGTCAATCTGATATTCTGGAAGATATTTGGAAGAATATATTTTTAAATGGATAATTATTATATGAGTCATTAAACATTATTGCCAAATATTTTCTACAGTTATCGGTTCTTTCTACTATAGATAATAAAATGGTTAAAATTTTTTCACAATAATTGGACATGATAACACAAGCTTGTAATCCTAGCTACTTGGGAGGCTGAAACAGGAGGGTCACAAGTCAAGGTCAGCCTCAGCAACTTAGCAAGAACTTATCTCTCAAAGTAAGGAATAAGAAAAGGTTGGGGATATAGCTCAGCAGTAGAGTGCTTGCCTAGCATGTGCGAAGCCCTGGGAAATTAATTTTTTCACATCAGAATTTAGGTTTAAAAGGAAAAAATAAAATTTAAAAAACGAGAATCTTCGGTCATAAATGTACCTAAATAGTCACATTTCATAAATTATGATGCTTAAAATTAAAAATAAATTTGTACTTCATACCTTAAAAAGTAATTATGTTAATAAAAATCTGAAATTTATTTTTAAAAGAGTTGTATTTTACAAATAGACGTTGGCACTACATGACCTGGCCCTGGTTAGTTGTGTTTTTTATGAAGTCCCAGGAACACTGTACATAGCTGAAGTCTTAGTATTCCTTCAATCCCCCAAATGTGTATTATTATAACTATTGTACAAATGACTAAAATAAATATATTAATATGTCTTGAATTTAGGAGTAGGGACTTTTATATCATTTAGGCATACACCAAGTAAGTCCTTCTTATATCACAGAACTAACTCTATATTCCTCCTGACTCACCCCAAACAACAGGTAAGACTCATTTTATATCTACAGAAGCCCCAAGAAAAAGAAGAAAGCAGACTACATGCCCCAGTCTCTTTACTATAATAGAAGTTTAATTTCATTAAGTACAAGTAAAAGTATCAAAGAAAGGTCCCACCACTGTGTTAATATAAACTATCCTATTCTATATGTGTAGTGGCCCTCTGCCAATATTCCAATCATTTAAAGCCTTCTCGAAAAAAAAATTTTTTTTAACTGGTATCTTTTTATTCACATTTATAATTTTGTCTTCTGTACTCTAAAAAATTGACGTCAGAGGGCAATATACTAGTTGTCAGTTTAACATTTTCAGATAGAACAAATCTGTAGCACAGAACAACTACTTTACAGTCTCCCCAAGAAAAGAACTGGCAGACCCCTAATTACATGATATTACTGTTCCTAATAACACCACTGGAATCTGAAAAGTGCTTGAAAATGGTTTTAAACTTTAACCCACATTAGAAGTTACAACTAAGTATTCAGAAACAAACAAACAACAATAATTAGGAAATGATTCAAAACCAGATGCTTTGATTATGTTCCAGTTGTCAGTTTTCCTATGTCTAAGCTCTAACTTCTAAACTACCTACATGGACCTACGCACCAAACCATTTTCTCCTGCCCTGCTTTAGAAATTAAATGTTTCTTTTTTTACTTTTAAGAAAAGCCCCATCTGCTCTTTTTATTTTTAAGAAAAGCCCCATATGCCCATTTTTTACCCCTTGCTCAGGAATCCTTTTCTGAAAGATGGAAAGGGTATAAATGTTTACCAACAACAGTTTAGGAGTAAAGTGGAACCTGGGGGAGCTGGGTGCAAGACTCTGGGGGACTACTGTGAGGAAGGTAGCCTATAGGCTGCCACGTCCTCACATTGGGCTCACACATTCAGCTCCTCCTCCATCAAAGGGAGCTTTGTAAATACAGGCCTCAACACCCCAATCCCAATAGTCATGTGGGGTTTCTGGACACCATGTTTGTTTTTCATAACACTATCTCCAGGATACTGTATCTCTAGGACCTGATATAGTACTGGCATGAATTGGGGCTCAACAAACGTTTGAGTGGATTATTGAGTCCCATGAGTTTTATTTAGTGACTGTGAGGCATCTCACAGTAAAAGTGATCATGTTGACAAGCCACTGAGCTAAGTGTTGCAGAAATATCCCGTTATTGGAACTCTGAGGCCCACGTCAATTTGCCACTTGGTAATTAAGAAGCTTTCTTTTCTGACTGTTTCTACTTCATTATTTCACCTGGCTATAGTCAGATTTACATATTAGTTAAGGTTATGATTTATAGCATCTTTTATTTCATAAATAACTTTCCATGAGTGAAAGTGGCTAGAATCAGTTGGGGATTTCCTAATGATAATTGTCTATCTCTACAAGAGTGGACCTCAATAATCAACCAGGAAACCCTGGAAGAAATCTTAATTTAACATTTTTCAGATAAGTTATTTTTAAATAATAGCATCAGATATTGGGTTACCAAAAAAAAATGCTCAGAGTTTCCCCATATTTCGATTTTCCATTTTATTGAAAATTGCAGAATTTCACTTTCTCAGAAAGAAGAAAAAATTGTAATCTTTAAATTTACAATATAATTTACAAAGTGCTTGGGCACTTTGGACGTTGTGAAAAGTGTTTGGGTCTCTCTCATTCAGCAAATACAAAGAGAAAAATAAACCTCTTTATATAATAAGCCCCACCTCATCTCATCTCCTCTCTGTGCTTTTGTTTCTTCCTGCCCTAGGCCCAGAAACAATGGAAGAGCTTAAATGGGACATAAAAGTCAACCCAAAGCCCAATGTCTCTGCTCCATCTCCTTAGCCTGTTTTCTTTTTCTCAAGCTGCAGACAGACCAGTGGTCAAATACATCCCAGCCGGAACAGAAGCAGGTTAAGGTGGCTCTGTCTTTAGAAACCAGTAGGCCCTGAGGGCTAATTTGACATTTTGCCAGATGCTACTGGGCTAACCTCCTCACCCAAGGTGCTTCAGGCATTTTCTACAGACCAGGGAAATCTGTTCTCCAACATCCTCTTGGAGCTTAAGGGAGGCTCTTCTGAGGTTGCCACCTGCTAAGGACCAGGCTCTGTGCTGGCCCAGGTTACTGATCGGTGGTGAGGTGCTCAGAAGTGGGACGCCACTCCACTTACCTCCCAGAGATGCTGCGTGTTCCTCACCGCGCCCGCCTGCACCTTCTCCGGGGGCAGGAGCACGCCCTGGAATGGCCCAATCCAGGTACCCTGTTGTATCCTTTGTGCCGCGCAGATGCCATACGCCAGGCCCGGCACAGTACTGGTGCACAAGCACACCTCCCTTGGCAGGTCCCGAAGCCACTCAGGCAGCTCCGGTGGAGGTGCGGCGGCCGCGGCGCTGCTGGTGCCCACGAGCCGGCGCAGCGAGTGCAGCGGGCCGTGCATGGGGCACTCGCCGTTGCGGTTGTCCGCGCACATATCGCAACCTGCAGGAGACACGCGAGAGGAAAGGAAGGAAGAGGGTTAACCTGGTATCTGAGGCAGCTTATCATTTGCTGGTAGCATCTAACCCCGCCAGGATCGGCCACCTGTGGGGCGGGGTGGGGGGCCGGTGACGCCACGGGGGCGCCGAGGCCACCAGGAGTAGGAGAGAAGGGCCCGCGCCTTAGCACCCAAATCTGCCTGGTTGGGACCCTGGGCTCCAAAACACGTTTGGAGCTGGATGCTGATAACATCTTCGCGCTCCGCACAGAACCGAATGCCCAAGGCCTCTCCTCCAGGTTTCCACCTCTCTTTCTCCCTCTTTCTCTGCCTCTTCCCTTCTCTCTGTCACCCGAGAAGCCAGGTCCAAAGACTTCTATCAGGCGTTTCAGGAAGTGTTTACCATCATACCCGCCACCCAAAGTCCGTCTTTTGTCCAATCTGATATTTCAGAGATTCTACATTGGTCTTCTGAGATTTGGCTTTCCTCTTTTTACAATTTGAGAAGAGACGTTTTAAAATCACCAAGGCAGGTGGGCAACAGACATCGCGTCTTCTCAAAAACCTGCGCAGGCAGAGCCCGCCTGGGGCAAGGTTGAAGCTCAGGTCCCAGCCCCTGGAGGCTGCGGGGAAATTGGACACTAGCCTCTGACTTCCCTGCCATCGCCCACTTCAGGGATTCCAGCCAGGAAGGGGCGAGTGGAGACTGGGAGACGGTTCTGGGGGGTTAGGTGTGTCTGTAATTGCGCAAAAGCTCTTCTCAGAAGCCGAAACTAAGAGCAAATCTAATGATCAGGGTAATGGTTCAATGGAGAAGGCCCAACTCCTGACCTCTTCCGGCTGATCCTAAGGCGAAATGAGATCATCTTTTGCAGTAAACTGAATGAAACTATTGCTGAAGCTGTCCCACTCCGACTTTCTCCAGAGCAACCCTGAGCGCAAGAGGACCTCCACCCTACAGCGGGCTAGTCATGAGCACCCAGTGTCCCTCAAAGGGGCCAGGCTGCCGGGGAGGGGGGGGGAGAGCAGGAAAAGAGACCGTGCTGTCGGACCGCAGTGCCCTCCGGGTTATTAATGGGCCTGACGGAGCCGCGGTGTCTGCGCCCCGGCGCGGCAGGCCTGCCCAGAGGAGGTAGCCTCGGCGCCCGCCGGCGCGACCTGGTCTCCCAGGCCCACCCTCCCTGGGGAGCCTCAAGCAACGCAGTCTGGACTCGTAGAGATGGTGAGATGCAGTCACCATCAGATGTGCCGGTGCTGGGACAGCGGCTCTCAGGGCCTGAGGCACCTGCGCTGGGCCTTTGTTACAGATAGGCCTGATGGATCACCCTGGGTGTGTCACTGTGCAGAAACACTCAAAGAACTTGTAATAATGTGTATTGGTGAGGAACTTTTCAGGAACAGGGAATCACAATCCATTATGATGAGCAAACCCACCACTAACCATTTACCTCACAGCAGCCAGGATTGACTATGTGAGCATCCTTTCTCAGTGAAAGGGATGCCAACCAGCTGGTGGTCCCCCTCTACTCCTTCCCCAGATAGCCCAAGGAATGAGGGAACATTCTGAATTTGACTTCTTGGAGTCCATCACCATGCCTCTCAGGTGAGAAGCAACCACCTGTTTTTGCAGGTGGTGAAGTGTCTGAGCCTCCCTTAACACAAAGGTTTCTCTTTGTAAGTGACAAGCTAATGTTAAAACTGTTAAAGCTACACTTTCGAACCAAGGGCCTAGACAGAAGTAGGCAAACACTTATCCATAAGTCAGCTCCTCCAAAACACACATATTTCACACACCCTCTCAAGCTTTTGATAGTCAAAATAAAAACTTAACAATGTGGGAATGGAAAAAGGAAAGACAATACCTTTACTGAGTGCCTACTATGTTCCATGCATATATCTTGAGCCATACTGCCACTATAGTATCATGATTCTTATTTTGCAGATGAGTCAAATAATGCATCACCAGAATTGCAAGTTGACCAATTGTGAATCAACCAATAGAACTGAAATAGTTCACTTTACTAACTATTGGGGAGACGCCACAAAACTGCTTTGGCATAATTAAGTTACAGAGATATCTCTATTTCCCACACTCTTAGATATGGGGAAACTGAAATAAGATAATGGATAGGAAAGTAAATAGCTAATGTCCATAATTATGAATGTTAGTGTCTAACTTTGGAGATGGCCTTTCAGCACCTAGCAAAAATAGTTAAAAAAACAAGTGACAATAAGCAAAGGCAATGTGCCCATGAAAATAAATATAAATCACCCTCAGAGAGTTGCTTAACCGATTTTTTCTTCCTGGTTGACTCAATGAAGCAAAGGGTGAGAAGCAAAAACATTTACTATTCATACTCCTAATGGCCTTTACCAGAGATTCTATCAACTTCCAATATCTCCACAAACAAAATCGCATCAATTAAATCAGTAATAAAATAAGGAGCAATAAACTCCAGCCACTATGCACCACAGACAAGAAGCACACTTCTAATAATATTTGTAATGAATGTCAATAAAACTAAAGTTAAGTTCTTTCTCCAAGAAGTCCTCTAAAGCCCTCTCTTCAAGTCTCATGAAAAAAACAAAACAAAACAAAAAAACTTAATAGCAGTATTTTGCAGAGTACTGAAAAAACCTAGGCTCCCCCAATACCTTAAAGACCACTTGTACATTAAGTCCACTGTAAAGTAGACAGATCCAATCCACTTTAACTAACCCACCCAACATGAGTTTAATTTGTAAACTACTTTGAGTTTTATCAAAATAATCTGCCCGAAAAGTTGGGTTGCCAACGTTATGTTATATGCTAATGTTTTTAATACAAAAGATCTCTCTATCTAAAAACATTTTACTTCTTATTTCTTAGAATCCCAGAGTAGTTTGACAAAGTTAAACTCAGTAACTTACTTCCCAGGGTTGACAAATATGTCACAAGTTGACAAATATTTTAGTAAGGTGTTTTCTAGCCAGCCAGCCATAAACACCTACATGAAAAGATTTCACAGAGAAGGTTAAATCCCCAAACTACTTATAAATATACATACAACACAATATATTATATATGTCACCATTATATATATGCACACATACACATTCACATTACACACAGCATTTCAGTCCAAGCAATACATAAGACAAGTCCAGTTGCATTCATAAGGAGAAGACACATAAATATTCCCACTTTCAAAATCAGAGATGGAGTTTTTATACAAGTTCATAATTATTATTCATAAAAATTTCAATATGTATGAGATTTTCATATTCTCCAAGAGAGTCTTCGAAACCTGATTTTAGCATTAGGGAGTATAAATTATCATAGTCCCCTTTCTATCTTGAGCTGTCTATGGGTCCCTGATTCAGGCAAGGGATCATCATTAGGTTGCAGACTTGTTCACCTACTGACTTCAGAAGGCCTGTCCAAGTGGAGAGCAGACTTTCACTCTTCCTTTCATATTCTTATTGTGTGAATTTTTTTTACAAGTGTATTTACTTTTTATCATTATCATTTTAAATGAATCTATATTAAGGTAAAGGGGGCAAAGCAAGCCATGATTTTCTTTTCTGGATTTTCATTTCTCATTCTAGGAAAAGTGAAATATAAAACGCTCCAGGGCTTTTGGTGTATGGAAAGGCCCAAAGGTACGTATTGGGCATAGTCAGAGCCGGCGAGTGCCCGCCACGCCAAGCCTTTCCTCAAAGCCTCTCCAATGCTTCTGCCCGACTTTACTGCGCTCTGTTAGCTAAACCGAAGAGTAGAGATGAAAAGCTTGCTTTCCCGCCTGGGCGGCGGTACAGGCTTGGGCTGTAAATCCTCCCTGACCGCTGAGGTTGCAGCCCTCAGCCCGTCAAGCTGAACCCTAGAGGCCAACGCCCATCGATCTGTGCCCGGCGACGCGACCCCGGGAGTGCCGCCTGCTGGCAGAGACGCGTGCACCCTAGGTAGTGGTGGGGATGACTAACTGAACTAGCAGCCAAAGGCAGACTGATCTCGGCAGCTGGGAACCTTAGGACCAGGGTTCACGCTCCCCCACGCGTCAGACCACACTGTTCTTCCTGCCTTCCCACACTACAGGCTGGATGGAATGGGGGCAGTGCAAATGATGGGCGCGATGGGGAGCCCAAGCCTCGCACCGAAATTTGCGTTGTGAAGGCCTTGTCCCGCTTCTGCACGAGGTGGGTCACCAGGCGTGGCCGCTGCCACCCACATTCCGAAGGCCCCGCTGCACCCTGACACACACTGGGCTCACTTTTCCAGCGAGCAAGGGTCTCCGAAAGTCCCCGGAGCAGTTCTAGAAGCAAATCCTGAGGCCGAGGAGGGTTAGGAAAGGGGAGGCCACAGAAAGAGGAGTCGATTGTGGTTGTGTCCCAGCTGGGCTGCTCTCCTAGCATCCTCTCGGGGACTCCCTCTCTACTGGAGTTTAAAGCTCCCCGCCCCCGTGAATTGCAGATGCGCTAGGCTTTCTCTGCCCCGCCTGGCTGCCGCCTTGGCCCTGGGACCAAGTGGGGGAAACAAAAAGGGGAGGGAAGAAAGGGGGAAGGGAAAAATGTGGATTTTATTTGTCTTCCGATGACTGTATTAATAAATTAAATGGGAGCGCCTGTGTGTGAGGGTGAGAGAATATTACGCGGAGATAAACCTCGCCGGCCCCTGCCCCTGTGAGGCCGCCATATACAATGCGGAGATGATGAATAGGAGTCGGGAGAGGAGATCGAAGCGGGTCTGGGCTGGCTCACTCTCTCCTACAAAACTATAGGGCAATTAATTGTGGCTTGTCCCCTCATCCTTCATCTCCTGGTGGCACATATCGATGGAGATTACTGCTGATGGACCATTTTATCACCTTAAATAAACAGTCGCCACCTCTTCTAACCTCAATCTAATATATGACTCTATGTTCAGTTTCAGGGCGCTAGATAACGAATGATGTAAAATAGCTAAATCATGTGTGTTACAGGATGGGGCTGGGCCAGCACATAAAAAGAGAGAAAAGAGAAAAAGAAAAATAGAACAACATAAAAGCCCACACACCGACTCTGAGCCTCCCTCCCACCGGGGACCGAGTCTGAAATCTAAATCGCTAGCTGGTCACTGATTGTGGAGACGCGGCAGGAGGAGCACAGAGGATGTGCCTAGGTGGCACGCAGAGCCTACTGGTGGACCACTGACCACTGGGTTCCAAGCTCCCCAAAGAAGACTCTGCGTTTTCTAACCCGGATTAGTGCAAGGTCAGAAAACACTCTCCCTTCCTTATTTCTTTCCCAGATCCTATAGCAGGGGCCCTAGCAACCAGACAAGCCAGTCCTAGCCCCAGATTTCCTTCTCTCCCCAGCCCTTCTCCCCAAACTTTTGGCAAGTGTGACGCTGCCAACAGTGGGGCCTCCAATCCTGTTCCTACACTGGTGCCCACACCGGCTCTGTTGATTCATTCTATACCTTGCGCAGGAGGGTTCCAGCAAATCGGAGTGGATAGAGACCCCCAACTAGGAAAGATTAAGGGTGGCTCAACTCTACGTCTAGAAATCCAAAAGGTGTCTTATTTCCCGCCTCCCTGTCTGATACTAGGAAGGAAATTCTTACCAAAGCGTATTAAAAAACTAATTGGGCTGTGCGGAAAGACGACCTAAGGTCCTCCGTACAAACGCCAGGCAAGCCCAGTGACGGCGTCTCGCTCCCTTCCAAGAGTAGCGACAAGGTCACACACAACATACCAATTCCCAGAGCCCAAGAAGCGACCGCTGTGCTGGAAGCCTGACGGAAACAGCTTCAAGCAACTCAGAAGCTAATGGGGGCAGTAATACAAGACGTTAAGAAAAGCCCCAGAGCCTCGCCCCCACCCCTTCCCCTGCGTACTACACGATGCAGCACTTGACTTTTAGGAGAAGCAGCAGTAGCTGCTGAGCATTCAGAGCTTCAGTGGAAAGCATGTTCAATCACAGTAAACTGATGCACGGAGTTAGATAACAGAAATATACCGGAGGAGCTCGCTTGGGCTAACTTGCAGTTTGAGCCGTTTTAAAATCTTTTTGTGTGAAAGATCTACAAGCTCCTTCACTATGGCATTTGCCATAGATGGACACTAAAGTTTCAGGGTGAAACAAGTGTTACTGGGTTCTTTTTTTTTTTTTTTTTTACAGAGAATATTATATATTGCTGATGCCAGGCAAAAGTTATTCTTCTAAAGGGAAGGGAGAAATAAGGAAACCCCTTTCTTTGCCTAGTAAGAAAAAGAGAAAATGTACTGGATACTCTTTAAAATACAAAGTGACAAAATGAAGCAAGGTTGAGTGGTCATTTCACAGATTTCTGTTAGAGGGAAATGGCAAGAAACTAAAAGGAACACTAGACAATCTACACATGATAAATTAATAGGTGCTTCTCTTCTGCCTCCACCCTGCCTCTCACCACACCCCACCCACACAACAGGGGAATGAGAAGCTTTTATTTTCAGTCTTTCAAGTGATCTGCACATCAACTTCCTAAACCAAGAGGGGAAAGTGTCTCAGTTTTTGCATTTGTAATTTGTTTTAAGCCCCTAGTTAGGTTAAGCTCAATCACTTTTCATCTTTGTAAAACACATTCCATATTTTCATGAGTGCCTAAGCTTGTTTCTCTTGAGAAGTTCCTAGAACGGGAGGCCTGGTCTTCCAGCATTACCCAGAGCTACCTTAGCTTTTTATTTTCTTTCTCAATGTCCCTTTAATTAGTGACCAACTTTGGGTATAACTTTAAGAGGACATTCTAACTTCTTCCCCCACCCCTTGCCCTGCACTCTAAATATTGAAACAGTCCAACTGACTCAAAAGGAGATGCCAGAAGATGAACACAACAGGAATAATTTAAATAAAATCATAACTCATTTCCTCCAATCAGAAAAAAAGATACCTAGGCAATAAACTGGTTCAATATCCATATATTAATTAGTAATCTATCCTAATTCTTTCTCTGACTAGTCTACATTTCCTGTAGTGAAAATATAATAAATCTCAAGACTGCATTTGTAAACAATTTAGGGAGTCTGACACACAGTCAGGGCTTTGGGGTGTGCTGCTGTTGTCTTTTCCAGCACTGTTAAATTCAGAAAACTGTGCAAGCTTCATGAGGCATGCCCAACCTACAATGGCTATAATCCACAGAGCAGTAAGAAACGCCTTTTCTGAAGCATTTATTATTTTCCCCACATTTTAAAAGAACTGCTTTGAAAACAACGCAAGTAAGAAATTCATTCAGAAATAAATATTTTTTAAAAATCCATTACAAGAATATAATTTTATAAAATGTTAACTGAAATTTTGAAACATGAGTTTTCTTAACTGCATACAAAATTAGGATTAAAACTCCTATTTTAAACCAGTACTTTACCCTCAGATTGTAGAAAGGAAAAAAGTAAATACAACTGCTTTTATTGTTGTTAATGGGGTGGGGTGGGGGTAGTAATTATTATCTCTGGTTATCACAGCAATTATCTCCCACCATTATGAAAAGATTAATACACCCCAATCACTATGCTAACATCCAATGTTTTCCCATCCAACCAACTACTTTGGGATTCCTTTAAATTGCTGTAACTCAAGTTATTTTGCCTTTATAACAAATTAAGAAGTTTGTGAAGTGATAGATATTCTTCAAGAAGAAACTTCTTCAAAATAGAATAAACGTAAATACTTATGATCAACTTTCCGCATACAGAAGCCAGATGAAGAAAATAGCTGAAATGCATGCTGATCCTTCAAAACCTGTCTTGCTTTCAGTGTGATTTTCTTAGTCTGCTTTAATGTTATTTCCAAAGGTCTCTGGAAGTATAACACTAATCCCAAAGCTTTAGGCATACATACACCATAACTTCTGAAATTACTAAGAAGAAATGGATATAAAGCAATTACATATTCATGATTTTCATTAAGAGTTTTGCTTCAAAACCTCAAAATGGAACTGTACTTGCCATAAGCATTTGAAAATGTAAATATAGAAACCGAGCAAGAAGAGTCTTGGCGTTTAGATAGGCATTCACAATTTTCTGTAAAGACAGTAACCTTCTTTTCTTAAATTACTGTCACTCTTAACTTTAATAAGTAAATGAACCAACGTTTCAGGATCAAGGGTGCTCAAAGAGTGCGGGATTCTCAGGGAACGACCCTTTCCTGAAGTCGGAAATTATCAGGCATTTTTCTTTTCCTCCTTTTCTAAATAAACAGTAGACCTATGAATAATGCCTGTCTGTAAGGAGAGACCCATTGTCATCCAGAACCTCTACTCGAGTGAGGCCACGCCAGCCAACAGCTCCTGAAGGATTCCGGACAACCCGAGGCCCGAAAATGAGCTTATGCTGTTAACTCCAGAGATGAGGTGTAAAGATAAAAACAAACGCCTACTTCCACGTTCCTCAGAAAAGCTGAGAGTCCCTCCCTCGTCCAGGTTAAGGCTAGGCTGGACCAATCCTGGGCACTCCCCGTAGTGCGATACCAGTACCAGCCCGACCTAGAGCACAGTCCGACAGGAGGGCGGGGGTCTGTATGGCCTGGTTCGAAGGCAGCTCTGGTCCTAATAACTTGGGGCTGTGAAGCAAGGGATGAATTAAGGGGAAAGAGATAACACCAAGGTGCCACCCGATCATCCCATTTCATTTTCTTCCTTCTACAATGCCAGAAAACTTTTGCTACAGTGATCTGGGAGGCGCCCGACCGCATCTTGGACCAGCACCCCATACCCGGTTTCACCCTATTCGGATCCGCCTCTCCAACTGGCGTCACAAGAGAAAGCGCGAAGGTTGCGACTACGTACGGTTGTTGGGGTCGCTGGTGTGCTGGTTGAGTGGGATGATCTCCATGCGCTGCTGGCCGTACAGGTAATAGTCCAGCTCCTCGGCGCTGCAGCGGAAGCGCGGGACGCCCCGGCTATCCCCGCTGCTGCCGCCGCACTTGGTGAGCCCTGAGCCCGAGATAGCGCCTAGGCACAAGTCTTTTGGGGGCAGCGGCTCCGTGGCCACGGTGGCGGCGGCTAGAGGCGCGAACACCGGCAGCTGAGCCACCGGCAGAGCCGAGAGACCCGCCAGCGCGGCNCAATAAGTGTAAAACAGGAGTCTCCTCCACAAACATGACAAATGGTCACCCTACTTACATATGGTCTTAAGATGCTCACCTACTCCAAAGGTTACTATTTATGGACAAAGGTTCTTTCTCTGTCACATGACAGATCTACTTCCAGCCATGTCTTTAGAATAAGCCAGAATAATTATTTTCTAATATTTGGAAGTGAACATATGAAATCTGCCTCTTTCTCTCTCTAATCAAAGTATCAATTTTGCCTAATATTTTTCCAGGCAACAAACTAACCAACTCAGCATGTTGCCATGTTTGGTCCTCAGAATAGAATTCAAGCCTATGGGTTCATGACTCAAGAATGGAGTAGGTGGTAAAATAATCAGCTGAAGAACACTCCTTAAAACCACAAGCAGCGGGAGAAAAATCAGTGGCCAAGTTGTTGCATATTCCAGGAACTAATGCAATGCATCAGGCAAAATCTGTAACATCTCTGCTTAGGGCATTACTTCCTCTACTAAAAAAAAGACAGTCGAACACTATGTTCCCCAACAACATATGACCTCCTAAGTCATCAACACAAGCCTCTTAGCAAGATAACAAGAAAGATAAGACTTAGTTTCTAAGAGGCAAAGGCCACCAGGCCCCATATATGTCAGCAAAACCTATCCATATTACCTCTAAAATTGAAGGAAAAGCAAAATGACAACTGCAGGACTTCCATTTCCACATATTATGGAGTAACAGTGACAATGTTTACCCTCTGCCTTAAACAACTAAAAAGAAAGCAAAAATATGAATCAAATGTCTCTGACACTAGAAAACAGGGCAAGACATGATCCCAGGGAGAAAAGAAACAAAGTAGGTCAGACCTACAATTGCCCTGACTTACTGCCTGGAAATAGTTTCAAAGCCAGAGTAGGAAAGTTCTGGAAGTCAGTTGATAGGTCAGAGATCAGAGTTTAAGAAGGCCAAAGCAGTAAAATTTGTTAAGGCAGAATACTAGAATGGAAGAAGCTGAAGAATGAGAGAGAGAGAGAGAGAGAGAGAGAGAGAGAGAGAGAAGGAAAGTGGGGTGGGGGAGGAGGCGGGAGGCAGGCCAGAACGAAGGGGAGGGGAGAGGGAAGAAGGAAGTTCTAACTCGGCTGGACCCACTTACAGCCCGTGCGCCTCTCTCGCACAAATGCCTCCTCTGCCCTCCCACCCCCCACTTTTTTTGGTGTGACGTCTCCAGCTCGCCTGTTGTCTCTTTCTGTCCATATGAGTTTTGTAGGTGCCGGAGCAGTGCCTTGATCCTGAAAGCAATGGGAATGCAGAAACCAGAATGCATCTCTGCAGACGCTCGGTGTCCGCTCCGGAACAAGCGCGCGCCGCCGGGCGAGTAGACCCAAAACCGGATCGAGTTCGCACTTTATCCCGGCTGGGTTTTTCCTGGAGTGCCGCTGGGTGCCAGAGTCGACTTGCCCGCCAAGCAGCCTCTGACATAAATCCTCCAGGGAGAAAAGTTGCGGGTAGGTTGCGCTGGAGGGAAACCCTCAGACTGCAGCTGAGGAGCCAGCTTGGCGTTGTGGAAGGCATAGGATCGAGGGTCTCTAAAGAGCAGATTGTCATGGCGGGACTCCAGCCTGCCCGTAGGGCTGGGAGGCGTCTACAATGGAGTCTGCACACCCTAGCGCTCAGCCAACTCGCTCTCGGGTTGTCTTCCTGGAGGGCTGTCCCCCTCTTCTTGCTGGTAGCTAGAGCCAAGTGTCCAGAGCCAAGTCTGGTGGTACAACTGTTCCTGGACAAGGGCGAAGCTGTTTGCCTTCAGCTTCCTGGGGGAGCTGCCCAGGTCAAGGATAGGTTTCTCTCCCCAAAACCTGGCTTGGAGGTGCAGGGTAGGAGCACAGCTCTACTCCCACGTGCCCTCTCCCAGAGCTTTAAACTCCAATCACCCTTCGATGGGCGGTCTAGCATTCAAGAATTAGACTTCCCCAGCGTCCCCTGGCAGCTGTGGTAGGGGGCACCGATGGGCTGTATGAAATTGACCCACCTAGGCCCTTTCCCTTAGCCAGAGTTCAGTCCACACCTCAAAGAGAAAATATGGCATTTATCTTTACTCAAACAACCAAATTTATTTAGCACTCGTCACTCTGAACAATTAATAGCCATTCTTTCCTAATTTCTGCTTGTTTCTTTTTCTCTTCCCACCACTCATTTTGTTCGAGCCTGGGAAATGAGCTGTTCAGACTTTGTCCGGGTCTCACACAGGATACCTCGATGCTGATTGGAACAGAGTTGGACCGAAAATGTTTTGACTAGCATCCTTATGACATGGTCATCTGTCATCCCTGGATAGATTGATAGCACCCAAGTCTAAGGCAAACACCACAAGGGAAAAGCCACCATGCTGTGGACCCCCAGGCTAACCAGGCAGTCTTCATAGACTTTGGACAACTCCTTCGGGAGAAGATGATGAAGTTCCAGGCCCACTTTAAATTAATTGGCTTGAAGAGTGGCTTCTGGGCCAGGGAAGGAGAAAACTCTTGTTCTCACATTCTCTCAGTTCATTGTTGAGAAACCAGGACGTTTCTCTGTTCCGTGGGAAAGGCAGGAAGCTCTGAAGATGGAAGTCCCAATGCAGAGGCAGTGGCCCTTTCTTGTTTATTCCCCAAATTGGCTATTTCCAAGCTCTTGACTGCAGGACTTAAAGTCCCAAAGAATCCTTCCCCTCGTCCTCTAAAAAGTCTCAGGATTTTGAGATGCTAGTTACTACAACTGCTTCGGAGGCCTTATGACCACATTCTAGGAAGTTGTTGGTGGTGGTGTGGTGTATTTTCTCATCGTAGTAAGATTAGCTGACCGGTTACTGAGAACTTTGAACGTGCCAGCGCCATAGGCGTTTAACGTGCATTTAGTCCGTTTGGCAGCCATGCGAGGCTGGCATTGTCATTACCTCCTATTACAGATGGGGACCAAGGAGGTTCAGAAAGGCCAGGTAGGTTGCCTGAAGTCACGCCACTAATGAGTGATGGAGGCAGATTCAAATCCGAGTCACTGAGGGTGCCAAGTGCATTTCGGTCGGTCACCCTCCTCAAATCTCTAGCCACTCCATCCAAAATGATGACAGAGGGAGTGTACCATAGGAAGTGTTTGACTTGCTTGGGGCCTGGGGACAGGCAGAGAAATTAGCGAAGGTTCCCTGTCACTATGCCTATACATGGAGTATCTGACCTGTCAAATTCCTATCACTATGCTTGTCCCGGCTCTCCCCAGCGCCAGCGGCCCCAGGCACACCAGACCAGCAAGACGACCTAAGCCGAGGTTCCAGTGTCATCGGGACCTTTAATGAAGGAAGCAGGCAGAATTCGGATTCGGAGGGCTTGGGAACAAACGAAAAGGTCTGGGGTCGCGGGGGAGTGTTTCGGGAGTCTGGACATCCCTGGCATGGGGCTGGCTGAGGCAGAAGTCAGCGCAGTCCCGGCACTGGGAGCTCACCCCTGTGAGCAGTGCCTTGAGCAAAACCACTGAGAGCCCCGCGGCGTTACGCTCTTTGCCGAGGTCGTTTCCTCCTCACGCAGCTGACCCTTGGGCCCACCTGGTCACCCCTGCACGTCTGGCGGCGGTTGGGTAGAAACTGAGTCCGCAGACCGCGAAACATGCACCCCTCAAATTCGCTCCCCTCCTCTTCATTACTTACAAGACGGCGGAAACAAATCACTTCGACCACTTAGGAAGCGATCAAACCTTGATAAAAATCCATGCTCCCAAATCGATGGGTGAATATTTGCTGGGAATTTGTTCCAGAGGAATAAATAAGGAGCGTGAGTGTATTAAATGCAAACGGGGGACACGATGGTGTTTTTCTTCATTGATTAATGACCTCTAAAATAAAACAAGTGGGAAGAGGAGTCGGGATCGATAAATTAACTACCCAAATTCATCATTTTCTCGAGCATTTTCCCCCCGAAAATTATCCTTAGAAAGCCTATTGTACACTTGGCTGGGAGGGGAAGAATGGAGCCAAAAGACAGAGCAGGGAAAGAGTGGCAGGAGGGGGTAGAAAAACAAGAAGACCTGTCCGGGAGATCCTCTATCTGATTTCGTTTGACATACAATTAAAAAGTTTGCCTTTTATATAAATTATTTTTCCTGATGGGGGAGGGGAACAAATGGTTGTTGCCTTTGACAGGACTCCAATAAAGGATTCAGCAGCCCTCTTCTCTGCCCTGGGTGCTCCTGTTTCTAGGTTTAAGGTCACGGGTGGCTGAGTTAATAATTCATTAATATAGACATTTATTCAGAAGGGTTTCCTGAGATCCACTCTCCCTGCCTCCTCCTAGAGATTTATTTTCCTGGGAAATGGATGGCAGGGATGGGGGCTGTCTCTTATAC
>NW_026000026.1:88604993-88609768 GCF_001458135.2 Marmota marmota marmota
GGGGTGGGGGCAGGACTGGGCTGCAGGTGAAAGGAGGTGGGTAAGAAGAGAAGGGAAAATGAAGATTCTGGTTCGGCTAGGAAGAAATCTTTGCTTAGCCATGATAGTGGACAGGTCCCTTTAGCCTTCCATCCAAAACTTAACTGAAAATGTGGCAAAAAACACAGGGATGCTGACCTCCAGTGCTTCTTTCTCCTGCTTCTACAGATGTTCATTCGTTTGTGCAGAAAGCTCCTTTCCACCAAGATTTAGGAGCTGGGAAAAGTCATCTAACTGAAAAATTAGGAATGCAAGCAAAGGAGGGAGAGCTCTAGAAAGAGAACACCTCACCCCTACCCCTGTGAAGTTTCCAAAGGGAGAGCGTCAAAACTTGCCCTGACCTGGAAGGAATACTAAAGGCATAGGCAACCTATGAGCACTTTATCCCTAAGAAGTGGGACAATGGGGACAATATAAAACATTCAGCTCCTCAAATTCACACTCTAGAGGGCTGGAGACTTAAAGTAAACAATAAATGAATAATTGTTAAATAGTAATAAATCTCAATGGAAGGCAATTTAAAAAGGAAAGGAGGAAAAGACAGTGTACATGGTTGGAGGGTGATACTGTTGTACATATATGAGTCAGAGAAGGCTTCTCCTTGAAGAAATTTGAATAGAGACTTAAAGCAAGAGGAAGCCAGTTTTGTGCCCAGAAAGACGTTCCTAACCTATGGCACAGGGCTAAAGTAGTAAAAGCAGCCTCTATTGAAGGAAGTCAAGGCCCTGGCTCTGTAAGAATTCTGCCTCTCCCGCTATTGGCCACATCTGCTTCCCTTAGGATGCTGTGAGTTATCTGATATCCTTTCCATACATCCATTCACCTTCATATCAGTTGGAGTCACCTCTATTGCTAGTGACTTAGACTCTGACACCATGACCCACCTCAAACTGTTTGGGATTCGGTTTCTTCAAAGGTCAAACAAAGGGATAGGAGTAATGATGGCTTTCTATCCTTAGCTTTATATAAAGTGGCTACCAAATTTTGACTTCCCTCTCTACTCTACACTTTATACCCCTCTCCCAGAATGCTGTGTATCTAAGATGTGAGATGTGTAAAATATATTGAAAAAACTAAAAATGGGAAAATCCACACCATTTATTTTAACCCACTGCAGGCTTCCCATTGATCTCTTTGCATCTTCACTTCTTACACAGTGACAGACAGTGCCAGCCACTGCCAGGAAAGAAAGGCCTTGAGGAATGAGGTGCTTGGTGTAGAAGGCACTTTCCAGCTTAGCACATGGAAGTAGCTCTTCCCCCAGATGATGCTGCAGGAGCCTCCCAGTTCAGTTCAACTGACACACCCTCCTCTTCAGGGGCACTGGCAGTTTGTGTTCCCTCAGTTCTCCTGTCACACTGTACTGGAAGGGCAAGCTCCTCACTTAGCCTGGTCAAAGATGGCCTCTGGAGTGGAGAGACCAAGCTCAGCCTATTTCTGAGCACTATCTTTCATCCTCTGCCAGGACTGTGGCAGACAGCACCTGTTCACTGCACTTGAAATATGGCAGAACCCTCGAGTTCCTTTCACCTTGGTCACCCAACAGCTGTCACTTATACAATGCTTCTCAGCCACCCCAGGCCTGATTTGGATTTGACCTACTGACCTTGAGGTGAAAGGCTCCACAGTCCATTACCAATCCCTGGGGACAGCTCATTCTCTCAGGAAAGCCTCTCTAAATATATCCTTTCCATTTGCAGGGAAATCGCTATTATAATTCGCAAAGGTCTCCAGAGTATCAACCATATCTGCATCAGTTCAGTCCCATAAAGGTTTAATAAATAGCCATTGGGTAAAAAAACAGCTGCTCTTTTTTTTTCTAATTCTTTATTTTTAAGTCTTAACAAGACATGAAAAAGCAAAATAATAACACAAGTAGAACTATCCCCTTCAATTATTCATGTATTCCCTTCACTATTATCTTTCTACCCACCCTTTCCCCAGGAATTTAATCTTCCATTTTCTAGATTGGACAAACCCAACCAAAGTTATTTACAGGTAAACAGCAATACATAATATTTAATAAGCACCTATGGTATGAGAAGAGATTATTGATAGGAATCTTGGGGACAATCTCCTTTGAAGCTCTTCTAGCAAATGATACCTGGTTCTAAAATAGTCTTCTTTTGGTCACCAGATTGTTGCCTAAATTAGATGAAGCCTATAGGCCTTAAGTTATAATCAGAAGGAGGCAAGCATGTTACAGTGCATCTGTTTTAAATTAGGAACATGTGCTATGGTTGATTCACATGCTGAAGACTGGTGGTTCCTAGTGCATGGTGGGTTACCCTGAGTGCCTGACAATAGTCTCTAGGAGCCAAGGTGGCTTCCAATGACCCTCATTAATAAAAGACCCTTGAGGCTTTCCCTCCCAGAGAAGCCTAAGAAAACAAGACCCTTACTCTCACAGGAGCTCTTATATATATCTGCAGGAACCCTGAGAGCCTGTCTTCCTGCTCATCATACACTCTCCTGGTTGGAATGATGTCCTCACTCTTCTCTGATCTAGGATGACAATAAGGGTTATTTTTGAGGTCCATTTCTGGTGAGTGTATATTCTCTGTGTAAGAACCTCTCAGTAAAGAAAAGAACTTATTCTCAGTTTCCTTGTTGGAACTGGAAAACTTGTCTCTAGACCTAAATAAAGACACTGTGCAGGTTGCTGTGTGGGATGCCAAAAGAGTGTAAATTGTGCGGCCCCTGCCTCCGAAGATTTCACACTGCGGAAGCACTTCAGAGACCCAGCCTTTTCTCTCCAACTGCCAGGCTACAGAGCCCATAAACAGCACGAAGCTTCACAAAAGGAAGTCATCACTTTAGGAGATGGTCAAGCAAAGCTTCATAAATGAGATGGGCCACAGGATTTTCAGAATTTGGGTGGGTAGAGAGGAAGACAAAGGTATTCTAGCACAGGGGAACCGTCTGAGCAAAGAACCAAGGACAGGAACCTACACAAATAATCTGGGACTCCAGGTGAATTATTCTTCCTTTATTATTCCTTTATTCATGAGAGTAACAGTTAGATGCCTGTCTATTCCCTCTAAGAGCTAGGACTCCATCTCTTGGGGGACTCTGAAATCATATTCTGTAAATTTGGAAAAAATGCTTTCCTGGACTTCATAAAATATGCTCAGGTCTAAGCTTGAGAATCAATTCATGATTAAGACAATCGAAAAATAGCTGAGGGGTTTGGATGAAACCATCAGAACAACAGAAATCCTGCTAGACTGTGATTTGGTAAGCGTGGCAATGCCTCTTTGTGACTCTGTGTGGTAGGAGCTATGATTCTCTGACCTGCTCTTTTTAAACTGTAAAGAACTATAAAAAAAAATTAGTACGTTTGAGAATTTCAAATGATTATCAATCCAGATTCTTCTGAAGTAAAAAACATATAAGAAAATATTCTAGAATAAGCAAATATAATTCCCCCAAATCCTTACAGACTATTGTTACTCTCCTTTCAAAAGAAAAAAAATGACAGAACAATGACTTAACATTCTGAGACTCAAAGAAAAAAAAATCATCTTTTTTTTTTGCATAAGACAGCCAGATTATTAAAAAGAACTAAGAAAAAGATAATGCATAATCATATAATACATTCTTAGTCTTTATTTTTACAATGCAGTAATTGACAAATGACACTGGAATATTAATTGGAAAACTTAGCATTTTTAAAATTAATTGATTATAAATTTGACTCTTTAAAATATTGCTATGTTTGACCATATTTTAAGCATTTCCTGCTTGTCTGTCTACATTGGCAAAAATTTTCAGTTGAAGCATATGTTTGCGTGGACAAATATTTCACTTGGCAGTAATCTAATAGTTTAAGTATAGATTTCCAAATCAAAAGTTTCAAACAGAAGCATTTCTCACAATTATTTTCTTAAAACAAATGCTTGTGTCGGAGCCAGCAAGGAATATCAAGTGGGATATCAGTAAACTTGTCACTACTATTCTGTTGCTTTCAAGATTTTTCTATTGGTCACATTCTCTTACAGATCTTCTTGAATTAGTCCAAATGAGTGCTTTTGTAAAATGAGTGGGAGCATTTTCAAAATGATTTTTCTTAGTAAAAGATTAATTGGAAGTACATGTGCATACAGCAATGTTGTATTTCATTTGTGTAGATACCATGTTATTAGTGACATAAGTTGCACTATTTGGGTTTTCATTTCCAGGTACAGAGTTGTGAAAGTAGATGATTTGGACCCCTCTACTATCTTCTGACAAAAAAGAGAGAACCACATTGGTGTTTTTCTGTGTGTGTGTGTGTGTGTGTGTGTAAATATGGAGAGTCACTGTGGTTTTCTGAGAAGGGTATCAAGAAGGAACAAGGCTGATGTAGTCTCCCTGTATTACTGAGGATTCTTTCAACTGTAGGTGACTTCAGTTAACTTAAACTACTCTCAACTTAAAAAAAAAAAAGTATTTGATAACACATATATGAAAAACCAGGTTATGATTTCAGGTATAGATGGATTCAGGGGTTCAAACAATGTAATGAAGTCTCAGTATTTCCCTTCACCTCTTGGTTCTGCTTCCTCTGTTCTGAATTTCTCAAGTAGGACCTTCTATGTGATTGTCCCCACCTTATTCTTCTAGATTGCAACCCCAGGGAAAGAAAAGATGCTTCCCAAAAGTTCCAGAATTGATAAAAAAGATTATATATATATATATATATATATATATATATACACATACACACACACACACACACACACACACAGCTGGGC
>NW_026000026.1:88610642-88627048 GCF_001458135.2 Marmota marmota marmota
TATATATGAGAGAGAGAGTTAACAGACTAACAAGAGTCACTGACCTATATTCCTGGACTAATCATTAAAATGAAGGTAATAGAGGATAATAGAGGATATTGACTGGGCAGACATGGGCCTTACTCCTAACCAGGCCACATAGATTTAGATTAGGACAGGAATCATTTTCTAAAGGAAAAACAGGGTGCTATTACAGAATAGGGGAATTGACTGTTGACCACATAAATAGCAAATGTTCTCTTCCCTAGGAAGGTTGTGCATACTGATAACTACAGGCCCTTTTTTGTAGGGTTTATTGCCATTCATAAAACTCAACCTGGTCGCAGAGAATCTCAATTCACTTCTTGGATAATGGGTTGAAATTCTTGGTCTTACCTTCTGAATCCACCATAAGTGTTTCCTAGAGCAGAACTTTAACTAGTAATTTTGGCTCCTAGGGCAGATTATCCTGTGGCACATGTCAAGAGTTAACTGACCCAGCTCCCATTTGGAGCCCACTCTTCCATATTTAGTTTCTGGGATTGACTTAGAAATGGTCAATGAGATATAAGTAGAAGTCTTCAGGTGAAATTTCTAAGAAAGCTCAGAGAAAGACAGCTTCAGCTGCATGCCCTTTAGACCTCTGGCTTTTGTTATTTGCTCCTCCTCTCTTTTCCCATCTGGAACGCAAACATGATTGGAGGTGCAGACATCATCTTGAAAAGCCATGAAAGAAGGGTACAGGCTAAAGATGGAAAAACCACAATGTATAAATTCTAGTCCTTTGCAGAATATCACTGAGCTACAAAGCTAGCCTTGATCTGCCTATCCTAAGTATTCTTGAGCAAGACAAAAAAAAAAAACAACAACTTTTTTTTTGGTAGCCAAATGTAATCTTAACCATTACACAAAACTCCAAATGTAATTCATGATGTGGTTTGCAGAAAGATTTATTAATTTGGCACACCACTTGGTGGCTCCCTATTTTAATTATTCTTGCTAACAGATGTTAAACTCATGATTTCTTTTGGGAGGCATATGCTATGCACACAGGTAGTATAGACACACAATAGTCAGTGGGTACAAGTCTAAAATTCTGGGTATCTGGGTTTAAATTTGACTCCAACATTTAAATTAATATATGAGTGCCTTTAGATAAGTTGTTAATATTTCTGTGCTTCAAGGTTCAACTATAAATCCCCACTGTTGTTATGAACATGTTATTGATAGAATGGGAAAGGTATTTAGAATATTAAATGCTGTATATATGTCCCTAATTTGGGTATCTTGGAGATAATCCAGCTAACAAATATGGCACTGTAAGGAACATGTGGCATATTTACACAGATGGTTAATTGCTCTAGTACTTTGTCTCGTGTTCTTCTATCTTCATAGTGTGGGAACAACTGGCTCCAAGGATAGCTGGCATTTCCAAAGTTATGCCACCAGTGTCCTTATTTACCTATGGCGCAAAAACAAGGTCAATTATATTTTCACCTCTAAATGGTTATATAGCACAATTCTATGCATATATATATAGAGAGAGACTGGAATTGTGAGGAAAATTCATGTCCCTTCTTTAAGTTCTCATTGTCCATATACCCTCATCCTCTGCCTTGCAACTTGACTCCAGTCTCTATTTACAAATGAAATAATCTTGTATGGAAAATCCTAAGAAACCAACAAAACACCTATTAGAACTAATAAAATAAAAAATAATAGAGTTAACTAAATTCAGAAAGCTTGCAGGACACAAAATCGGCACACAAAAATCAGTTGGTTATTCTGAATTTCCATTTTAAGGTTTTTCTCCTATCTCATACCTCCCACTGGCCCCTACCTTTCAATATTCCAACCTACCCAAGTCCTGCTTCCTCCAGGTAGCCCCTATTGCCCACATCTTTACCGTAACTCTATAGCTCATACTACCTGGGTCACATTTGTAGCACTAACATTCTAACCTGCCATATACTGTACTAAATTCTAAAATATGTGCTACACCTGTCTCTCAGATAAAAATCATGAAGTTTTGGAGAACAGGGATAAGACTTGCCTTTATTTTCATATATTATTCAGAATCCGAAATTCCATTAGGCGCATAAAGGCTCCACACAGATATTTGTCAAATCATTGTTAAACGAAGGAGCAAGTATGTTAGTGAATGAATGAATGAGGCTATACATAAATAAATGTATAAATGGATGAATGAATGAGCTATAAACCCTTACCACATGGAGGCTTATCAGAGACAAAGGCCAATGAGCCAGCTGGTGGCTTGTGATCCTCAGAAACCGTGGCAGAGGTAGGGGACAGGGGTTGGTAACACAGATGATTTGAGTCCACCTCATTCCTGTTTCTGGAGTCCTTTCTGGTGCCCTGCCTAATATTCAGAGCTTACTCTCTTTTATGATGCCAATCATAAAGAGCTACCAACTGAATCATGTCCCTGATTAGTACCTACTTGTACTCCTAAATCCATGCTGAAGTGGGAGGTCTTTGCCCCTGAGCCCCTACATGGCTCTCACACAGCCCTCTGACTACTCTTTCATAAACAGTTCTTCCAATGAGAGAGGGAAAATTAAGAGATTCCTCCTTTCAATGGAATACCTGATAAAATTACCACATTACCATTATCTCTTACAAGCCTTCCCTATGGTCTAATAATTCCCATTAAGATCTCATAAGCACAAGCCAGAGTGTTCTCTTTAATAGAAAATGCCAGCACACATCTGTGGATTGGCAGAAAGCACTCATATCTCACATAGGAGCATTGCTGAGACATTCTAAATAAGCCCCATTGAGGGTAATCATGGGGCCATGAAATCTAAGTTTAAAACATTTTGATCTAATCCACACAGGAAAGAACCAGGAACTTGGCTGGTCCTAGCAAAGCCCCAAATATTCTGAGAAATCCATCAAATTAATTTTGAACTACAGGGCTTTCATAAATTCTACATTGAATACAGAATTTGGAAATAACATAACATCAGCCTTTGGCAAAATAGAGGAAACCTCATTTATTAAATATACTCAGTTTCTAGATTTCTGAGTTCAAAAGTGAGCACATATGGGGCTGGGGCTGTAGCTCAGTAGTAGAGCACTTACCTCACTGGGTTTGATCCTCAGCATCACATAAAAATAAATAAAGATATTTTTTAAAAAGTGAGCACACATGGAAGAGCAACCTTCACAGCTGAATGTTATGGTGTTGGGGTGGGGTGAGGAATATGGTAGGTCAGGGGAGACAGAGGTCTAATGAGGAAAGAAAAAAAATGTGTCAAAGAATAGAGAAGTCTTCTCACTTCTCAGAGGGAACAAGGAATGTCAGGAGCAAGGAAACTTCTCTGTGCCTGTCATCTCCATGGCTGCCCTCAGTCATCACTAGCGGTATGTATCATGTGAAACCAGTACACTGGCCACCACTAATTTGACCAGGAATGTGAACCTGACCCAGTAAAGCTACCTGTACTTACCTAGGTGGCCTTGTCCAAGATCTTTGCCTGGAGGTAAACTCTGTGCTGGATCAGGATGGGCTGACAAATCACATCTTTTCCCTTGGATACTATGATTTTGAGATAGAGCCTTTGGTTCTATAAGAGCATGTTCTTAGGAGAGATCAAGAAGCTGAGTCACCTCCTGGTGGCACATCAGAGAAAAGGAATCAAAAGATGCCAGCTGTCTGGGAAACATGGCCATGATGGTCATTCTCTAGAGCTGTGTTGTTTCTTAAAAGACATCACAGCCTCGGTGGGGCTGGGCTGTTAACTGAGACATCCTACTTTTCACCCAAAGTACCAACAAATATACTACAGTACATAATTATTCCCCACCTAGGGTCTTTAGGGTGTACAGAGGCCATCCAAGCATGTACTGATGTAGGACGGAAGAGGCTGGACACCCGAGGAATTTTCAGAAAGCAGGTTTATTGGCTACAGGGTCCAGAGGGGCTATTGCTCAAAAAATTTCTCTGGACTATGAGTCTGAAAATTCTTTGAACTTTATACCCAGTGGTAAGAGGGGTTTGCAGGTTTATATGACAAGTACTTTTCCATTTTTTAGATTAATCAAGAGATTTTACAAGTTTTACCACAAAAGCAGAAGTAACATCATCAAGTCTGTGGCCAAACTTAGGTTTTTCAAGACAGAGCAACTTTAAAACAAGGAAGTCCTATCCCACACTGAGTTTTTTTAATTTTTGCTGATATTCTGGTAATAAGATCAATTATGGTGAGGGTCTCTGGAAAAGCTTAATTAAGATTCTTTGGTGGAAGAGGGGGTGCCACTATAGTACAAGCTTGACAGAAAGTCTTTAATGGTTTATCCAACATTTTCTTGCTTTTATTTCAGCCTCAGATGAAAAAATATGAAATTCATTATCCAGTTCTGTTTCACTCTTGATCTGAGTTGAAATATAATGTGTTATACAATGTTCAGGGTATACCACTGTCTTCAAAATTAAATTAACATTGGGCAAAAATGAGAGAGACTTGAGAAAGGAGAATCACTGCTTCTCTAGCCTAGAAATCTAGTATAGTTAGAGGGAGTTTTCTATGAACAATTTCCCCAAGGAACTAGGTGCTCGAAATTATGACAGACCAGTATTTGTGACTCCAAAGTTGTGATCATTGAAAACTTAGGTTGAGGCATGCTGGTTTTAATGATCCATATTTTGTCCTAGACATGGGTCATGAACTCCCCACAATTTCTCTTCATGGAGAACATTTGTACTTTTATGGAGCATGAGCTTCAATAGACTATTTTCTTACTATAAACACTGGTATAGTTTTATAAGACAGCAGGGCAGTGTGCCTATTCTGCATGGAATCTAGGCAGTAATTTCATCTGACCTCTCCTTTGTACTCCTTTCTACATCTGAATATGTACCTAGCATCTAGAAGCTTTAAAATCACATTTAACTTGAAGTTCACACTCTTTGTTGTGTAGTCCTGATAGAAGCAACAGGTATTAGATAGAGGAAGGAACCTCATGCTAACATATTATCAGAGGTGCTCACAGAGGCCACCAAGCAGTAGCTGGAACAAATGTGTAGTTCTGCATGACAGCTTAGAGAGAACAAGGAAACATTCTAAAGGAAATTAGTACATCCAATTAGCAAGGGAAGTGAGGCTTGTCTCTTTCTCATGTATAGTGTTCTCTCATTCAACAAACATGAGGTTGAGTACCATCTCTGTGCCAGACACACTGTAAGATATACAGGAGAGACCAAGATGAATCAGAGTAGTACTTTCTCTCAAGGCACACACAACCCAGGGGCTGTTGGCAGTACATAGCACAAAAGAACCAGGTTTATTTCTTCAGCAAGTCAAGAATTAAGTGATGAGCAAAGTATTTGCCCCATGGTTTTCCCATGGTTTTATTGAGGCATAATTGATGAATAAAAATTGTATACATTTAAGATGTACAACATGATGATTAGTTATATACATATATATGTTAAAATAATCACCACAATATCAAGCTAGTTAATATTTCTGTCATTTCACATTGTGTGATTGTATGTGTGTGTGTGGTGTGAACAAAGATGTGGCTTTTTAAAATGACAAGACTGTAATATCTTTAAACATATAAAATAAAAAAGTGAGGCTGGAGTTGTGGCTCAGTGATAGAGCACTTGCCTTGCATGCATGGGTTCAATCCTCAGCAACACATAATGATAAATATATAAAATAAAGATATTATGTCCATCTACAACTAAAAAAATATTTTTAAAAAAGGTAAGGAAAAGGAGTTATACAAGGCTCCATTGTTCAGGATCTGACATAAACAAGGTCAGAGCAAAACATAATTAAAGATTTTTATTTATCTTTCAAATTCCTTAGCTTGAGAAATAAAATTGTTCCAGTTCCAAAAAATTATCCTATTTGTTTAAAGGCTGATTTTTAAAAAATGAGGTTGCTATGGAAAATAATTTCTTCATTTTTTAAATAGGGAGGGTTTTTGAAAAACTCTCCCTATAGTGGTGATCACAAGAGTGTTTCAAAAATTTTATCAGTCCCAAATTTCCATCATAACCTCCCAAAATTCATTCTCCAAAATACAGAACTGCTCAAAGTAAAATGATCATATATCCCACTTTAACCCAAATAGTTCCAGTTTCGATATAATTACTAACAACTCCACTTCCTCACCAAAACTTCTTCACCTTGACCACAAAGTACATGATCGTTTTAAGGGATTCACATAGGCACAACAAAGTTTATGGTGCACACCTGAGGCAAAATCTATAGAGAGCACAGTTTGAATCTTAGCCATTCTCCCCAGAGGACTGCACTGCGTTACTTACTTTTGTCATGTATCTTTCACAAATATGACTGTTGTTTATTTTCATTACAGTTAATTTCTGTGTAGGAAAATGTGGTTGGTATGTAATACTATATTCTACTGTGTCTGAAACACAAAATGTCCACGGATATATTTAATATTTAGGTGATTGGTATTCTTAGTGCTTTATATGATGCAGAAATCTCCAGGAGATTATTACATAGATGTCTAAGCTGTTCAGTGGTATTTGGAACAAATTGATTGCAATTCTTGAATAAGCCTGGAATTCATTATATATTTTTTTCATATTTAAAAATAATGGAATATAGTATTTCTCGTTCTGAAAATCCACTATGTGTTATATTTTCAGAAACAAATTGATGATGAGGGGGTGCTTACCTCATGAGATTGTGAAGATAGACTAGAACAAGCTTACAAAGAGCATGTGGCCCTCCTCCTAAGTTGAAATGAAACATTTTTATGTAGAGAGTAGAAATTTCAGCCCCCAAGCTCAGTGTGCAAGAACAATCACTTTCTTTATATTTTAAGTGCCCATTTAGCCTGGGTGACAGAAATTTAATCTCACCTTGGAGGGAGCCTTCAGCCTTCCCTAGAATTGTGATGGGAAATTCTGGGGTGTGCCTGTTTTACGGGGCACTGGGTGTGGGAGTCTGCTGGGTCCTTGGTCACCACTGCACATGAGTCACTCACTTGTCCCTGACAGTTTCTTCAGGTTTCTGCTAGCTCTGCTGCTGCTGGACTTATTCTGGGGTGCAGGAGATTTGCTGCACAACCTCCCCTGCTCTTCCCTGCCCACACTAGCTAGTTTTCTAGTGCTGCTGTGACAAATTACTAGAAATTTGGAAACTTGAAAGCCACAAATATATTATCTTGCAGTTCTAGAGGTCAGAAGACTCAAATGAGTCTTATGGGCTAAAATAAAGTAGTCAGCAGGACTTGTTCCTTCTGGAAATTCTAGAAGAGACTCTGCATATTTGCTTTGCCAACTTCTAGTGGCCACCTGCATTTCTTGATTCATGTCTCTTTCCTCCATCTTCACAATTTTTTCCTATTTGCAGGGCTGGGGATTGGACCCAGAGCCTTGCCCATGCTAGGCAAGTGCTCTACGACTGAACACATCTCCGGCCCTCCTGCCTAGATCTTCACAGACAACAGGAAGCACCATTTCATCTCCTTCACTGATTCTGTTAAACTGCCTCCTTTGGAGCCCTTGGGATTATACTGAGTCCCTTAGTGGACACAGTATAATCCAAGGTACTCACTGTGTCCACCTAGGGACTCAGTGTAATCCCAAGGGACTCACTCGCCTCAGGGTCTTTCACTTATTCATACCTACAGTCTTTTTTTTTTTTTGGATATGTAAAGTAACTTATTCTCAGGTACCAAGAATAGGAACATGGACATTTGGGTGGGTTTTAAGTCCATCTTGCACATCTTGCTGTTGCCTCCCTGGGGCCTCCCTGTTACCACACTCCACTGGCAATCAGGACACAGCCCACCCCCAATCTGGGACCTGAATTCCAAACATTGGAAACAACCCAAATATTCATCAATAGATAAAGAAATTGTGATATATGCATAAAATGAAATTTAATCATCCATAATAAGGTAATGGACTACTGATATATGCCATAATGTGAATGAGTCTTGAAAACACTTTGCTAAATGAAAGAATCCAGACAAAACAGGTCACATATTCTATGATTCCATTTATATGAATGATCTAGAACAGGAAAACAGAATGCAGATTGGTAGTTGCCGGGAGCTGGGGAAGGAAGACTGACTGCTTAAGGGTTCAGAGTTTTCCTTTGGAGTGATGAGAATGTTTTGGAATTAGCTAGAGATGGCAATTAGATAATATTGTGAAAGTACCAAATGCCACTGGATTGTACACTTGAAAGGGGTTAATTTCATATGATGTAAATTTCACCTCAATTTTTAACAAGAGAAATATGTAACTATGAGTAAAAGGACATGAGACTGAGTCCTGATTTTGGTACTAATTCACTATGGACAAGCAACTTAAATTACCTCTAAGCCTCAGCTTGTTCGTTTATAAAGCAAGACAGTATTTATACCACCTACTTCATAGGATTATTAGATGAATAAAATTAGATATTATAAGACATATGGGGTATCCAGAAAATTGAGAGCTTCCTTTCATACTTTTCAAGATCCAAGCTGTGATAAATGTACTCACTGCTTTCTATTTTTACTCTATATATTGTAATCAAAGGAATATCATAGATCCTATTTATTCAAATAAGTACAGATAATTTTAAAAATGTACTTTAGGATATCAGTTATAAAAGTGACCTTGAGGCAGGAAGATGAAACACACATCAAACCTTTATGGACAGGTGACAGAAGTATAAGTCACTTTATGTGCCTAACAGGCACAAGTGACACCTGGATATTTGTGCTACATCAGCCTTCCTTGAAGCAGATTTTCACATCATTGTTTCATATCACTATTTCAACAGAATAATGATAAAAATGTGAAGGAGGGGATCTAAAACATCTTAATTTAAGAAATTATTAACCTTACTTCATGATTGCAATGGCTTAATGTTTAATTACTTTGTTAAACATGTCCTCTCCACAAACCAGGATAATAAGAAATTTGATTAAAAAAACAAAACAGAACAGAACTTTATCTACATATTACGGGACTTAGGAAATACTACCAAAATCCCCACCACCACCACACACATGAATCCCATAAGCAGTGCAGTTCCAAAAGAATCCAGTAATAAACAAGTCAGATATGATGGGACAATTAAGATTTTTTATAGTATGTTTATTAGGCTAGCAAGTAATTACTCTTCTTTGACTTTATTGCTCTACACTACTTCCCCAAAGTATCCTAGCTAATAATTTCTTGAAATATTTTAAGAGTAAAATTCAGGAAACTTGAGGATTTTATAGGTTTTCACAAATAATATAGACTACTTAAATATAACTTTTTTTATTTAGAATGCTGGTGTCATTTCCTGACACTGAGATTCTGGCCTAAAATTACTCATTGGCACTATTTCATTATTAGAAATAAAACTCTTTAACATAAACTAGACATATGTACTTGCTATGAGTGTCAGGTGAAACTATAATAGCTCTGCCTAGCTGGAATGTGTATGATTGTTATGATACCGGTTCAGTGTTTTTTCAAAACACTCTAAGTATCTGGCAGCAAACACATTAGTCCTCAAATTTCTGTAAGCCCATCATGTTGCTTAAGCTGAGAGCCAGACCCCAAAGAGTTGGTCTGGAATAACTAAGGACCCTTTGGAATTCCAAATAACCAAGGATACCTCATAACCTCCATATTTTGAGTTTTTATGTACTAAGTTATACATATGAATAATTCACTTTCCCAGTTTTAATTAATCTGTGTGTGTACCCAGAAAGATTGCTGATGAACACAGATAAGTTGATAGAGTTGCCAAAGGAACTTAGTATTTTAGTTAAATTCATTATAAGAAATATAATGATTCTATTAGTATTTTTGAACTATTAAAATAGTATTTTGAACTATTAAATTAGTATTTTTGAACTGTTAAATAGAATTTCTTGCACAAACTATGTGCAAGAAATTCTATGCATCAGTAACTTGGACTGAAAACAGAAAAGATCTAATGTTACTTATGATAGGTTAGATTCTTTCACACACATCATAACACCATATGTATATGATTTGGGCATATGTATGTATTTACATGCTCATTTAACTCTCACCAAAATCTTGAGAAGAAGCTGTCATCCTCTTGTTTTGAGAGGTAAAGACATTATGGCTCAGAGAATTTAAGTAAATTGTTTGAGGTCCCACATAGCTAGTAGGCCAAACTAGGGCTCAAGCACAGGGCCTTTTGACTCCAGGGGCAGGGTTTAAAAACCCAGGTTAATGGGTTAACAAGGGACCTAGCAGGCCAACCTTAAAATAGCTTCCTAGATGTTGAGAAAAGGAAACCAGAACCAAGCCTTGATTTCAGAAATAGTGAATAATCTTCTAACAAGTATTTTCTAAGCACTTATAAAATGCCTTGAATTATGTGTTGAGAAGGGGACAGACTTGATCCATCCTGCCGTTATGGAGTTTACACTTTAGAAGACATCGAGCCAGTGATCATGTGGCCCTAAAGAGCTTTGGAAGTGGCAATGAGAACACACCACAGGAGAAAGGCCTTCCAGCTCCCACGCAGGCTCTCAAGATAATGGAGAGGAAGTGAAAATGAATCTGGAAACAATAGTAAACATAATCAGTTTAATAAGAGGCCTTTGATTTATTTCACAAGCATTGACAGAACACAAACTAAGTGCAAGACACCAGGCTGAACCTTCTCTTTTCATAAGATATTCCAATTCTTCATGCATCTCCTGTTTCATACATAAGTGAATCTTCCAGGAGAAAGTTGCTTTTCTGTTTAGAGATCAAAGGTATTTAAAGATTTTGTTGATTACCCTAAAAGTGGTATGGAGATAAGAGGCTTTTCCATGTGGGCAGTCTGGCAGGACTTGAGGACACAAGGGTGGGGTGTTCCAGACCAGATTACATGCAGGCAGTGACCACAGAATTGGAGCATTCAGGTCGTGTCTCCCTCCAATGCACCTAACTGTGGAAACTCAATCAGGTCCAAAAATGAATCAATTTCCTTTGCCTGTGTCCTTAAATTTGATGAATAGAGCCTTTGCTTAGAGCTACTGAAGCTTCTATTCATCTCGGTTAGTTGCTAAATAAAACGTTGTTCTTGGATGTAATTCTGGTGAATATGACTTTGGAGATTTTTCGTTTAACTATGCAAACCCAAATTATTCCCCAAGTGATGCTATGTTTGAGCTATTTTTGTTCCACATGCTCCATATTTTTTTCCATGTTAGACTAGGAACCTAGAAGAACACGTTTTTCTTGTTGACTGTGAGAAAGAAAAGTCTGAGCACAAATGCAAAATTTTGTGACAAAACAGCTAAAGTCAATCTCACGTAGAATTTGTTTTCTAGTAAATGTGGTTTGATCATCTGGAAATAGTTTTGAATCTTCAGATAGAGAAAATTTAAGATAATGAAGAAAGATAAAGCTTGAAGAAATAAAATAGGCTTTTTTTTTAAATCATAGGACTAGTAATTTTGACTTGAAACAGAGGGGCTAGTGGAACTTTCGTTTACACAATAATCCAGAACCTGCTGTCTTCCACGGTTCAGTACTCATCCAGGGTTATGCACCTCGTTAATGGTGGCATATAACTAGACCAAGAATCCTTTATCCCCCCCTTTTACAAAAGTTTTAAATAAACTTTGATTTTTAGTCTAAATTAGGCAGTTTAGAAAGTCCAAAACTAAAACTAAAACTCTTGTTGATTAGGGGAGACATACAAAGGATCAGGAATCACAATGGTTTTGGACTTCAACTAAGTTGTTGATTAGGGTAATCAACAGAAAAGACTTGTCCCAGACCCACTGCTCTCTGTACCCCTGTTTCTGTCTTCAGAGTACTGCTTTTGACCTGTTGTTTCTGACACTTACACTTCCTAGTTTTTCTAAATCATATGCTGTTAGTCATAATTGGTATTATAGAAAAAAACATTAAACTTATGTATACGTATAAATTACACACACTTTTGGGATAAATTTTCTAAAATGTAAGTTGCAAGCGTCATGACACTTCACTCCTAAATACTATATAGTGAAACTAAATATAAAACTATGGTATTTTTTGCTTTCTCTCTTTTAGATATTATCACTTGACTTTCTATTATGGGAGCAGAAGATTCCATTTTTTTATACCACCATCCATCTGCTTTACATCTGCCATCCTCCCAGTATAGCTCTAGTATAATTTTAGATAAACATATTCAACATCATATACCCTTTTTTGATGACATTAATAATTTCAAGTTTCACTTGCTTAGCTCATTTTTTTTCTTTTTTCTCAGTGCTCAGGATCAAATCCAGGGCCTTGCACATACCAAGCACATACTTTACCACTGAACTACACCTTCAGACCCAAAAAGTCTTTTAAAACATTCCACTCACAGACCAATCTCCATTAAGCATATTCCCCAGTGTCCAAACTTTCTAGTACTGTATATCATGTCTTCCTCTTTCATGGTGTATTTACTCCCTTGCTTTGGCAGGAGAGAGCCTTTAGGAGCTTCCTGAGAAAGGGAACATGGAAGGTAAAATTTTTTAGAACTTCCATGTCTGAAAATGCCTTTTCCTACACTTGATCTGTATCTTGGCTAGTAATGCATTACAGGCTTAGATGAATTCTCCTCCAGAATTTGGAGACATTCTTCCATTGTCTCTTGGCTTTTGGTGATGCAGTTAAAGTCTAAAACCATTGTGATTCCTGATCCTTTGTATGTCTCCCGTTTTGTTTTTTCCTCTACTTTAACTTACACAATCTTCTTATTTTCAAAATTTAAGATGATGCACTTTGTAATTATCTAATTATATTACCTTTCATCTCCTCCTACTTTCCATTTCCGTTTTCATCAATTTTCTGAAAGATTTATTCAACTTTCTTTTTTTGGTGTTTCTAATTCCAACTCTAGTAACATTTCCGCTGTTAAGCTTTTAATTTTTAAATGTTATATTTTTGTTCTTTGCAAGCACTTGAGTTTGTATTGTTTTCTGTCCATCTCTCATTTCATACTTCTGCATTGCTTTGATTTCTCCAAGTAGCTTTTTTTTTTTCTCTGTTGGTTCATGTTGGCCTCTAACTTCTGGGTTATTGACATCCCTCACATACCTGGCAAAATCCTTGGCAGTCTGCTTATGTTTAATATGGGGAACTAGAAAGCTGACTGGAAGTTTTGAGATGTTTGCTTTGGGTTTATCCATTTTCGACTTCATTATAGAATGAGCTGGCTAGGTTGTTTTGGAGGCAACTTCTGAGTTAGAGTTTTTAGGGCTTATGTCTAGGACTGAAATACCCTTCTCTCTCCTGATTCGAAGGAAGAGCCTGGCTTCCTGTGATCTTGAATCAAGTGGGAGAACAAACTGGGAGGACTCAGCATTGAGTGCACAAACGTATTCACTTAGCTTGGGTTGTAACGCGCCCTGCCTGGTATTCCCCTGTCCAGACACCCTCAGCTTCTCCTTTTCAGGGAGCAACTGCCCAGGAGAAGGGCCAGTTCCCAGAGTAGGGGCGCAGACAGCAGAGGGGTCTGCTAACTTCCTCAACAATGCTCAGTTGGGTCTCCTTACTCTACTTCCCCATCCAAGCTTCCTCCTTCTGTTCCAGAATCCCTGTGCTGCCAGTTTCCAAGACTTTCAGGACCTTGCTTGTCAATCAGTCTGGTTTCCAGCTTTTCCCACAGCAGGTTTAGAATTTGGTTTCTTGCATGAGCTAAGATTCCTCCTGTCCATCTACTTTCCAATTTACAAAGTTTCTCCTGTTGTGGCCACTCTGTGGTTTTACCTTTTATTTTAAATCTCTTTACTGTAGTTTTCATAGGATTTCAGGAGAGAGCAAACTTAGGCAAATATGTCCAACCTGTCATTTTATCTAGGACATTCCATCATGTTTTTTCTACACTATTACAAATATTTATGTTACCTGACTTATGAACGATATAATCTAAGATTATACGATAAAGATAATTATGATACTTATATAACCACCTTAATCAACTAAAGTAACCATGAAATGATTATCAGAAGTTTTGAGTTTTAAAGAGATGAAAAGTTGAAAAAAAGGGAAAGGAAGAAAAAATTTTAATTTATTATGGATGATATTGTCCAACTTACTTGTAGGGCAAAAACAGTTATGCAACACAAGAATGGCCTGCAGAAGCCTACTGATGATTCACAGATGGGCAGTTACTTAATATTTACTGTCCATGCAGGTGTGTGGTCCAAGATTAAGGGAAGCCAAAAGAGGACTAGGGAGCAGGAGCTGGGATGCTTTTACCAAGACTGAGAACTGAGAGGAAGGAGTACTCAGAGCCTGGAGCCAATGTGCTAATAAAAGAGAAAAATTGGTTTAGGAAGGCTCCCCTGAGTAGGAAGCTAATAGACCCCCAATACCCAGGAAGCCACCAGCCTTCTAAATCTCAAAGATCCCCAACTGAGGACCCAATGTTCAATATAGTTCGATTGAAAGGGGAAAGTGAGAAATGAGAGAAAGAAAAAAAAAAGAAAGAAAAACAGGGGATTTCAGCTTGGACTAATGCAAAGAATGACCTTGAAAATGAAATAGATTTTTTAAAATACACAGGCAGTTCTCAATACTACATTAGTTCATTTTAAGATGAATGTAATAAATACTTTGTGTGCCCATAAACTGCCCTCCTGAGGTATCTTTTCTTTTTCTTAAAACAGTTTGAATTTTACACAAGCATGGAAGGCAGTGTTGTACAGTGGAGCGTGAGACTCCAGAGGCAAGAGGCATGGTCTTTGGTGGTGGACTTTGGAGAAGAAATTCCTGGTCCTACTGACAAGTTACAAGGAGTCCTCTGTTTAGAGGGCTCTGGTCTATTCCATTTGACAGAGTGCATGTTGTCTAGCCCTTATAGTAAAAGTTGCTTTGGTCATCCAACTACTCCCTGACATTGTCTTTAGATATACTTATTGTACAAGCAGTCATGGAATGCCTATTTTGTGGCATGAAAACTAGGTGCTGAAGGTGCAAAGATGAGTCTGACATGGCCTTTGCCGTTAAAGAGACAGCTGGTGAGACATTTTGATGGCTTTCTGGCTGAACTGAGAAATGGTTCTAACAATCTGGAGACTCTTTGTCTGTTCTTTGAACAGGGAACACATTGAGTATTTTAAATCTCCACCCTTCCCTGATTTTACTTCCTTTTGTTTCTTGCCAAATACAGAAGCACAAGGCATTTTACATCATTACATTCACACACACTTTCATTTAACACACATTTGATCCAGTGTTAACACTGGATGCAGGGAAAAAAAGCTTCTCTGTGTTAGCATGTGCTCTCTTCTAAGATGGGAAGACTACACTTGAGATTTACTCAGAAAGCTTTCTGAGTCCACCCTTAACTGGAGAAGCCAGGGATGGTCACTGCAAGAACTGTGTCCTTAAAGTGTGCACAACTTCCCAATGAATGGTCAGTTGAGAAAGGATGTACACCCTGTGTACAATTTTCACTTTTCTGACTCACAGTAACTCTGTGTGTGACAATCAACAGCCCTTGCAGGAAGGATGCCACACTAACAAAGCAGCAAATAGACATTACACACACAAGGCCTCCCTGACTCAAAGTTCTACAGTTTCATTTGAACAGGATGTGACCCAAAGCTGCCAAGGCTGCATCAGTTGGAGCTTATACACAGAGCCCATTTCTCTTTAAGTAGATCATACAGCCATTGGCCAATTAATCCATTAAGAATGAAGACCTGATTCTGCCAGTGGCTCTGTTAAAATAAAATGGAACACACAAGAGAAAGTCGGTGTCAGAGAGAGAAAGAAGATAGAATCCCTTTTAGTTTAAGCCAAGAAGTTCCCAGAAGGCTAGAGAACTAGACTTTAGACTCCAAAGTCCTAGCACAGCTGCCCCCAGAGATCAGGGTGTCCTGCAGCTGATGGACAGCCATGATTTGCTGGCTACCTAGCAGCTTGAAGAGAGTGCCATATCTACATATCACTCAGCCTAGCCTAGGAAAAGCTCAAAATTCAAGGTAGAATGCCTATCATTTTCACACCACCATAAAGTAAAAAAATTGTCAGTCAAACTAATATAATGATTAACTGACCTGTCAATGTAAGTGGGCTATCCAGATGAATATCTTTTGGGAGTGGATCTATGAGGGTGTTTCTGGATGACAATCAAATTTGAATCAGTGGACTCAATAAAATTTTCCTCCCCTGTGTGGGCGGGCATCTTTGAATCTGTTGACAGTACCAATAGAGCAAAAAAGTGGAAGAAGAAGGAATATGTTCTTTATTTCCCAACTCTCTGCTGCATCTGGGACATCTCATCTTATTTTCTCCTACCCTGGGTCTCCAGCAAGTAGATGGTAGATCCTGGGGCTCTCAGCCACCATAATCACATGAATAAATCCTCATAATAAATCTGTCTCAGTCTCCTCCCTCCCTACCCCCCTTCTCTCTCTCTCTCTCTCTCTCTCTCTCTCTCTCTCTCTCTCCTGTCTCTTATACACAT
>NW_026000026.1:88627073-88751930 GCF_001458135.2 Marmota marmota marmota
TCTCTCTCTCTCTCTCTCTCTCTCTCTCTCTCTCTCTCTCACACACACACACACACACACACAGTTGTTAAACCCAAACTCTTGATACTGAGGGATATTTGAAATAAAAGGGCTTATTGAGTTATCACAGATGCTAGGACCAGATCCTGGACACGTTTCCATAACTACCAATAAAAGAGTTAGGTGGCAGTTGGAAATACTTCTGCAGGACCAGAGCTAAGAGCATTTTTTTCTTTTCTTTCTTTTTTTTTTTTTTTGTGATGCTGGGGATTGAACCTAGGGCCTTGTGCATGCAAGGCAAGCACTCTACCAACTGAGCTATATCTCCAGCCCATAAGAGCATTTTTAAATAATTAAAATTTAGAGAAGATAGGCTGGAGTTGTGGCTCAGTGGTAGTGCACTTGCCTAGCATGTGTGAGGCACTGGATTCAATTCTCAGCACTGCATATAAATAATTGAATAAAAATAAAGGTTCATCAACATCTAAAAATATTTTTAAAAAATTAGAGAAGAAAGGCATACATTATTTACACTGACCCTACATTAGCCATAGCTAAGAGGGGTAAGAATATGTAACATGAGGAAAGCTTTGGGATAGGAGGGCAGTCCATACGTGATTTTTGCTTCTGAGTTGGGTGAGAGTGGAAAGCAGGATGCAGTGAAGCCTAGGGGATTTTAGGAAGGAGTGTAACACACATTTAACATACATTCAAGAACATGAAATGGCTCAAAAAACTTAATACCACAAAACAAATACTCCAATCAATAAAGGGGCAAAGGAACTGAACAAGCACTTCACAGAAGAAGAAACATGATCAGTCAACAAATATGTGAAAAAATGTTTAACATTTCTAGCAATTAGAAAAATGCAAATTAAATCCACACTGATATTCCATCTTGCTCCAGTCAAAATGGCAATTACCAAGAATATAAGTAACAATAAATGTTGACAAGGATTTGGGGGAAAAGATACATTCATATATTGCTGATGGGACTGAAAATTGGTGCAACCACTCTGGAAAGCAGTACAGAGATTCCTCAGAAAACTTGGAATGGAACCACTATTTGACCCAGTTATCCCGCTCCTCAACAAATCCCCAAAGGAATTAAAATCAGCACACTACAGTGACTCAGCCACATCAATGTTTATAGCAGCTCAATATACAATAGTTAAGCTACAGAACCAACCTAGGTGCCCTTCAACAGATGAATGGAAAAAGAAAATGTGGTCTGTACACAGAATGAACTAGTAGTCATAAAGAAGAATGAAATTATGGCATTTTCCAGTAAATGGATGGATCTAGAGACTATCATGCTAAATGAAATAAACCAATCCCCCAAAATGAAGGTTGAATGTTTTCTCTGATATGCGGATGCTAACAAACAATAAGGAAGGGGGAGGATAAAATAGAAGTCCACCAGATTAGACAAAGGGAAATGAAAGGAAGGGGGTGGTGGATGGAAATAGAAAAGACAGTAGAATGAATAACACATAGGTTTCCTATGTTCATATATGAATACATGGCCAATGTAACTCCACATTCTGTTCACCCACAAAAATGGGATCATAATAAGGATAAGTTATACTTCATGTATGTATAATATGTCAAAATACACTCTACTGTCATGATATCTAAAAAGAACAAATAAAAATAACAAATAAAATCAGCATACTATAGTGACTCAGCCACATCAGTATTTATAGCAGCTCAATTAGCAATAGTTAAGCTACATAACCAACCTATGTGCTCTTCAACAGATGAATGAATATAGAAAATGTGGTATATAATACAATGAAGCCATACAAAATAATGACTTTATGACATTTGCCAGTAAATGGATAGATCTGGAGACTATCATTCTAAGTGAAATAAGCCAATCTAAAAAAAATCAAAGGTAGAATGTTTTCTCTGATAGGTGGAACATAACCCCCCAATAAGGTATGTGTGGGGGGTAGAATTTTGGTGAATTAGACAAAGGGGAATGAAGGGAAAGGAGGGGGATACGAAAAGGAAGACATTGCAATGAATCTGACATAACTTTCCTATGTACGTATGTGAATACAGCAGTGAATCTGACCATCATGTACATCCACAAGAACAGGGTCCTAATTAGAGTAATATATATTCCATGCTTATATAATTATATCAAAATGGAATTTACTGTCACATAGAACTAAAAAGAACCAATAGAATTTTTTAAAAAAGAATATGAAATGGCCTTTTGTTCTTGGTCTGTAGCTTGTTAATAGATTAATGTCTCACATTTCTCCTCCCCTCTGTCCTTCAACATTTGAAACTAAATTTAGGACAACCCAGATTTTTTTCTCTTATCATAGCCATGTGTCACATGACCCTTCAGTAAATAATGGACTAGTATATGATGGTGGTCCCATGAGATTATATCACCCAGTGATGTCATAGCCATCTTAAGTTTGTGTAAGCACAATCTATGAAGTTTGCACCACTAAGAAACTGCCTAATGACACATTTCTCAGAACATATCACCATCTTTAAATGACATATCTCTTCTTCCTATATATATCTAGCTAGCTACACCTTCAATTGGTTCTGCTTCTCTGGAGAACTCTGATGGATACAGTGGTGTGTGTGTGTGTGTGTGTGTGTGTGTGTGTGTGTGTGTGTGTGTATTTCCCCTTTCACTTATTCCCAAGTCTTTGGCAGGCTCAGTTTTGAGTGGGGATGGGTCAGTCTTACACCAGGTGGTGGTGATGATGACAGAATGAGGAGCAGCCCTCCCTACCTGAGATTCTCCTGACACTCCTCAGCTTGTAAAGTCAGTGTGTCCTTTTGAGAAAGTGAGCAGCTCCCCTTAGAGTCTCTCCACACCAGGATCAATAGAACAATGCAGAGAAATCCTAAAGGATTCTCTTAATAAACTCCCATAACATGATTACAGTGAAAGATTATGGCAGGGTCAAACAGTTATCCATTATTTTGCAGCATATCACCTCCAAATTTAGTGACTGTAAAAACACTTGTTTGTTATTTCTCACACTTTCTGGAGTTGGCTGGGCAGTTTCTGCTGGCTGCGTGTGCTGAAGGACTTTTTGAGCTGACAGTTGAAGCTAGCCTCACCCACCTGCTGGCCAGTGTGCCTCTGTTCTCCTTTCTGTTTGTCCTCTCAGTTTCCTGTAGGACAAACTAGCTTCCTGACCAAGGCTATAGGCCTTGGGGAAGAGCTCCAAGACATGAAGGTGACCTTTCAGGGCTACTTAAGGCCTGTCCTCAGGAACCCAATCCACCTCATTTCTATCAGATTCTATTAAAGTGAATGAAGCCAGCCAAAATTCAAAGGGGCAGGGGAAATGGCTACACCTTCAGACGGAATGGGAAGCACAGTCGCATTACAGAAGGAGTGCATGCTGGGATTAGGGAGGTGAAAGCTGAGATCAATGGTCACAAACAACCTACCATATGGGTAAGTTCAGGGCAGACACAATTAAACCCTTGGTAATTGCTACGGTCTGAATGTATCTCCCCAATTTCATATGTGGAATTGTAACCACCAGTGTAATAGTATTAAGAGGTACAGGCTTTAGGAAGTGATTAAGCCATGAGAGGAAAGCCCTCATGAATGGGATTAATGACCTTATAAAAGAGATGCAATGGAGCTGTTGCCCATTTTCCCCCTTCCAGCATATGAGGAGGCAGCAAGAAGGTACAAGCCCTTATCAGACACCAAATCTGCTGGCACCTTGATCTTGGACTTCCCATTCTCCAGAGCCATGAGAAATAAATTCCTATTATTTATAAATTACCCAGTCTCGTATATTTTTTTACAGTAGCAGAAATGGACTAAGACAGTGATGATACAGAAATTGGGTAAATGGGTAATGTTCAATACCCATCTTCTCAATAAGACAAATACAATGAAATTCAGTTCAAAAAACTGAAAAAGTATTTCTGTAATAGTTGTAGTTGAAGATAGGAATTTTTAGTAACCTCTTGGTTAATTAATAACCTCCTTGTCTTTCTTTTTTAAACTGTAGCTTAAAAGTTATGAGAAAATATCACCTTTATAAAGTCCCTTCCAGCACCATGGGTCGAAAATTCCAGGATTTATGTCAAGCTTGAAGGTACAGCAGGACTTTATTGAGAACTGTTATTGAAAACTTTACAGCTTTCCAGTTTCCCTGGCATGCTCCTTCATTGAATGGAAAACTTAGAGGCTTTTCAAAATCATTTCACTGTGTTATGATGTGTCGTGAATTGAAAGGGAGATAGAAATCCCTCTCTAGTTAAAACCTTAAGTCCAGGACTATGCTGGAACTCAGGCTGACTTCAACCCACCACTACCAGACAATCCTTTGCAAGCAGCTGGAGGCAGCAAAACTACCTGTAAAGTGAGGTTAAGTAGCTCCTGGCTGGTGACAGAGCGCTGCCTGAAGTTATTTCACTTCCCTGGACTTTAGCTTTCTTATATATTAATGAAAGGCAGGGGATTGAAGCCCTTCCTGTTCTGGTATCATAAGGCTCTAGAAGCAAGTGGATGGAACAGGGCACCCCTGCCACTCTGGGCCTGGCTGGCTGGAGCAGTGCTCTGTGCACTCACAGAAGAGGTATGCTGAGGTGCACAGAGAGCTCATGTGACCCCAGGAGCAGTTGCGGGACATAGGTGCTCACCTGAGAAGTGAGTTGCCAGGCCCTTGCCTGTCAAGGATGAGATGCTTTCTATTTCTCTCTGTTATCTTTTCAAGTTCAATTTTTAGTTCTGACACCTGAAGGCCACTGTGTGGTGTTTGTGCGATTTGAAAATCTTTTCTTTTATAAAGGTTTGTTATATTGTGGGAGAGATGATACTTTAAAAAAATTTCATTTCTGTAACTTATTTTACATCTTCCAAAAACATGTTTTAAAATCTTAATTTATACTTTACCACAAAAGACATCCCAGAGCACTATGTTAATTGAATTCAATGAAAAAAATAAAATACCAAGTCAAACGAGCAGAATAATAGAAAAACAGAAAGAAAAAAAAACATAAAAACATTAATAGTATTTACTTTGGAAGATGAGGACATTGAATATTTTTCCTTATTTTTCTAAATTGTACATTTTATTTTTTTTAATTTACATACAGTAAAAATGTTTGCTCAAAAATATTTAGTATAAAAATACTTAGTATAATAGGCCCATACCTAGAGTTACATGTTTAATAAGCAATCAATAATTTTTTTGGCTCCTAAAATAATATATTAGCTTGTTTGAAAAGATTGATATAAAAACAGTGGCTTGCAGTTTATCTTATATTTGACTCTAATTTTATGACCATGGATTAGCCCTTTGATAGTGAATACAGTTAGATTTACAATACCAGTATCTTTTCTCTCCAAGGAAAGCACATTAAACTGCCACTCGAATGCCCATGTCATCTCCACCTGAAAAGTCAGTACTGTTTCAACAATCCTTCAGATAGGAATTAAAGAGAGAGAGAGAGAGAGAGAGAGAGAAGAAAAAGAAAAGCAAGCAACAATTTAAAAAAATCAAGCAGAGAAGGAATATTTTCTGCAACAATTTCAAATATGTCCTCTCAGCTTGCTTTCTTAAGCAGTGCCCTCCACCAGAAATCCTAGGAGCAACTCACTTATCAGTTAGTGGAAAAAAGATATTCAAAGAGAAATCCTCACAGATCCTGTTAGCCAGTGGCCAACACAGAGCACACAAAATGATAAGAATGTCAGTGTTTAAAAGAGCTGGAACTTTTTGAAACAGAGGAGTACATGGACTTTGTCAATCTGATGTTTTAACGAGGAGATAGATGCCACCATTTTGCTTTGCCAACTTTTTTCTTGAGGATGGGGGAAGGGGTGTTTGTTTCTGTGGATACTAATTATATCCAAAGTTGCAGCTAAGAAAAAAAAAATGCCCTCTAGACTACTGTTGTTCCTGGCAGTTGGGCTCAGATTTGGTTATTTTTTTAAACCAATACCGATGAAAAGTATTTTATTGCCACTTAAGAAAAATTGATAATCTGGGGCTGGGGTTGTGGCTCAGCGGTAGAGCTCTCCTAGCATGTGCGAGACACTGGGTTTGATCCTCAGCACCACATAAAAATAAATAAAAATAAAGGTATTGTGTCCAACTACAGCTAATTTTTTTTTAAATTGATAATCTGAACTTTCCTGAATTTCCAACTTTTAAAAAAAATGATGGAGGAAATTTCTCTTAACAAGAATGTGAAGGACACAGAGTGTTTAAAGTAGAACTTCTCCCCCCTCTTAGGTTTTCTCTAACACAATGAGAAGTCATTACCAGTAAGAGTCGATTTGTATTTTACCTTTTATACATAATATATAGTATAATTCAGTCCCACAAAACAGGTTTTGAAGTAAATAAATCTGCTCACAGTAACTTTGCAAATGTTCCTTTGACTTTGGATTTATTATTTCAACTGTCTCTGGTAAGGGCATTTCATATGCTTATAAATCTCCTCAGTTTCTTTTTGTGTTTTAGTGCTTCATGTTAATGGACTCTATAACTGTTACATAAAACACATCTATCAGCAAAGGTTTAGGAACAAACATTTATACCAAGACTGTTTAAAAGTTGGCAGCCTTGGTGAATAGTAAATAACAGTGAATAGGACAGAACATAAATATACAGATCAATTTAATAACAGATTGTCTCCAAAGAATTAGAAACAGCGTTGCCTGAACTGTCAAGGAAGACATATCAGACACTCAGATCAATGCAGCATGGTGTAGGGATTATCATGGTTTTGCAGCATTAAATTTCAGTTCCCTTGCATAAACAAAATTCCCTTAATTTTTGGATCAAAATCAATGTTTAATTAATCTCCTATTTCATTTTAAGTTGCAAGAACCATATTTACCTGCTCTCAACTTCTCAACACTTCCTATTTATCACCCTCAAATCCAGTTATGCTTCTGTGTTCCCTAAATTAACCATTTTGACCACTTAGTTTTTGTAAGTTAGGTATTTGTGAAATCTCCCTCACACCTGAACTTCATAGAAGCAAGCAGATGAAAGTTTCTGATGAACTTCAATTCCTTTTTTTTTTTTTTTGGTAACAGGGATTAAACCCAGGGGCTTTTAATCACCGAGTCACATCCTCAACATTTTTCACTTTTTGTTTGAGACAGGGTCTCACTAAGTTGCTAATTAATTCCTCATTTGTATAGGTTTCTAACAATCTCTCTGCCCTTCCCCCTCCCACCATGAGTTATAGGGGCCACTACATACAAGATTCCTTGTATGTAGCAGATACTCCATGAAGGTCAGATTTCCCTTTTGCAATGTTGCTCTGTGGGTTCAGTCTTCCATATTATGCTCTTTGGATTATTCACTTGCTTTGCAACAAATGTTCCTTTACATGGTTTTAAATTTTCTTCATGTACATAGTCTACCTTTGAAACTCCATGAAGTCTTCTTTGAAGTGTCACTGCTGCTTTTGTTCTGGCTGGTGGTACAGGGGCTCAGGGAAGTGATGGCCAGACCAGCAAATAGAAGCAAGATTAGTTTTTAATGTCTTCAAGAATTTGTTATGGAAAGTTTGACATGGGCAGCTCTTGAAAGGGAGAGCATTTGGGTAAATGACTAGCTCCAGAAAATGTGCTATGTGTGATAAAGACAAGGACAATACAAGAGCCCCAATAATGTCATGTTAATCCCAGGCCCTGGCCAGTAAACCCTAGTTCCCCCTGATGACCTCAGGTGACTGCAGCTTCCCTTGTTCTAATATTTAAAAGAATTCCCCAAGCAAAAACTCATCAGACAGCCAGCAACTAACAAAGGCCTTGGACATTTATTTGCTAAAAGTAAGTCTAACAAATATATTTGTGTTGGTTCCCATGTGGTTTGAGGGGAAAGAAATGTTTGAGTTAACTAAGATGTTATTTTCAGAGATGAGGGAAAGAGTTAATGTAGTGGACTAAAAAAAAAAAAAAAAAGGTTAAGTATTTCGAAAGACTTTGAAACATAGACTTGAAAGCCACATTTGTTTTTATAAGTAGCAGAAATCTAAAATTTGTGACTGCTGGGGAAAACACTATTATATAGATGACTATGATAAGCATAAATAGGCTACATATTCTATTGAGAACAAAACAGAAGTGATCAGACTTCACTTAAAAAAACAATTTATGGGGCTGGGGTTGTGGCTCAGCAGTAGAGAACTCACCAAGCACATACAGGGCCCTGGGTTCGATCCTCAGCACCACATAAAAATAAATAAAAGGATTGTGTCCAAATACAACTAAAAAAATTTAAAAAAAAAACAATTTATGGAGCTGAAGATGTTGATTAATGAATGACCTGGCACTTGCCTAGAACCAGCAAAACCCTGTACCAGGCACTTAAAAAAAAAAAAAATCCAACCAACCAACCAAAAAACTCAATGTATGTTATGTTATTTATAAGATCTATATTGAAAAAGAAAATGAAGAACCAGGCCTGGTGGCACATACCTGTAATCCCAGCCTCTTGAGAGGCTGAGGCAGGACGATAGCAAGTTTGAGGCCAGCCTCAGCAATTTAGCAAGACCCTGTCTCAAAATAAAAAATAGGGTTAGGGTTAGTCTAGTCCGTCTAGTCTCATTTTTGAATTTGGATGCAAAAATCTTAAAAATAAGATTAGCAAATTTATCCACTAACATCAAAATAGCATGTGGGTGATCCTTAACTTGATCTGAACTAGAAAGCCAGAGCCACACCTCAGCTACCATTTTTCCTGAACTTGTCTTTTTTGTTTGTTTGTTTGCTTGCTTTGGTTAATTTTATTAATACAATAAACTTTAGCAAACCACATCCAGTAAAAAGGCAGATAAGTGTTAGATATATTCCGGAATGTGAGGTTTTGCTAAGATTTAAAAAAATCAATGTAATTCTTCACATTAATAGAATAAAGGAAATCATATGATTATTTCAGTTGATATCAATAGATGATTTTGATAAAATTCAAATCAAGTTCATGATAAAAACTCTTAGTAAACTAGAACTAGAAAAGAATTGTCTCAATCTGAAAAAAAGACACAGTTCAACAGAATCTTTAGTGAATATCATACTGAATGGTGAAACTTTGGAAGCTTTTTCTCAGGGTTGGATTAAGACAAGGTATGCAAGCTTCCTAAAAGATGCAATAAAATAGTGCCCAAAATTGGGTCACTTAAGACAATACACATTTATTATTTCACAGTTCCAGAGGTCAGCAATCTGAAACCCAGATGTCGTTCTCCTTGAGGGCTCTAGGACAGGATCTTTCCCTCTTTCTAGCTTCTAGTGGTTACCAGTAATATTTGGCATCTCTTGACTTATCAGTCAAATCTCTGCCTCCATCTTCATATGGTTTTCTCCTTTGTGTGTCTTTTTTTTAAGGCTGCCAATCATATTAGAGTAGATACACCCTGCTCCAATATGACCTCATTTAATTTGATTACATCTGAAAAAATTCTGTTCCCACATAAGGTCCCATTTGTTCACAAACACTGGGGTTTAAGACTTCACTGTGTCTTTATTTTATTCATTTATTTATATGTGGTGCTGAGAATTGAACCCAGTGCCTCACACTTGCTAGGCAAGTGCTCTATCACTGAGCCCCAGCCCCAGCCCCTTCACTATGTCTTTTTCAGGGACAATTTAATCCACAACAGAAGGACTCACTTTTGCCACTTCCTTTTATACTATAGGTCCTAGCTAGTGTAATAAGGTAAGAAAAAGAAATAAAAGGTATAAAAACTATGAAAGAAGAAATAAAACTGTTACTTTTCATGGACCATATAATTTTCTGTGAAGAAAATCATACATAATTCAAATAAATTATAGATAAGTAAGTAATAACAAATTTGGTATATACAAGGTTAATATATAAAATTAACTTTCTGCCAGTATGACAACAGGAAAATAAATGGTGAAAAAAAGTATAATTGACAATAGCATGAAAAAACAACACTTGGAAATCAATCTAATAAAATAGGCATACGACTGTTGGCAGAAAGCTATAAAATATTATTGGTAGAAATTAAGAAAGGCCATAAGCACCACTGCCGCAGATGCTGCTACAGGTCTCAGAGGTCTTTTCTCTGGGCTCAGATGCCACTATCTCTGAGGCCACTGCCACTGCAGCCTGCACTGCTACTGCCTATGCTGCTGCCACTGCTGCTGCTGCCTTGAGGTTGAGGTCACCTGGAGGTCTTCTTTCTGGGTGCTGCTGCCCACCCCCAGAAGTTGCATGGGTGATGCTGCCCTCACAGCTCCAGCTGCAGCCACTGCTGCCACTGTCCTACTACAGCTGCCACCAACCCCACGACTACTGCTGCCACCACCGCCCAGAGGTCTGTTGCTAGGGAGCCTACAGGTTTGGTTGCACATGGCTGCATCCATTTTGGGACTCCAGGCAGGTCCACAGGGGCGAGGGTGCTAGCAGATTTTCTGTCAGAAGCCGCCTCTGTCTGGGAACTCAGATCAGGACTTGGAGGTCCAGTGGGGGGTGGGGGGGTGGGGGGAGGTATCTGTGGATTTGGCTGTGCCTGGGGTATGTTTGCTGGGAGTACTGGTGGCCCCCATCTTGTTGCTTCTCAGGGTTGCTCCTTTGTGTGTGGGTATCCCTTGTGGTCTCTCTGAAACTTAGAACAGTGTTGAGATCTTGGGACTGCAGCATGGTGGAGCCTGGGGTATTTGAAACCCAGATTGGTGGGCTAGCGACTGGGTCTGCAAGGGCTGAGCTGGGCCTGGTGGTCCTGTGAGACCTCAAAGTCAGGGCTGAGAAACGTTTGAACACTGACAGAGTTTAATTTCCATCAAGATTTATTTTATTTTATTATTCTCTAACATCTCTACCATATTTGGAGCAGGGTGTTTTTTATGTATCAGTGTATGGAGGACATAATATATGAATGGTATTTTGCAGTTTTGTTGTATTCTTATTTTTTTTTTTGTATTCCTCCTCTCACTTGTCTGTTTTCCTAGATTCTCTTTCCACCCTTTCTCCAACCAACAACCAATATCTGTCAGTTCCTCTCCCACTCTTCCTGTGAATTTTTGATTCTAGCTTCTCTTTACCTGCCTCATGAACATTGCATACTATGCTACTTCTGAAACTTAATTTCACTGAAATTCATCATATCAATAGACTTAAAAACAAGAATCATATGATCATCTCAATAGATTCAGAAAAAAGCATTTGACAAAATATAGCACCTCTTCATGTTCAAAACACTAAAAAAATTAGGGATAGTAGGAACATACCTCAACATTGTAAAAGCTATATATGTTAAACCCAAGGCCAGCATAATTCTAAACAGAGAAAAATTGTAAGTATTCCCTCTAAAATCTGGAACAGAAAAAGGTTGCCCTCTTTTACCACTTTTATTCAACATTGTCCTAAACTCTAGCCAAACCAATTAGTCAGAAGAAAGAAATTAAAGAGATGCAAATATGTAAAGAAGAACTCAAACTATCACTATTTGCTGATTACATGATTCTATATTTAGAAGATCAAAACAATTCCACCAGAAAACTTCTAGAACTAATAAATGAATTCAGCAAAGTATCAGGATATAAAATCAACACCTAAAAATCAAACACATTCCTATACATCGGCATTGAATCCACTGAAAGAGAAATTAGAAAAACTACCCCATTCACAATAGCCTCAAAAAAAAAAAAAAAAAAAAACTTGGGAATCAACCTAGCAAAAGAGGTGAAAGACCTCTACAATGAAAACTACAGAACACTAAAGAAAGAAATTGAAGAAGATCTTAGAAGATGGAAAGCTTTCCCAGGCTCCGGGATAGGCAGAACTAATACTGTCCAAATGGCCATACTAACAAAAGCATTAGACAGATTTAATGCAATTCCTATAAAATCCCAATGGCATTCTTATAGAAATAGAAAAGGCAATCATGAAATTCATTTGGAAAAATAAGAGACCCAGAATAGCTAAAACAATTCTTAGCAAGGGGGGAAAAACGTTCATGAATTGAAAGACTCAATATTGTAAATTTGCCAAGTTCTACCAAGATGATCTAGTATTAGTAAATGGGAAGTGGAAAAAGAGGAGTTTCTAGAGTTCTGGTGAATATTTTATTTCTGTGCCTTTGGATGGTGAGGTAGTATAGAAAGTCCTTAGCTTATCAATATCTACCACTATATATCAGACATTGCAATAAGTCGGAGTCATCAAAAGGAATAAAAACAGGCACCATCCCACCACTCTGGTGGTGCTTGTCTCTGATAACAGAGACAGACAAAGGCAATTACAGTGATGAGCAGCTCAGATAAATATATACAATCACCCAGTAGGATAAGTGCTCTGAGAGATACCCTTAGCTTACCGCACAAGGGGAATTCTTTCTTTACTGGGGGTGGAGTTGAGGAGAAAAGCCATCAGGTCTTCACCGTACTGAATTATAAAAATAGTTCCAACGTGTTTTACCCATCCCTAAAAAGCAGTGGTTACTCCTTTTATCTATAATAAATGGTTTCAGTGTCATTTTAGATATACTCTTAGGAATCCCATCTGCTTATCCAGGAAAAATGTTGACTTTAAAGCAAGGAAACCTGGGGCTGGAGTTGTGGCTCAGCAGTGGAGTGCTCGTCCTGCACGTGTGTGCAAGGCACTGGGTTCGACTCTCAGCACCACATAAAAATACATAAAATAAAGGCATGTGTCCAACCCCAACTAAAAAATAAAACCAAAAAAAAAAAAAAGGTCAGGGCACCGGCCCCTAAAAAATCCAGAGAACACTATTAATTTTTTTACTTAAATTTTAGAGATGTTACTCTAAAACCAAAAAGTTCTTTTGAATTTATAATTCAAAAAGCAATGAGTTTACCGTCTCTGATAAAATATAAAAAAGGGCTGGGGATGTGGCTCAGGAGTTAAGCACCCTGGGTTCAATCCCTGGTACCAAACAAACAAACAAACAAATCTATGATAAATAATCTTCTTTAAAATAATCTTCTCCAGGTTACAAAATACTTATGTGCTCCACTGTAGAACATCTGAGAAATCAGAAAATTACAAAGAAAGCAAAAATTCATAATTCTATCTCCATAGCTACTGCAAATGTTTTGGTGCATCTCTTTTAGTTTTTAAAATGCCTGCATGCATTTATTTACACAGTCGAAATCAGATTCCTATGTGGTTTTGCAACCTGAGTTTTACTTTTAAAAATACAATGGGAATTTCTCTATCATATTCAATAACCTTCCTTAGCATAATTTTGTAAAAAAAAAATTCATACTACAGATATACCTAAAAGTCAGCTTGACCGCTTTGTTTTCACAGTAAAGAATTTTACTTGGCCCTGCTTCTAGGCCTACTCTGTAAACAGTGTAGATAAGATCACAGAATCAGCCCCCCAAATAAAATACTCAAACCTAATTGGACGTTTTTCCAGGGCAAAGGAACTATGAATCCGGCAATTTCCAAGTTCCTCCAAACCTGATCATTTCAATAAGAAGATATTCATCATGTGAAACAGAGCTCCACCCTCCCAGAAATCCCCAAAGTTTTGAGAGGCATCCAAAGCTTTAAGATTCTGACTACACATTCTGAAGTTGCTTCGCCCACTGTGATCCAGCCGCAGTTTCCTGCCCCGCGGCGTTCAAATTTCGAGGAAGACCCGGACAACTGAGCGTGCTCGACCTTCCGCCTGGGTTTAACACGCGACGTGGTTAAGTTCGCGGAGATGGCCCGGCGCGCAACCTTCAGCTCGCAGGTTCCCCTGGCAGAGCCTGCAGCTTGGAACGCTGGGGACCAGAGCCTCTCAGGTACTACGCCCTCGGCGCGCGTTCGTCAGAATCCCAAATTCAGGTCGCGGGAACAAACTTGGGAGGAGCGCGCCCTGGGTCCCCGCCCTGCCCCGACTACAGCCTCCCTCTCCCACCCGCCCTCCCCGCTCCAACTGGAAGCGCGCAGGCGCAGCCGACCAGGAGTCCTGCCAACTGTCCAGGAGCCTGAGGTCGCTTGTGCCATCCCTGCCACTTCCACGCTCGCCATGGGCCTGGGTCCCCGGCTGCTGCTACCGCTTCTGCTTTGCCTGGGGCTCAGCGCACTCGTGTCTTCGGGCTCCTCGGGCAACCGCAAGCGAGGCCCTTTGGTGACAGCCAAGGTGACCGAACGGCGGGCAGCCACTTCCCCTCCTGTGGGCTGGGGGATGGTGATGCTTTGGATACTGGGACTTCTGTGTCGGCCGGGAGGAGGGGGCTTCCAGGGCACGGGGATACTGGAAGTGGCGGTGCGGTAGGTGGTAGAGGGCTGCTTGCGTGGGAGGAGCGGCCCTCTTCCGGGATACTCGGGGCTCTGGGACCAGGCTAGTCTGCCTCTGTTGCCTGCTGTTTGTACTCAGTCTCTGGGGTCGTGGTCCGCCGTTACTGCGCTGGAGTCGGAAGCCTAGTTCTCCTGGGAGGAGACAACTCCAGTACTTCCTTCGGCGTGGCCTGGACTTGGGAACAAAGCAGGAAGAATGCAGAGGGAGGGGACGGGGCGGTAGAGACGCGCTAGCAACCGAGTGACCACGGCCCGGCCGCCCGCCACCCATGTCATTGGGTCTGGAAGAGCCGAACTCCAAGCTGGCCTTGAATGCCCTTCTCCTCTCCCTCCTCCCTGTTCCCCTCCCCTCTCTCTCCACTTAGGAACTGTCATCCTCCCCTGGGATGACTTTTAAACTTTGGGCTGGACCCTGAGTTTAGATGACCTAACCCTAACTTTTCATCTCTGTTGGGGGCATGTTTCTGCCTGGAATTGCGTCCTCACGACTTGATACTTAGAATACTTAACGCCGCTTTAGTTTCATTTTCAGCGAGTTTTACTAAGGTTAGAAGATAATGGGAAGGTGCAGAGAGAGAGAGAGAGAGAGGGTGGGTAATATTGCGGTGCCCATGATCACCACTTCTAGAAAACCCACCGGCAGTCGTGTCTTGGAATCTGGAGGGCGGTGTGGGCAGATTAAAATGGTCTTAACAAGCAGGCAGGGGTAGTCAGTGAAAATGATACCTTTAAACTAGTTAGCATCCTTAAATCCTCCATGGAAGATGCCACCCAAGGAGCAGGGAGGACAACAGGTGTGGGAGAGGGAGGTTCCGCCCTATGTCTGATGTAAGGGAAGAGAACTGAAAGCCCTGGCCATGCTTCAGGCAGGGTTGATAAACTCAGCCTGGTTCCTCTGAGAAGCTCTGATTCTACTCACAGCCCCATGATCTAGCTTTGCAACTGGTTTGTGGAGGGCCACAGAGCTCAAAGGGTTTCTTTCAGTTTGCAGGTACTATTTCTGTCTCTTGGTTGTTGAAAACCATAAACATAAAATTTATACAACTATGAAATGTTGAAGGAAATGAAACTAATATAGGTTGGGTGATATTTGAAAACACCTGATGCAGGTCAAGGGTCATATGTTTTCTTTCATATGTGGAAGCTAAAGAGGAAAAGGGAAGAGAAAGGTGGGTATCTCATGAAATTGGAAGGGAAAACAGTAAAGGAAAGGGACCAAGGAGAGGCTGGAGGTGAAGGAAAAGGGAGATACTGGGGAATGATATTGGCCAAAATATATTGTTGTATTTTGTGCATCTATGAATATGTAGCAGTAAACATCGCCATTATGTACAACTATAATGTACCAATAAAAAAGGAAAAAAAGAAAGAAAAATATCTGATGGAATGAGAAAAAATCAGTTTGGGAAAGACTTAGGTAGTAAAGGACAGGTGCAAAGATTTCCAGGCAGGAAAGCCATCAGTGTGTTCAGAGGATGCAGAGTACTGTGTGGCTTTGGGGCAGGGATGAGAGCACAGTGGCCTGACATGAGGTGGGGGAGGGGTGCTCATCGATCATTCAGGGGTTTAACAGCTGTAAGGAGTGTGGGCATTGAGGTAATTATTCTTATAATTTGAGGTCTTATTTTAAGTATAGTTAGTTGCTGAAGGGTTTTATACATAGGAATGATATCATTTCATATTTGCTTTTAAGAAATCCCTGTGGTCAGTCAGTGGAGTGTGAACTGGAGTCCAAACAGTGGTTTGGATTAAGGTGGAAATCTTGGTAATGGGGAGCAAAGGAGGAACTTGGGATATGTTTTAGAGGTATAACTAACAGGAGATGCTGACAGTGTAGACAGAGTGAGGGAGAGAGGGTAGAATGGTCAGATAAAATGCAAGACGCCCAATGAGATGTGAATTTCACATTAACAATGAGTAAATTTTTACTGTGAATCCCCTGGAATATTTGGGAACAAGTTTCACTGGGAAACTTTTTAGACTTACTGATGGAGAGCTAGCCAATCACAATCTTTGGGGAAGGAGCCCAGTCATTTACCTTTTTTTAAAAAATTTTTATTAGTTATTGATGGACCTTTATTTATTTATTTGTTTATACGTGGTGTTGAGAATTGATCCCAGTGCCTCACACATGCTAGGCAAGCGCTCTTCCACTGAGCCACAACCCCAGTCCCAGTCGTTTACCTTTTAACAACATTCTGGTGAATTCTGAGGTGCAGCCTGGGCTGGGAACCACTAGAATAAAGCTGAGCAAGGAGAAAGCTGCCGGAGGGCAAGAATTGGGACATGCTGAGCCCAGGTCTAGGGCACTGTCACTGAGGGAGAGTTTTCATGTGCTCCACTCTTGTTTGGAATTGTAACTTAACATATCTTTTATTTTTTCCACCACAAAATGTATCAAGTTCTGAAAGTTAATTGCCTAGACAAGCCTTATACCAATTGGACTCTTTTGAATTACTTTTTTAGTGAACATATTTAAGCAACTAAATATATTGGAAAATGAAAATATTAAAAATAATTTATCTGAGTGCAGAAAAGTAGATTAATTGGCCACTGCTCTAGTGCATTGTTTTTCTCAGCAGTGTTTTATAAGAATCTGTAAATAAAAGATAGGAGGTGCTGGTTTCTCCCAAAGGACTGTTAGTGGCACTAACCTCGTCCACGGATCCTGCTGCTGAGCCAACCTGGCAGCTTCCTCCTGCCCTGCAAGGACTCAGGTGGGGCTCCAATCACTGGACTCAGAATCCACTGAATTTTGATTTCCTGAATTTTCCAGTAAATGTGATGAATTCTGTGCTCCAGGATCCAGCATGCCAAACAGCACTGCCATCTTTCTAGCTACACAGCTTGCAAACATGTTAGCCGGTAGTGGCTACGCGGCAACATCTAAGGGACCTTGGACAAATTATCTAATATCTGGGGTTCTGCTTTCTCCTCTGTAAAAAGGAGATAGAAATAATACCTACCTGGAAGGGTTTTATGTATTAAATGTGCTAAAGCAGGTAAAATGCTTAGTCTATGGTCCCTGGTTTAAGAGGCCACTGGTTGATGTTAGAAATGTTCATCTTATTAATCCTGTTGTGATAGCAAGGAATCATCATCTATTTTACAGATGAGGAATAAGAGCTCAGAGTTTAGTTTGCCAAGGGTCTATGGACATTTAGTGGTGGATCTGGCTTTAACCATTTCCTTCACATCACCGCTCATGTGCTTGGTACTTTGCCAGTTACTTTGGAAGGATTTTGGCAGTATTAATGCCATAGGGGTTTGGATCAGGCTGTGTGAGTGCCTCTTCTCTGCTTCCCTACTTCCTTTAACCTTCAGTGCCCCCCAATTTTTAAATGACTTTCAAGGATGGCTTGAGGGGGAAAAAGTGATGAGTTGCCCACCCACAAAGTGCAGCACAATGTCCAAGTCCCAGCTTTTCAGGAACACCCTGATCCCCACAGACAATCACCAGCCCTTCCCAGGACTTATCCTTATCTGACTCGTCTCATAAAACCCAGTTGCCCATTATATCATAGCATTTATGTGTATATTTTTTCTTCTACTGAACTTTAGACTCCAGGAGGGTAAAAACTTTGTAGCTCACTCTTGTCCAGCACTGGACTTTGTTCCCAGGGACACTCAGAAATGAGTTATCTGGCAGCCCCCCAGACACTCCTGTCTAGGGGTGTGCCCCCCCTATTTCATTTCACTTGACATTGAACATTTCTTGACTGTCTGCTTGTGTTGACAATATACTGGGATCGGGGGAACTAAAAACACTTTGTAACCTTTTGGGATTCCTTTGCCTTGCCTGCTAGAGCTGGACTGGTGATATGTCACAGTTTAACTATAGGTAGCCTGGGTTGAAATTCTGGCTCTAACACTCAACCTTCGTAAATCACTTAACCTCTCTCACCCTCACTTTCCTCATTTATAAATTAGTGATAATACTCCTCCCTCCCCAGGATGTGGTGAGGATTCATCTTATAAGAGGATGTAGGTAAAGCCCACAGAGACACCACTATTGTGTTTCCTTCCCTTTTCCTTTTTCCTCCCCCTTCCTTCTCCCCTTTATATAAAGGTGTCCCCCTGTCAACCATCCTTACATTCTCTCGGGCACCACCCCATTGCAGCCCATTATGGCGTCATTCTTGAACTGGCATAAAATTCCAGGTTCTCTTTCTCCTCTATTTGATTATTATTCCCAATGTCTCATTTGCCTCCCCCCGCCCCACCCCGTACCAGGGTACTTAACCACTGAGCCTCATGTATTTTATTTAGAGACAGGGTTTCACTGAGTTGCTTAGGACCTTGTTATGTTCCTGAGGCTGGCTTTGTACTCTCAATCCTCCTGTTTCAGCCTCCCAAACTGCTGGGATTACAGGCATGTGCTGCCATGCCCAGCTGGGCCCGATTCATTCCATTCTGTTGTCTTCAAAACTTGAACCTCCAAGTCCACCATCTTTTCTTTGTCTTTTGGAACTGGTGGGCAGCTGTCTTCCAGGGATTTTGTCCTCACCTGTGGTCACAGAGCTGCATTGCTTTTCTGCAAACAGAACACATTTCCTGCTTTGGTGCTTTGCTTCCAATAAGTGGCAGGTGAGCTAACCCTTGTGTCTGATACTGTTCCCCTCCTCCAGGCCTGCTTCCCAGGATGTCCTCTCCCAGCCCTTAATATCACTCCAGGCCTCGATATACAGGATTCCTGGGGCATCTGTCACATGCTGCCTTGTACTTATCTTATTCTTTAAAAAACTACTTTAGGACAGGGGTTCTCTCGTACACCTTGTGACTTTACACTACCTTTCACATAGATCTTTAATAAATACTGGTCAACTAAATAAGATTTGATTTTCTCATTTCTGTTAGAGTTGGGAAAACTACTATAGTTTCTTGTACTCCTTCATGAAGTTGAAGGATACTGCAATTTGGGGGAAGAATCATATCAATAGGTAAACTAGACTATATGTAAAAATATATGATTTTTATTGAAGCATTATGCTGGGACAGTCAATTTTTCTTTGTCTTCTCAGGCTGCTCTCCCAGATTTTATTTATTTATTTGCTTTCTAAATATTCACAGGAGTAATTTTCTCCTTGATTTTGCAAGTCTGGAAGGCCTTTCAAGTGTCTTATAAGATGTTTCTTAGGATTACATCCCTGATTTTTTTTCCTGAGACTGCTTCATTATTGTCCACATTGCATTTACTCCTCGGCTTAGAAATTCTTTGTAGAAACTGCTTCTCACTGCCACCAGCTTTGCACTGACCAAGTTCCCGTGAATGCTGTCCCAAGACCACTGATTGCAGATGAGACCCTTCTGTGCTGCCTTACCTCAAGGGCAGGGTCTTTCTGTAAGCTCTTCTATATAAATAATAATAAAACTTTTGCTGCTTCAGCCATGTAAAGATTGTAAAATGCCACATGGAACACTAAATATCACATCACTCTGTGACAGACGTGCTGATGTATTGGCAGAAGTCCTTGTCTTGAGCTAAAGCTTGACAGTCTTTACTTAGTGATTTTTCTAAACTGCAAGACATCTTTTTTCTTTGACAACCCTTCTTATATTTTTTAAAGCCATCTCTTGAATGTCTTTTTTAACCATTCAAACAGTAAATTGGTTCATATAATCTCAACTCTCTAATAGAATGCCCTTCGACTCCATGGCCTTTTCAAGCCTCTCAGTGATTTGGGAAGCAAATAATGTGTATAATTTGGTTTCAGAACAAACAGTTTAAAAAAAAAGTCTAAAAGAACTTTTAAGACTTAATCTGCAAAAAAGGCAACTTATCCTCACTTTTGGGTGTTTTGTTTTAAGCTGTGACAGAGAAAGAACACATTCTACTTGGGTGACTTTGGGAATATGACAATAGAATCGAGTGTCTTAAGTTTAAAAGGTAAAAGACTTTGTCAGGCATGGAGTGCAGTGCTCGCTGTCTTTTGGATGAGACTGGGGACCCGGTGCTTGCTGTGCTTGGACCTGAGTGGCAGGCCTTTTGAAGGACTGCTGTACGTTTTAATCATCTTTTGTGAGTCCCTTGATAGCAGACATCTGTTGAGAACTCACTGGGAGTTTGGCAGTATTTGAAGTGACAAAAAAAAAAAAAAGTAAATCTAGATGGCTAGCCTCTTTCTCTCCTCACTATTTTTTCCCCTGCCAAGATTAGAGAGCACTACCTTTGAAAAGAACAACACATTCCACTCTAATCTTCATCCCAAAGCTGGGGAACAGGAAGTAGCAGCAGAGTTTGTCTGGGGCATGAGTAGGCAGTAGAATTCTTGAAGACTTTATTTGGCTGATTCTTGCAGTATTTGTAGAACTGACTTGAAACTCAGTACCTAGTACCGTGCCTAGCCCTTAGAGGGTGTTCATTAAATGTTTGTTGAATGAATAGTGCAAGTGAACCATACCGACACAGACACTTTTAGAGCACCTTTAACTAATAGCCTCTTCATGACTCCTTTCTAAAATACTGATGGGCAGGCTTTCCTCAGATTTTAATTTTGATTTAGCTTGTATTTTTGTCTTCTCCATGTTATAACCTTCTATTCTGTGTTTCAATTATATGCAGGTCTTCTTTGATATAAGGATTGGAGACAGAGATGTGGGCAGAATTGTGATTGGCCTCTTCGAAAAAGTTGTACCCAAGACAGTGGAAAATTTTGTCACTCTGGCAACAGGAGAGGTCTGTCTCCATTTTATTTCCTTCAACTTTGCACACACACAAAAATTGTATTTTATTTCTTTTAAGTAAAATACAAAATGCTGCTGGGAGAACAAGTATTAAATTAATGTCAAATGAATCTGTGACATTTAATCATATTTTACTATGAAATCTTTATTATTCAGGTACACAGCCTCTGTAGGCTTCCAGAAATTGGAAGAAAACAAGTGAAAATGCTCTTGTTTTTTCTTATTCACATCAATACTCTCTTTCCATAGTTTGTTTTATTTGTAGTTTTGGTCAGCCAGTGATAACTTTCTCTCAGTAAATCATTGCTGTCACTGGGTATGGTGGCACACACCTATAGTCCTAGCTATTTGGGAGGCAGAGGCTGGAGGATCACCTAGTTCCAGGTCAGCCTGAGCAACTTAATGAAATCTGTCTCAAAATTAAAAAATAAATAAATAAAAAGGTTTGGGGGTGTGGCTCTGTGATAGAACACCCCTGGGTTCAATCTCTAGTACTGCGAGAGAGAGAGAGAGAGAGAGAGAAATCATTGCCAAGACCTAATCAAATTCTGTAGATATTTTGATTTTTCTCACTTTATCATTTTCAAATAAACACTGGGGTTGAAGGTTCATCTTTCAGTATGGATTTTTTTTTCTACTTGTGTATTCAATTGAAATAATCTCTTTAGAAAGGATATGGATATAAAGGAAGCATCTTTCATCGTGTCATCAAGGATTTCATGATTCAAGGAGGAGACTTCACTGCGGGAGATGGCACTGGTGGTAGGTAACGCCATCTTTTGCCTTTCTCCTTTCCCACTTCCCAAGCTAAAACCCAAGAGTCAGTCAGTATGTGAACCCAAGATAGCCAGATTCCCCCGTTTAAGAAACAAGACCATAAAGACAGCTCAAAGTCTTTCCAGAAGATAGAGGTTTGGGGACCTCATTTACCAGAATCTTTTTGGGTATGAATGAATGAGTCTTCCTAATTCTAAATGGGATGGTTTTGGTGTTCGTTGTCATAGTGTAGATCCATTCATTTGGCAGAATATCTCACAATTATTAAAACCGATCGACTGCTAGTATGTAGCAATATAAAGCAGTGCGTGCCATAGGAAGGAAGAGGTGAACTATAGAGCTGTGTGCCCTGGGGTGGCAGCTGGCCACAAGTCAGGGTGGGGGTAGAGGATGGGACATGGTGCCAGAATAACAGGATTGGAGTGTAGGTGGCAGGATCGTGATGAATTTTTCCCCTTCTTTCAAAAGTGTTTTCTTTTATTGTCAGCTTTTTTAATAATAATAAAAAAGTTATAGCTGAGTCATCAAAATTATAACTGATACCCATGAACAAAGTAAAATAAAGGACAAATACTTAAGGTTAGTGAGTTTCAAATCTCCCTCAGCATATTGTGTCTCATTGAGGATCATAACTACCCGGCTCTGTGGACTATTTTCCTTCTGAAATGTAGGGAGAAGCTTTTCTTTTCTTTTCTTTTTCCTCCTGAACACCTATTACTTGTGTAACTACATGAAATTTAAGATTTTTAAGCTCAGAAAATACTGGTTAGGGTGGATATTAGTTGCTTACTTTTTAAAGAAAAGCCACTTTCAGTCATTATTTCTATGTATGTTTATTGTAATGGTTTATTCCTTGATAATAAAAATAGTTGCTATTAAATGCTATGATTTACCAGGCACTTTATGAAGAGTACTTTTAGCTCTTGCAAAAATGCTATAGGGTATAAGGATACAGAATGGAGGAGAGGAGCTGGCTCAGGTTCGTCAAGGTTACAGGGTTTGCTGAGAATGCTTGTGGAAGCAATCCTAGCTGCTGAGGTGCCAGACTCACCGGAAAACCTGGTAGCTCTAGTACCTGCCCTCTTGGTACCAGCATCCACCGTCCCACCATACGATCCAGCAGGAAGAGTGACTGAGCTTTACTTTGCTATCTTTTCTATTTTTATTCTCTCTCTATTTTCCCTCCCCAACACATGTGGGTCTGGGGTTAAAATTCTCTGAGAGGAAATTTTGAACTATTTAAATTTAGCCTAGACCCCCCTGGGTAGAGCTTTCCAGCTAGGTCACCCACATGTCCCTGCCCAACCAGCTATAAATTGCTTGACTTTGGTATCTACTTCTGGTCCTTTTAACGGAGCCAGGATTTTGAGGTTGGCAACCAGTGGATAAGGAGCTCAGTAATACAAAAGCACAAGAGGCCTTCAAGGTGTTAGGAATGAGGCAGATGCTCCCTATGGTCCATATTGTTGTTATGGGAGAGGGCTTCTACTGTATCCACTGCTTTGCTAGAATTCCAGATCACAGGCTGATTCTTCAGCAAGTCTGATCCCCAGGTGGTCCCAATTCTCAGGATGCATCCTCGTGCATCCTGAGAGCCTTGCGCTTAATGTCTTTCATCCTAGCTGCTACTGCCTCAGTGCTGAGGTAAGAAAAAGCACCAACTTTAGAGTCAGAAAGTCAGATGTTCCAATTCTGATCTGCTGTTTTCAAGTTTTATACCTCTGTTTCCCAGTGTGAAAAGGGGACTGAGAATACCAACTACACTGGGATGTTGTGGGAATAAGCTGAGGGTGTCCACTCAGTGACTGGTTGGGTGCCAAGGTAGTAGTGACCTGGGACAAGTCACCCGAATATAGTACAGAGGTAGAGCCACGAGGCCGGCTCACCCACCTTTCCATCTGGCTTTCGGATACCACCCTGCCTTGCTGTTCCTTCTCCTTTCAGAGTGAAATCATTGACCTATATGATCCAGATTTGGCATTGGTTTGAGGCCAGAGGGGACCTGCCATCCTGTGCCATATCATAGGCATTTTTGCTTGTCTGTTTCAGGCCCTAGGGCCCTGCTTCCTTAAAGAGTTAATTTTATTCTGTCTTTCACTTCTCCATAGCTTTGACCATCTATTCCCCATTCTCATCTTCTGTTGGGCTCTATGAACGGATTTCACTAAAGCCTTTTGTTTCCTATGAAGAGTTTACTTTTGGTTGATGTCTGTTCATTCTCCTCCCTTTTCTTTTATCTTAACCCAGGTTTTAGTATTTACGGTGAGACATTTCCTGATGAGAACTTCAAGCTGAAGCACTATGGTATTGGGTGGGTCAGCATGGCCAATGCTGGGCCTAACACCAATGGTTCCCAGTTCTTTATCACCTTGACCAAGCCCACCTGGTTGGATGGCAAACATGTGGTATTTGGAAAAGTCCTCGATGGGATGGTAACTTGATATATTACTTTTTCCTCTTTCAAAGTTTTATATTTATGAGAGTACCTTCAGTGATTCATTTTAATATTAAATGAGTTGTTAGAGATCCATTTTTATATGCTGACTGACCTCTTCAAAGATGAGTAAATTATATATGGCATGACATTATGGCATGTTAGGGACATTAGGATAGAAGCTGAAGACTTGACATGGAGAAGCTAAGTACTTAATTTATTTTGCTTCTGGCTGTAAATGGAAAGCCCTTTATAATATAACAAAATAAAACCAGGGTCCTATACATTCATAAAATGGAGTATTATTCAGTATTACAAAGAAAAGATGTGCTATCACATGGATAAACCTGAGGACCTTATCCTAGGTGAAATAAACTTGTCACAAAAAGACAATTACTCTACAAGTCACTTACATGAGACACCTAAAGTAGTCAAATCTATAGAGACAGAAACTAGAATGGTGGTTGCCAGGGGCTTAGGAAAAGGCATTTAGAATGAGTTTCAGTTTTGCAAGATTTGGAGACCAATTGCACAACAGTGTGAATAAACTTACGCACTACTGAACTATGCACGTGAAAAATGAATTGGATGGCAAATTCTGTGTTATATGTTTCTTACAGTTAAAATATTAAAAAGCCCTGAACCAGTGTAGTTTAGTCCGGATATCAAGTTGTATTCACGGACACATATTACAGCAACCAACATTCATTAAGAGAATTCAAATCTATGTTGTTATTCTCAAAAAACAGCAAAGGATCCAATTCATAACCCATAGGCCTGCTTCTTAAATTCTCATTCTCTTCCTTTCTCACCATGTCTCCTTAGCAGCTGCCCCAAATAACTTTCTTCTAAACTGGCCATATTGAAGTCTGTCCAACCCAGCCCTGGACACCCTTGACTCCCGTGTCCTCTTCCATGTTCCATTATGTTTTATTTTCATGTGAGTTGTTTGGCCTCCCTCATCCAAACAAATCAACCAGTTTCATCACTGTAGATTTTCCACATCTTCTACCTGGTATTCTGATTCAATGCAACTGAAGTCCAGGAATTGAGATGAATATTCAATGTGTTTGGAAAACTCATCAAAAGCCTGCCTTTTTGGTCTGTGACATCTTCCCTCCTTCACTGGGAAATATAAGTGGTGCATGTGCTTATGAGGGCTTCTAGGGCAAAGAAAGGGGTCTTTATACCACTGTCGGATTGAACAGGTTATATTAGTATCAGACTCAAGATTAATGGCTTGGGTCACCTTTAAAAGGGGCAAACCCAGGGGCTGGGGATATAGCTCATTTGGTAGAGTACTTGCTTTACATGCACAAGGCCTTGGGTTCAATCCCCAACAGCACACACACACACACACACACACACACACAAAAAAAAAAAAAAGCAAATCCAGAATTAGGTCTACTTTTAAATCTGCTTTATGGACCATTTTATTGTGCCTAAACGTAGTATAGGGTAGAGCTGAAACTGATTCAAACTCCATGTTAACCTTTACATTGGATTGTAGCTGATGAATACAAATACTTTATTTGCAAAAGTATCTTAATTTTTTGAGTCTATACAATGCTTATTAAGAAAGAAGTATGGAAATAGACCAATATGTTTTCTGATAAACAAGGTAGCTGGTGAATTTTATTCCATGAGATATATATACACACACATAAATAAAATAACTTTCTGAATCTTCTAAGTTTTTCACGCTTAGTGTGCATGGTTTTTTATAGTGATACAACTTACTTTCCCACTGGGGCTTTTGATTACACTAACACCAGAGCTGCCTGTCTGATTTTCTCTCTCCAGAGCGTGGTGCACTCCATAGAGCTCCAGGCAACTGATGAGCATGACCGTCCTCTCACCAACTGCACCATCATCAACAGTGGCAAGATAGAAGTGAAAACGCCCTTTGTGGTTGAGGTCACAGACTGGTGACACAACCGACAGAAAACAAGGAATGCACCTGGCAGGGTGTGTGTGTGTATGTGTGAACAGTATGTGTGTGCACGTATCGTCTGCCCATCTGCCTTTAATTCTTCAGTTACTGTTTTGCTTTGCTTTTTACTTTCTTTTAATTTCCACTCCAGGAAAGATTTAAAAACCAACCACTCTTAAGTTTAGTTTGTATGAATCTATGGTAAATCACCTATTTAGGAACTTTGAACTGAAAAGACACATCCTCTTCCTTCCATGGTGCTGTTTTTAAATTAGAAAACTTTGTATTGGCTATTTATTTTTAAGAACACACTCATTTGTTTGTTTGTTTTTGTTAAATTCATTGTTATCTGTATGTTAGGTGAAACTGAAGGTTTATTTGAAAAAGACGAAGACATGAAGTTTATTTTTCTGTATTCAAATAATTCTTTTCTGATAAAAGGAAACTTGATTAGTATAATCTGATATATGTCTTGGGGATTTTTGCCTGAGAAAAGGTGCTTTTGTGTTCTCTATATTAAATACTTTTTATATGCATTAATTCTTTTTGCAAGTCTCTTTAAAATTTAAAATTCCTTTAAAAAAATAAATGGATGGGGACCGGGGTTATGGCTCAGTGGTAGAATGCTTGCCTAGCATGTGTGAGGCACTGGATTCTATTCTCCACACTACACATAAATAAATGAATAAAATAAAGGTCCATCAACAACTAAAATATGTGAAAATAATTTAAAAAATAAATATAAAAACACATGCACTCTAATAGTAACAATGAACACATTAGAGAAAAAATCAGAATGCTAACACAACTGGATAATTTGGGATAGAAACCACAGAATTATGCCCTTCTACATTCCAAATACATTAACTGATTATTCACTAACTTTTATTTAGTAACATTTTAGAAAGTTCCCTGAGTCCAGTTGCAGTTGAAAGGAATCTTTTGGTCACCTACATAATGGGGGTTAAGATTTAGGCTGTATTTAAACCAGATGGAAAAATACAGTCCTTCCAGGACCTTGTGACATCCCTTGCTGCATGAAGTGCCACGCTCTGTTCAGATGGAAGAAAATGGAGCTAGTACCCCTCCTCCAGCACACACGCAGTAAGAAGCTAAAGAATCCACCTCTCAAGCTGCATTCTAAGAAAATTGCCACAATATGAAATGAAAATGGGCATTCTTGCTGCTGCTGAGGGGTATAAATTACTACAACACTCCCAGAGAGTAATTTGTTCATTTTTTCCCAACATATATTTATTGAAGGTCTTTAGTATACCAGATTCCAGTTTGATTTTTGGAAATACCAAAATGAACAGGAGAAAAGGGCCTCATGGAGCTGACACTCTAGTGGGGAAGATGGAGGATTGACAAGTAAATAGAAAGGGCAGTGAAAGCTATGAAGAAAACACACAGGATGCTTATGGAGAGGGTGGGTGGGGAGTAAGCTTGGAGAGGCCAAGGAGGGCCTCTTGAGGACCTACGGATTGAAGGAAGACTGGGAGGTGGCCAAGCAAGATCTCTGAGAAGGACCTTCCAGGTAGAAGAAGCATGAGAAAAATACAGAAGTCCCAAGGTGAGAATGAGTGAATTCCAAGGCAGAAAAGAAAGCTGGTATTTTGGGGCCTGGTATATGAAGGGAGTGTGGGGACCAAGGTCAGGGAAGAAAGGCTGAGCCTAGCCAGCTGGGGCCAGAACACTAGGGGGACACACAATGGCAGCTGTCAATTTCAAATTGGGAAGGGACTTGATGTGATCTGCATTATTTTGTGTGCCACAAGGAGAATTTTTGTAGGGGGATATATGGAAGCAGAACTTATCAGGAAACCCAAACATTTATATCCTTTGTATTCCCGCTCCTGGGATTTGCCTTAGAAAGTGATCTGAGCTGTAATGAACACCATCGTTTTAGTATTCTGGCTCCTTGTTCTAGTAATGGCTGCCCAGTTATTTTTTCCTTTGGGGATTATAACAATTCCCTCAACCATTTCTTGTCCTGAGGATAGACTGACCTACAGATGGGTGTACATGGGACCTGGCAAAGTCTTCCATTAACTCATTTGATAAATACTTCTTGAGTTCAGGACAGAGCCACAGTATCAGCTCTTGTGCTTCCTGTGAAGCACACAAATCATCCAGACACTCCACATGAGTATATTACAACACTGGGAAGTAAGAGAAGAAAAACAGGACAGAGAGTGAAGGGTGGTTGGACGGGTCTCTGAGTGGGAACCGAAAGGATGAGGGAGAAGCAAGCCATGAGAACACTGCAAGAAAAGTGGAGGCAGAGGGGACACGAGCAGTGGCCCTCAGTGAAGGACAGGCTGGGTGGGTCCAAGAAACAGTAAAGAGGTCACTTGAGCAGAACCAGGTGGTTGGCAGAGGGAGCAGAACATTCCCTTTCCCTGGCCCCAGTGACCAGCTCAGGCCTGGATGTTTGATGTCAGCTGGGTTAAGGAACTTCAGTCATGGGACTTCTGCTGGAATTATTAGGTAAGAGCAGCTGTGCTTTTTGAGAGGATGTAAAGGTGCAGAATAAGAGTGAAATTACCAAAGAAGGAAGCTGGTCCACAACACAAAAAGATTCCTGAAGACGTCGTTTAGCCTTTATGTCTAGTTGTGTCTGAGACTAATCCACCCCTGGCTTTTCACTATACAAGCAGATACATCTCCTTTTTTTTTTTTTTTTGCTTAAGCCAGAGCAAATTGATTTCCTTTGACTTGCAACCTAAAGTCTTTGTCTAATACAGCAATATTGAAAAAGTTTTATGCATAGGATGTGAAGTGTAGAATTTATGGAAGCAAATTGAATCCCAACGTGTTTATAAAGAATACAATCTAGAATAGAATACTTTTTTAAGGAAAAAAGTAAAAATAATACATTCTCACAAAGCAAATACAATGAAATGTAAATTTGCATAAAATAAACACAAAGGATAGGATCTTTTTACTCTTACTTTTTACTTTATACTTTTTTTCTATAGCACTGGGGATTGAACCCAGGGTGTTCCATCACTGAGCTATATCCCCAGTTTTTAAAATTTTTTATTTTTAGTCAGGGTCTTGCTAATTTGCCCAGGCTGGCCTGGATTTGTGATCCTTCCCACCAACTTCCCTAGTCGCTAGGATTACAGGCATCAATCACCATGCCCAGTTTTTACTTTAGACTTTTTTTAATCTTATAGTTTTTGTCTAGGGTATGTTTCACCTTAAGAATGAAAAGAAAAATAAAACTTAAATTTTATTTAAAATAAAAGTAGCCTAGGAGGAATTGAAAACAAATGGCCTCTTACATAAGCAAAACTCCAAAGTCAGAAAGCACATAAGCTACTGTGACCCCTCATGCATAAGGACATGCCCTGCACACCACACTTACTGTCTAGGTTTTGATTAGTATAAGCATAAGTGACAGCTCACCAGTGACAAAACAACAAGAGTACATTCTGGAAGTGCTGAAATTCTGAGACCACAAGTGCACAGGTGCAAATTTTCATGTTGTGCATTATGCCAGGTGACCAGGACACCCCCAACCCCCACTGGCAAGCCTCATACTGAAATATCAGCAAACTGATGATTATGAAAGTAGGAACTGTTGATTTTTATAGTCTAATATTGGTGAAAAAGCTTAGAAATAAACAGCTCACTATTTTGCTGATCATGTTACTGAAGAAGTCACATAGGTAGCTGTGGGTGGGTGTGGAATCAGAGGAAAAATTTCAGTGGAAACCATCACCAATCCCAAATTGCAACAAGTTAGTTTTGAATCATTCTAATAGACAATTTAAAATATTCTGGCATCCTTAGCCATACCTATTTTATTCTCTTACAAGTGCCATTCAGCAATTTTCTGGATCAACAGCTAAGAATCTACAAATGTATTCATGATCAGATTTGTTAGAATGACCCTTTTGGAATTATCAATTACTTCATTTCTGATGAATTTTTAGATTTTGAACAAAACTCACCAGCCTCGTTTCTCAGTTCAGTTGTTTTGAGTTACATAAAGATAAAAACATGGCAAGGATTTTATAGTAGAAAAAGGATTTGTTTTTTGTTTTTCAACATTCTTACAATTCAGACAGCTGAAGAAATCTTTGATCCTAGAAAGCTTGGAAATTCAAAGACCCCTCAAGTCACTTTTTTTTTTTTCAAATTAAGGAAGAGTAAAAACAATATTTGTAATGGAAAATTTTGGTGCCATTAAGTACATAATGGCTTTTGCTTAAATCTATAATTCATCCCATGGATTTAAGATTTTAGCCAAGAGTAAGTTTTAGGTGTGATATAATGTAACCTACTCCAAGACTTGCTAGTGTTACTGATATGCTAAAATGGTGGAAAAACAGCAAGTTCTAATGCAGAATTAGAGTGACTATTCGTAAGAACTGTGCCAGAGGGAAAAAAGATCTATGTACAAATAATTAAGAGACAAGACAAAATACATTTCACAATCCATTAATGGTACTTTTACCTCAGTACTAGTTAAATTGGACTTATTAGGGAGTCACAAATTTGGAGGATTTGGAGGACTCCATATTTCCAAAACCCTTCCATTACTTACTTTTAATGATTCCTTAGGAGTCATGTAAGTTTCTACATACTCTAACTTTTCAGAGGGTGAAGGACTGTCTTCCTAGAGCAACCTGGATACTACAGCTCTGGTCACCTTCTGTCCTAGGTGGGAAATATTATGCCCTGTTATCAAGGTACGCAACTCTGTTCGAAAACTTGAATATTTTTCTTCCACCTGGTCTTGAAAGATGAGCCTGCTTCTGGTGACTGTGGGTGCTACATTGTGTTGGACTATCATGAGGAGTAAGGACTGGTCAGCCTGCAGTAGAGAAACCAAAACTTAATTTAGCCCTATCAGCCTTAAAGTACAGCCCTTTTGAGAACTCCTGAAATGGCCGCATGCCTTGTGCAAGCTGCTCTTCAGGGCTGTGTGTGGCTCCCTCAGGAAGCCCTCACAGAGAGGTTTCTGACCTGAGTCCTATACTTCCCTGGGTGTCTCCCATCTCCTCCCTGGACTGCAAGCTCCTCAAGGGCAAGGAGTAGATTTTATTCCTAATCTACCCCTAAACTGTGTCTTATACCTAACCAATAATATATTCAAAATCAGTGACCAGAAAGAATAAGCCTAAATTTATACTATGAAGTGCTTGTAATCTCTCAAGACCATAAAGGTTGATAAACTTTGGCATTAGTCATTCAACTGTTTCTACTATTTTTCAAAGATTGTTATCTTTCTTTAAAAGCATAAACTTCCTCTTTGCTTTCTGAGTGGAAGCTTGATGGGCATGCCAGAAGTTGCCTGGCAAAAGTGAGGGGAGTGGTCAACAGTAAGAGAGCAGACCCTGGAGTTGTGAGTGACAGCATCTGAGGCAGAATACTCAGTGTGACGGTAGCATGGTCAAGGCAGTTTGTGGAGGATCAGTTCTGAGCTAAGCATTTCGATGTGACCTGAAGAAGTAACAAGAAACCATTCCCCCCTGGAGTCCTAGGTACTGTGGACTTAGGTGTCCACTCTGGCCACTTTTACATTTGAATCCTCATTTGCTGGGTGAGCCATGTGGTCCTCCTGGGGCTCCATGAGGAAATCATGTACAATGATGGCATTTATTATTTGTAAATTCACATGGTAATATGTGCTTTGACTGAGGTACTTTGGTTTGATCTCTGCTTTGTTTTGTTCCTGGCTACAGAGCATGTTCCTGACCCTAGTGAACTGGGAAGAAATTTGGACACGATTCAGCACAAATCTATCACCACAATGGGAAAAATCCAACTCATTTCCTTCTGCTGGCGGGTCAGTCTTGGTCTAGGTTTGCTTGCAAGCCTCTGCAGATGTACTAGCAAATGGGGGGTCAGAGTATCTGAACTGGAGGAGGGAACGAGGCCTAGGAGAGTATTCACCAACTCTGGAGCTCCCAGAAGACTGGGCTCCCAACCTTCCACTCTCAGTCCCCATTAATGAATGGCACCAGCTCCACCCAAATGTTCTAGCCAAAAACACTTACTGACCTCTTCCTGCCTTCCCTTTACCTTCCACATCTGAGACCATCAGCAGGTTGACTAGTAGCCCTACAGGGCAGCTGCAATATCTATACCTCATCCTCTCCACCGCTGCCACCTCCACCAGGAGGTCACCACTCACCCAGATTATTCAAGTGGCCTCCTAGAAGTCTCTGCTCCACATCCTACACCAGTGCACTCTTCCCAAGCAGCCAGAATGATCTTTTAAAAATAAATCAGATGAAATGTGATACATAATATACATTATCCTAAATTTCAGATTGTTTGCTGATGCCTGGTAGCTGTTTGCAGGGGTTTTTCTTAACTATTCAGGTTTTTTTTTTAAATTATTTTTTAAAAAATATTTTTCAGATGTTGATGGACATTTATTTTTTATGTATTTATATGTGGTACTGAGGATTAAACCCAGTGCTTCATACATGCTAGGTAAGCGCTCTACCACTGAGCCACAACCCCAGCCCCCCACTCAGGTTTTTAAAATTTTCATGCCTAGTAAAGTAAATAAATGCATATTAGAAAATAGATCATATCCTTCATGTGGAAAACCTGTCAGTGGTTTTCCAGGGTACAAGTCAAACTCTTGAATGCCACCTTCAGTGGAGGCTCCATGGAACCCAGTCCCTGCCCTCCTTACCACCCTGGTCCCTTACGGTCCTCCCCACTCACTGGTTTTCTTTTAGGACCTTAACTGAAGCTCTCTGCTGATTCAGGGCTCTAGAAACTCCTGATGTCCCACCCTTCCCTTTTCTGCCTGCCTTTCGTGGTCAATTCTACCAACATCCTGTAGATCTTAATTTCAGTGTCACTACCTTGGAGAAGTATCCTAACCTGCCCATCTAAATTTAGTATCTTCCCTGCATATTAGAAAAGTGACTTAGTTTGCCTTCATAACACTTAATATACTTCATAATCACAAATTGGGTATTCATCTAGCCAATATCACATTATTCTGTAAGTTCCATGAACACAAGGATTCAAAATCAGAAATTAAAAACTAGAGATGCAAAATTAGAGAGAGCAAAAATATAGAAAGACATCATGTTACTGTCTGTGGGTGAGGAAAAATAGCCATGATAACCATGTATAGAAGTTCATGAGAACGATGACCATTTCTAAGGGTATGAATCTCTTTTATCTTTTACCCCATTTAAAATACCTTGTTGGTTTGGCCTAATCATCCTGATTCTTTTTGATGGGCTAGACTTCTGTTGGAAAGGCCTTCTGTAGTAGCCATTCTGGCATTCTTTTTGATTTAGTGCCTTCTCCCAGAAGTATTGACACATATTTTTTTAAAGAGAATTTTTTAAAAATTATTAGTTGTTCAAAACATTACAAAGCTCTTGACATATCATATTTCATACATTTGATTCAAGCAGATTATGAACTCCCATTTTTACCCCGTATACATATTGCAGATTCACATCAGTTACACATCCACGTTTTTACATACAGCCATACTAGTGTCTGTTGTATTCTGCTGCCTTTCCTAAACTCTACTATCCCCACTTCCCTCCCCTCCCCTCCCCTCCCATCTTCTCTCTCTACCCCATCTACTGTACTTCATTCCTCTCTCTTGTTTTTTTTCCCCTTTCCCCTCACTTCCTCTTATATGTAATTTTGTATAACAATGAGGGTCTCCTTCCTTTACCATGCAATTTCCCTTCTATCTCTCTTTCCCTCCCCCCTCTCGTCCCTGTTTAATGGTGATCTTCTTCTCATGCTCTTCCCCCCTATTCTGTTCTTAGTTGCTCTCCTTATATCAAAGATGACATTTGGCATTTGTTTTTTAGGGATTGGCTAGCTTCACTTAGCATAATCTGCTCTAGTGCCATCCATGAGAATTTAAAACTTTAAAAAATGAGCAACATGAAAATAATTTGAAATGCCCTAGGATTGCCTGTATTACATCAGAATTGCCTGAAGGGCTTGTCAGATCTGTGGTCCCCACTCTCAGTTTTGTCAGATTCGGTAATCCTGAAAGGGGACAAGTAACCTGATGATGCTAATGCTGCTGGTCCAGGGATTGCACTTCAAAACCACTGCCCAAAGTGTCACCACGCCAGGGAGGTAACCACCAAATTATTTCAGTTACTCGTTTGTAGAGAAGAACAGACACTGGAGTAACCAACGTTGGCACATCTGGGAACTGAGAGGCCACTGTTGCCCATGACAGGAGTATGGACAAAAGCTGTGCAATGAACTTGGAGAGGGAGGCGGGAGTTTAAATTTTATTCCAAGTTGGATTGGAAGCTATTGGAGGATCATGAACGGGAGAGTGACATGGCCTGATGGGCATTTTATAAAGATCATTCTGGCTTTCATGTCAGAGAGCTGGAGGAAGGGGTCCTCTAGCAGACAGCATGGTTTAATCAAAGGAACTGAGGACGTATTTGGTATTTCATCATGTAGTGTGGAAATGTGAGCAGCTATTATAATACAAAAAGTTCTTTCTGATTTGAATATTCACATCTGATTAAAATGCACATAAATTCAGATACCTCTTGTACTTCTGATGTACTCATTGGGGAGTGGATTAGCCCAAGCTTTGTAGAAAAAATGTTCAGATCCTGATCACTTTATTAACCAATGGCCTTGGTCAAGCTATAGCTTTTTCTCACTGTAGCATGAGGAAATCACCAAAAATGTGTGAGGCTTCAATGACATAATCTGTGAATAGGATTTAGCCTAGGGCATTTTGCAGGGGGAGTGGTAGTAAATGGGATTGAACCCAGGGGTGCTTTACCACTGAGCTACATCCCCAGCTTTTTTATATTTTATTTAGAGACAGGGTCTCACTGAATTGATAGGGCTTTGCTAAGTTGCTGAGGCTGGTCTTGAACTCATTATCCTCCTGCCTTAGCCTCTCGAGTCACTGGGATTACAAGTATGTGCCACTGTGCCCAGCAGCCCAAGGCATCTTGGTCTGGATTAGTGCTCTATCATATTAGCTACTTTTTATTACTATGAATCTCTGATCTTTGATCTCTTCTCTAATAAATTCAGTATACTAAAAACCTACTTCATAAAAGCACCTAATGGAATAAAATATGCCAAACCCTAGTTCAACAACATCTGACTCCAGGAGAAGCTCAGTACACAGGAGGAGCTAAATGACACAGAATATCATAGCTAGGGACATCACTGATGTCACGGTAACTGTGGTTAGGCATGAAGACAGAAAATGGTTCACATTTTATATAGGTCAGATTACAATCACACTCTTAGACCACAAAACAATCATTTTTCTCTAGTGAATAACGTACACTCCAATGACTTAACACAGTTACCCAGTCCTCCTCCACTTTACACGAAAATAAATGCTGCTTCACCTTCCTCAGAATCCAGCCTATCAGTATATTTCTGCATGGACAGAAAGCAAATGTTGTAGATTTGGAGTTAGTGGCTGCTACCTTCCTGGGCTTCTTTTGCTGAATTAAAAAATCTATGATTATCATCAAAGATAAAAACCAAAACAAAGCCAAGATGATGATGATCACTTCCAAGGAGAGGTGACAGATTGGATTAAACTGAATGTTATATCCAATTCAGTAAAACGGAAAAAAAAAATGGAAGACACTTCTAGTTAATGACTGAAAATTCCAGAAAAATAAGGATTATGTCTCTATTCTTTACATTATTACCATACTCCCTTAATCCAGTGAAGAAACTCAAATGTGTTTCATTGAATGAATAAATGAAGGTCTAACTTTCCTACTGTGTATGGCACGCTGAAAGGGACTAATTCTCAAATTTGTCAGCCTTCCTGCTTTTGTTCAGAGTCCTGTCTTGTGGCCACATGTAATATCCCAAGAGTGGAAGAGATGTTCTTTTGGTAATGGATTCCGAAGGAATTATCAAAGTCAATAATTAATCAGGAGCTGGACACAGTGTGCACACCTGTAACGCCGTTACTAAGGAGACTGAGAGGAGAGAATGCCTTGAGCCCATGAGGCAGAGACCAGCCTGGGCAACTCACAAGACCTTGCCTCAAAAAAAAAAAAAAAATGTAGGAGAAGAAAGGGAGGAAAAGGAAGAAGGCATAAAACACTCAAGATGCTAAAGGGTAGATCATAAACTGTCTGCCTCAGATGGTGGTTTCTAACATAACTGTGTGTTAGAATCAACTAAGCAGTGTTTCTAACTACCCAAGCACAGGCCTCAGCTCAGATTTATTGATTCATAATCCTAAATGATTCTAAGGCACAATTCTAGTTTAGAACTGCTGGTTTAGAGCCTTAAAAGTTGCCCGGGACATGGGATTAACAACTGGTTTGAGTGCCAAGTCTCTTCCTGCACCCAGGGCATAAAACACTAATCCATTACTGGACCCTTCTTCACCAAGCCTGTACTCAATCAAAACCCTACTTCATTTTTTTCTAAATTGAACTAAAGCATACATAACCAAAATTTATCATTTTAATCATTTTTAGTGTACAGCACTGTGGTGTTAAGTCATTCACATTCTTGTATAACCATTATCACCATCCATGTCTAGAACTCTGTCATCTTTTCCAACTGAAACCTGTTAAATACAAATTCTCTTTTTCTCTCTTTCTGCAGCCCCCACAATCACCATTCCAACTTTTTGACTATTCTAGGTAGCTCATGTAAATGGAAACGTGTAGTATTTGTCTTTTTGTGGCATATTTCGCTTAGCATATGTATTTAAGGTTCATCCACATAGCACATTATCAGAATTTACTTCCTCTTTATTCATTCTTTCATTGATAGTTGTTTACAGCTTTTGGTTATTGTGAACAATGCTGCTATGAATATAAGTGCACAAACATCTGTTTTAATTTCTGCTTTCACTTTTTTTTGTTTTGTTTTGTTTTTTGGTTTGAGATGGACACAATATCTTTTTTTATTTATTTTTATGTGGTGCTGAGGGTGGAACCCAGTGCCTCACACGTGCGAGGCAAGCACTCTGCCACTGAGCCACAGCCGCAGCCCCCTCCTGCTTTCACTTTTTGGGGGCATATATCCAGAGGTGGAATTACTGGATCCATGATTGTCGGGGTTTTTAGTCCTCGTTCCCTCCTGACCTGCAGGAGAGATGGGGAGAGCATGCCCCGACCAGGACGAGCCAAGAAAGGAGAGGGCCAACTGACCGCCAGCACCCAGCCCTCCCTCGCCGCTGGAGGACAATCAGACGGGTCAGGGAGACCAGTCAAGGCTGGAGCTCCTTTATTGAGGAAGCACACACAGCTAATATAAGGCACAGGAGCCAATCAGGATAAAGGTCAGCAGAGTGAGGAGAGTTCACGAGTACACCCATTCTACAGGCAGTAGAATGGGAGACACCAGCTGTCCACCAGGGCAGAAGGGTTCTGAGCCTATCCTAGAGGTGGTCCAATTTTTCGTCGCAACCCAAAGTAACACATTCTGGCTGATCACCGGGCGCCATCTTAGCCATGTGCGGCCCCAAGACCAGGAAGTGAGCATCAGTCTCCAAGTTAGGTTTCCTTTTCTCCATCATAGGTTACAATTTCTCTGATGTGACCTGCCCTACACACGATAATTTGTTATTTTTTTGAAGAAGCCAGGTGTGGTGGTGCATGCCTGTGATCCCAGCGACTCACGAAGCTGAGGCGGGAGGATCTCAAGTTCCAGGTCAGCCTCAGCAACTAAGTGAGGCCCTAAGCAACTTAGTGAGACTCCTTCTCAAAATAAGAAATAAAAAAGGGCTGGGGATGTGGCTCCATGGTGAAGTTCTTCTGGGTTCAATCCCCAGTCCCCAAAATAAATTTTTTTTGAAAATGCAACCATTTTACTTTACTTTTTGGGCTCTATTTTCTCCACATCCTTGTAAACATTTGCTATTTTCTGCTTTTTTTTAAATAGCAGCCATCCCAAGGAGCATGCTAGAGTCCTTTTTAACATAGTGCACAGTCTGCACAGTGACATGGGGCAGCCATGTCCAATTAAACCCAAGAGTGCGATATTATTAAATATAAATGTGCGTTTACACATCTGATAGTCTGATTTTTGAAGTTCTTGTTGTTTATATTTAATCTCAACTATTAATCCATGCATATACATATATGTTTATATACATATACAGAAAGTTAGTTTATGATTTTTCTTTTAATATTTTTTAGTTGTTGATAGACCTTTATTTATTTATTTATATGCAGTGCTGAGAATCGAACCCAAGGCCTCACACATGCCAGGCAAATGTGCTACTGCTGATCCCCAGCCCCAGCCCAATTTATGACTTTTTAAAATAAAAAATTAAAACAAATCCACTAATATGGTACTGGTTATATCAACTGTAGCAGATCCATGCAACTGTAAAAAGAAGAGAGAAGCATTTTAGGTACTGACATGAAAGACTGCCAAGATATATCAGATGAAAACAGATATTATATGCTGCTATTGTTATAAAAGTAGGGAAGGTAGAATATAGAAACATATAATATTTGCTTGCATGTGGATGAAATATCCCTCAAACTTTTAGTATAGTAGTGCTTAGGGGAGGGAACTTAGATATGAGAGTTGGGATGGGAGAGTAATTTCTGTTTTATCTATCCTTTATATTTTTCATTAAAATTTCAACCATGGAAATATATTCAATCATCTTTCCAAGATGCCTTCCTGAGCTGAATTGTCCGGAAGGCTGCCAGCTCTTTCCCAGACTCTGTTGGAGTTGGGATTGAGAGTAATGTTCTGCACACTAGATGTACTTTGATGAGAAATGGAGTGGAATATGGAGGTGGGTGAGTACCATCTTCCTGCTGCTTAGGGCTGTAGTTACCAGCCAACAAGGGTTGAGAAGCAATTGCAGTGTAGGTGTGGCAGCTGGACTCTTTGTTCTAGTGCCCAGTGCCTAGCCTCCTGGGTGCTGCTGTGAGGCAGTAATGGTGATTACAGGTACTTCCTAATTGGATTTGCTGATCCCTGGATTGTAGCAGCAGTGCTGTTTTTCATCTCAATTTCCGCCCGCACCTCCAGCAGCCTCCTGATTCCCAGAGTTCCTGCTTAAGGTACAGGTTATCGCTCCCCTGGCAGGTTGGTGCTGAAGGTTGCTCAGACTTTCTAGAAGGTGTTCCTGGACACTCACCAGGAGTCGTCCACGCCTCTCATCCTTCCAAAAGATTCTGCAAGCATTCAGTTTCCTCTATACAGCTCTGTTTGCTTAAAAGACATACAGTGGTTTCTAGTTCCTGTAAGGACTCTTGTTAAAATTATATACTAAAAATTTAAATATAAAAATGAATGTCATCACTAAGAAAAACTTTAATTCTCAAAAAAGATTTCTTGAGTAGCGCATAATGTTTGGTCTGTATTTTAAAAACTCTTATTATCTTGGTAAATCATCAATGAGTGCCTATTGGCTTAACAATAGATGAGATAATTTCATACGTTATCAGATTAGAAATAAATGCCTATGTGAATGAGAAGTTTTGTTTGTGTGCATGTGCTTATGTGTAGAGACAGACACAATCTGTTTCTAATAAAGTGCTAGAAGCAGAAGATAAATTAGAATATTTCTTATTCTTTGTTTTTATTTAACTCAAAATAGCTAGTAACATAAAAACATTTAAAAAATATCTCCAATACTTGACAATTCAGTTATTTTTGGTTGATGACACGTGATTACTTAGTTTTTGCTTATTTCCAACATGTAATGACATAATTTACCACAAAACATTTTTAAGTTTGCAGTAGGCTTTAAATTTACATATTTAGATCCTAATCAAACACCATGATGTAGTTATTAGTTTCAATCTTGAATATTTTTCTCCCACACAGAAATTTATTAAAGCTAATAACCACAACTAGGCTAGCTATTAATTAGTTTTTGATGAATGCCCATGTACAGCACACACATACAGGTAGCATATTTGCTTTTATCCTTTGCTACTCAAAATATGAATGTTCGACATACAGTGGAGTTACATCAGAAACACATTTAACTGACTACATGAGGTCAGCGAAGAGGAACCCACAAGGAAAATAACAGGAAGCCCTGTGACAATGCCACTAACTTGAATGCACGCCCCCCAAGTGAACCCGGACTAGTACTGTGCATGTGCTCTTGCTTCAGTCATCTGTCTCTTACCCAGCAAGCATCTTGTAGGGCTCAGTGTGGTTCTAGTATTTAAAAGAATGTGCTTTTTATACACAATTGCCCCCAAACCACCACCATCAATGAAATTTGGTCTTCAAAGGAACACTATTATCTTCCAACACTGGAGAAGAGACTTGATGGGTGGGTGTACAGACTTCCAATAAGGTACCTTTTTAAAGGGCTTTCAAGGGTAGTCCTAACACACCATTTCCTCTTAGGCACTGCTGTTAGAAGTTCACTTCTGGGACAGGATATAACTCCACTGTAGTATAAATTAAAATGCCATGATTTTTAAATGTCATAATACTGTCAATAAAATTTAATTTCCAGTTTGGTTCCTTCCTCACAGCACAGTGTGTTTCTGTGACGTTCTTCTGGTGCCAGCACTTCCGAATGTACAATCACCGGCCAAGAAAATTGCAGGATGAAAAGATTAGTGTGTCATGAGATCTGAACAAAAATCCACCAAAGCTGATCAGTCTCAGGATGATTCAGGATATGATGTTCAATTAGTAAATGGTGCGACTGAAGCAGAGAGTAACTTCAGCGACACTCTGTGCTCCCAGCAATCTACCGCGACCTCCTTTGATGGGTTTCTAAGTTGGCAGCTACTTCTACTTCTTAAACACTCGGCCTTAACCTGACCACCACCCTGGTACAGTTTCTATTTTTAAAAGCACCATTCTAATGGAAACGTCCCTGCCCTGAATTAAGCTGGGACTGTGGATTTTACCATTAGCTAGAGCTGTTATGCCATAGAGTTTAGGTTAATTTGGTAGATATCGATTTCTTTGACTATGACTTTGAAAACTTGCTTCAGCTTCTTTGAGCCAAGTAGGATTTCTACCTGGGCTGCAGATGAGGGTAAAATATCCCATGGAGAACTCCTTCAATAACCACATTTGGAAAATCTGAAAAACAAAAAGGAAAACAGCTTTTCTTATTTGCATAAAAAAAAATATAATTGCATTTGCAGAATTTAACAAGGTAAGGCCACCACAACCTAGGAATCTGCAGCGTCTTGCAGTTTGCCCTGGTTCAGGATGTGCTATCATTCATGCAGCTTCGGCCGGAAGCCACTTTCGCGTACCACCAGACGCTGCAGGAATGTGCAGCCAGATTTGTAGCTTATTGATTTAAGGGATGTTCTAATGGTTAATGCTGCTAGGCCCCAGCTCTTTATCTGAATGTTTTCTCACTAGGAAGATGGATTACTCTGGCAATTCAATTTCTAACAAAATCTCAATATACTTGAAGGAATTCCAAGATTTCTACTGGGAATACTTCGCTGCAGTTTTTCCATTGTGGTTTACAGCAGCGTTTTAGTCCAAGTTGTTTTGAGTATGCTTGTTCTATTACACAAGTTTCTAGAGAGCAGCAAGATGGGGGCCTTTCTTACCAGCCTAAGAAGGCAAATATCTGACAATAGCCATCCTGCCAAACTTGAAAAATCAGCCACTTCTTTTTCTGTATGATATATAAAGGAGACTCAGAGGCACGCTGTATGGTGTACCAAATTCCAGTTGTCATTGCAGGTGAAACACAAATGGGTTGCTTGAGAGGAAATCAGTCTGTCTTATGCTTTAGATGCTTAAGTTCTAAATTTCAATCTGTACATAATTATATCCAGAAACTATGCTATAACCCTGCACTTAACTGTAAGAAAGTTAAGTGGTCTGAGACAAAGAAATAATGTCTACTTACTAATCCATAGTTAATGTTTACTGACTAATGCTCTATAGGGTGCCTACCACCTAGAGCCATGTACAAAGAGACTGGGCTTCATCAGGGAGAGAAGGCTCTCGGCAAAGACGAGCAGGGGAATTTGAGGCAGAGCAAGTTGATGGGAAAGTCTGCAGCAAGAGGGGGCCTGAAGGTTCAGAGATCTAAAGGGAAGACAGGCAGGAAGGGGAGCGGGCATGAGGAGGCCAGATGGCAAAGGGTGCCAAGTCATGCCTGGGAAGAATCGACAGCAATTCTGCCTTTATCTGAAATATAATGAGAAGCTATTGAAGGATTTTAAGCAGAGTGAGACAGGATCAAATTGTGTTTTGAAAAAATGACTCTGGCTGCCACTCGGAGAATGAACTGAAGCTAGTTCAAAGCAGACACAAGGAAATCAGCTCTGTTTCTGGAGGATCATGGTTGCATGATACAGAAAAGAGGCTGGATTCTAGAGAATGAAGGAAATGACCTGGTGATGGATCAGATGTGAGCAGTGAGGGATGACTCTGGGTTTCTGGATTGTGTAACCAGACGGTGAAGGGGGACCAGAGTGGGAGTGAAACTGATGATCGTAAGTGAAGAACTGTCCCTGCCCATGCAATGTAACTTACATGCTAGATGCAGAGGCAAGCAAATGAACAAATAAACAAAATACATCTTAAAATGTATCTCTTATATAAAAATATTAGAAATACTAATAGCAAAAACAGAGCTACTGATTGATTTTAAATAATATGCCCAAATGGGACATATACATGTAAATGGCACATGTGCCTTTATCCTCTGCCATTCCAAATCTAAAAGTTTACTTGAAGATCCATGAAGACACATCATACATATATTTAGCTTAAATAGATTCAACTAAGTTCAGCAAAAAGACAAACAAAACAAGAAAACAACACTAAATACTATGAGTAGTCTATAGCACCATTAATATGCCAGGCAGTAGCTCAAGGACAAAAAGAAAGCCTAGCAGGGCAGCTAACAAGGCTGGGGATGGGGAGAGGGGAGGGCTTCATGTGAAGGGGCCCTCTGAGGAAAGACCTGGATGAAGTGGCAGGAGCCAGCCATCAGGGTGTTTAGGAGCCAGCATTCCCACCAGAGGGAACAGCAAAGGCTAAGGCCTTACTTACACTTACTGTCTACCCACAGCTGAGAATGTACAAGACACTGGGGACTTAGAAGGTGAATGTGGATGGTGGTGGTGGGAGAGGCAGGACAGGTGGTGTGTGACCATTACTCAAGGATGCAAAGGGGATGTGCTGATAAAAAGTGAACGGCAGTGGCACACGCGTGAAACCCAGTGGTTGGGGAGGCTGAGGCAGGAGGATCAAAGTTCAAAGCCAGCCTCAGCAAAAGTGAGGTGCTAAGCAACTCAGTGAGACTCTGTCACTAAATAAAACCAAAATAGGGCTGGGGATGTGGCTCAGTGGTTGAGTGCCCCTGAGTTCAGTCCCTGATAACCCTTCCCAAAATACCCCAAAGTGAATGGGATGGAGGGATTTTATAACAAGTTTAAGTCTACCAACTCGTGATCCATGATATGATAGTTGGGGCTTCCCCATGGCCCTCTTTCTTTTTCATTTGTTCTACTCTACTTAAACTCTGGGCTTTGGCTTCACTATACACACGATAAAATGTCTGGTGATTTGTTTGCCACCCCAATGGCATATATGATCCATGGCATGGGCAGGACTGTTATTTACTTTTATGTCCAATAATTTGAAAGTACATGAGCATGTAGTAATAGCTGGTACTTACTGTGTGCCACACACAGGTCTATGTACTTTGTTTTATCCATCAGTATTAATACAATATCCATTATTGCTTAAATTACTCAGAAAACTGTCCTAATCCTTGTTTCCCACTGAGAGGCAATGAGAAGAAATATAATTTGGGGTAAGGTTTGTTGTTATTTTTGTTGGTTTTCATTTACTTAATAAACATTTATTATGAACTTAAAAAAAATATGAATGAGTGGAGGAAGGACTCCAGCAGGCAGCTCTAGTGAGCGTGCTGCCAAAGGCCCCTGAAGCTGTGATGTTCATCAGGAGGCCTGGGAGGTGAGGGAGAACAAGCACGTGAGCAGACCCGAAGGCTGAAGGAGGAAGAGGCATCAGGTACCTGGGGAGGAAAGGTTAGCACATTTGATTCCCAGAAACATTTCTAGGATGGAGGGGACAGAGTGTGTGACAAGGTCTCAGGAGACCAATAGACTAGGGCAGACTACAGGGGCCTTGCAAAGCATAGCCAGAGTTTGTGTTGGATGCAAATACAGTACCATGCCTCAGTTGCACACATGGGGTAAACAAAGCCACGAGCAAAGAGAAGATTATTCAAAAGAAAGCACAGTAAGAAGAGAAGCCCAGTATAGCCTCCATTGAGCTGCCAGAGGTCTGAAGAAAAGCAGAAAGCCGAGGGGAGACAGTGTTTGATGGAAAGAACATGAAACATCTAAAGCTGATGAAAAGCCAAGCAAGATGAAGAATGAAAATTGTCCAGAGAGTTTGGCCACACTCAGGTCACAGGGGACCTTGGAAAGAGTTGTTTTGAATTTCCTAGAAAAATCAAAATGAAGAGCAAAAGGCTTATGGTTTTCAATCCATTATACAGGGCACTCTTTTGACTTCTGATGTTGAAAGCTATTAGCATGTTATGGAGAAGATAACGTTCAAATATCTGAACTTTAAAAACAGACACTCCTCTGGCTTTTTGAGGGTCAGTTATCTCCAAAGATATTTTCATATTCAGCATGCTCTGGAATAAACTCAACATCTTGCTAAGAGGCATCGTAATATAAGAATGTGATGCAAAGTAAAGTTTCTCTTCAAGTTAAGTAAAGATTTGCAAGAACATGTCATTAGTATGACACTTTCTAAGGTAACAGGAATCTAATTTATGAAACTAGGTTGGACAAAATCCAAGAAAATAGATGTGATGACTGGTCCTCCTATACCTGGTTCCATCTAACCACTAGACCTATTATTTCCATTTACTCTTCCAGAAGGTTCTTCCTGTTTTTGGTTGTCTAGTCAGGTGTACAGCATATAGTAGGTGCTGTTTAATAATGAAAGGGTCATAAAGTAGCTTCCTTCTTCCATTATATCCTGGCTATTCTTTTTCTCAGTGATCACTCCACTCTCTATATTTATGCAGGAATCTAGGTCAGATTCATGCAATATGTGAACAAGAACAATATCTACAAAAAATACTTATGTGGTTATTTTTAAGATAATAATATTTTACAAAACACTCCCTCTTTAATCTAGACTAGGTTGCATTAAGAATATTTGCTGGAGCTCAGTGGCAGGGTGCTTGCCTAGCATGTGTGAGGCACTGGATCCTCAACAACACGTAAAAATAAATAAATAAAATAAAGGTATTGTGTCCATCTACAACTAAAAACATAAAAAAAGAATATTTGCTAAATATAACATTTAACATAACATCTACTAATATAACATGCATATTTGTTAAACATGAAGAACTTAAGAGAAGCAATTATTCCTCACTGAAAATATTTTGTAAACAACAACAAAAAACCATTGTGAGACTAGTCTTTACATCAAAGGCAGATCTGATCAAGGTGCTGAGGGGTCACTCAACAGAGCAGGGCTATGTTCTGGCCACCTTTCCTTCGGCTGACAGCCAAGCGGGTGATCTGAGGATGGGCTCCCTTGCTACAGACAGTGGTCCCCTTTCTCTTGCTGGTGATAAGGTTTTCTTGTCAGAAACAAGGGCTGCTTTCAATAGATCATTTATCTAGTGCTATCTAGTTGGTGTGCTATCTTGTGACTGTCAGAAACAATGGCTGAAAATTCACTTTATGCAAAAAAGTGCAGAAGGCAAACTCAGACAACAAGGAATACATCCTTCAACCCCCTGAGACTGGGCAAGTCGGGACTTTCCTGAGTTCTGGTTTTCTGGTAGGGCCAATGATACTACCTGTCCTGCCTATTTTGTAAGGTTGCTAAGAAAAAAACGAGTTAATGTCTCAGAAGGTACTCATAGGGACCTGTGTAAGAGAACACTTTGAGAGGGACTCCGGGGAATTTGAATTTTGTAGTATAGAGAAAGGACTCAGGCTAAAAGGTTGATTACTGTTATACTTAAATCAATTAATTTCATTCAAAATGATAACTTTAAAAAATATATATTCAACCACCAAAGATGCTTCAATCTAAATGGGAATAGAGCTACCCTTGCAATACACACACATGCATGCACGCACGCATGCAGCTCTTTTGGAAAACAGTTTTAAAAGGGGTGACAGTATTGAATTCGAACCACCCATTGCATCTGGATAAAAACAAGCAGATGCCCAAATAATACCACCCCCCCAAAAAAAAATAGAGACAATAAATATCTTTCCTCCTTGCCCCTTCTTGTTCTAATTCAAAATAGCCTTCTAAGAAAGAAAGAAAAATTACATTTCCTCCTAAAAGGCCGGCCCCAATTAAAATTCTAAATGTCTCTTACACCAAGAGCACTGGTTTATTGGCAGATTATTAAGCCCTGGACCAATGTCACTCTGTTAGACCTGTATTAAAAACGTGGTTTATGTGGTGCAGGGTCAGATCAGTAAAGAGCTGTTAGCAGATGACAGGTTTGATTACCGCTGGCTGCAGGCAAGACATATGGATCCCTGAGGAACAGCAGCACCGGCTGGTGGGACAGTTTGCTGGAAAGGTCAAGAACAGGCATGTCAGCATCAGGGGACGACGGTAAACAGAAAACACTACAAACTAGCTTTGAGGGGATCAAACTGCTGTGTGGGGATGGCTCAGGGTTTATGTATCTTGCGATGTGGGTGAATAATAGCAAACGCAGGGAATGAACTGGCACCGTGCTCATCTGCTAAAAATTTCTTTGTGGAATCAGAAGCAGATATATAATCTACACAATGCATCATTGCTGAAAATTATTTTCTTAAAAATCTTGTAATATGGTCATAGATAAAACAGTATTCTTATTACTTGTACGAAACAATGTCGGTCTCGTAATCATTCACTCTAATTATAACTGGTCACTCCTGTAACTCCCTATCAAATATTTATAATCTTAAAACTAACAAAGGCTTTCAAGAAAAACACAACTTTAAACAATTATACCATGTGTAATTATACATTTAACAAGACCACAGTCTTTTTCTTCCCCTGAATAACTCTTGATTGACTAGTATGAATTCTTACCTTGACTCTTCAGATTCTGTCTCATCAAAAGATCTAAATTTTTTTTTGAAAAGAAAAAGAAAAAGACCAAATAAGCTGGGTCAGTGTTTATACCAACATAGGCAAAAATGGCCAGTATTCTTAGAGCACTAAATTGGGAGACATAAAAAAGTTGTGAGTTTGGAGTTCATACTGAGACACAGCATGGCTGATGACTCATCCTAAAGAATCTTAAGATTAGGGGCTGGGGTGTGGCTCAGTGGAAGAGCACTTGCCTAGTATGTGTGGGGCACTGGTAAATATAAAATAAAGATATTATGTCCACCTATAACTAAAATATAAGTATTAAAAAAAAGAATCCTAAGATCAGAGGATTCTTGTATTTCCATTTTCCTGAAGATCACTTATGAAATCCCAAGATTTTATTACTACTTTGGGGCTTACGTAATGATGAGATTTCATTGACTGTCATTGCTAATGTCACACATATATGAACTTAACCTCCAGTAAACACAGGCACACAGGTTGGAACTGAACACACCAATGACAGGTTATTTGATACGTGTGGTTATAGTTCTGGTGCTGGGGCAAGTGGCAAGGGGCCCTGAGGAAGCATTTCTGGTGAGGAGCTATGACAGGTGTGTGCAGCTCCCACCAGCAGATGGCTGGGGCTTAACAACACTTGGGGTGTGGGAGCTTTATCATCATGCAATTGGTGTGGCTCCTTTCAGGTGGGCCTGGAGGCAGTGAAAAATGGGCAAAACCCTTTCCCTGCTGACTCATTTCTCTGTAAATGTATTTGTTCTGACGGCCTTCTGAGGTTAGCTTGGCCCCATTCATGTGTCCACAGCAGGGCAAGTGGCTTGTTTCAGAATTAATTCTGCAGCCTTTCTAAACTGCTGGTGATATCAAGCCTCTCGTTCCTTTGGGGACACGGACTAGGGTCTGCAACCCAGCCATTAGAAATTCCCAAGGGAGAGGCAGCAGTGAAGAAAGAACAGTAGAGAAAAAGGGCTCGAGCTGGAAGGCCTGGGCTCTACCAGTACAGAGCGAGATCTTGGGAAAGACACTTAATTCCTGCATTTGTGTTTGCACAACTGTAAAATTACGGATCACACGAATGTCTTTAGAGCTTTAAAATGATATGAAGATGCACACCAGGTGGATATGGGCTTGGTTCAAGCATCTAAAAGTTAATAAACTGTCCCTAAATGGACCACCTAGATTCATAATTCCCATCATGTACCATCCCTCTATGCAACAGCATAATTTAAAAGGTCAATTCCTTAAATCTAAACATAAGTTCGTAAGCCTTGGCCATTTGGCAGCAAGATGGGGACTTGGAGGGAATTCCTCTGACTACAAGCAGGGGGCGAGCAAGTGCTGTCCCAATCAAAAGATTGGGTAAAGCCAGTCTTCTTGGGCACCAATCTGGGATATTTGTTAGGCCAATGAATTACTGAAGAGTAACTTAAAATATACATCTGGTATGTACACAACAGTTCTTACCCACAACTTTCTGCCTTTGGTAGAGAGGGCAAGTGTCTCACATTTAGGAAATCAAGAAAGAGTTTGGGAAGTTCTTCATTTTCTAAAATGACAGCCTGTGGAAGCAGAAAACAGAATTAGAAACTGAAGTGAAGTTTGCTAGGCAATCAATCAAAGGAACTATATCAAAAAGTCATAACCGTCCATCAAAGTCCTTACCAGCAACATTTCTCACAATCAATAGGAAGAGTGGTCCCCATTTTGCCCACCAAGAATTCAGGCTGACACATGTGCTATGTAGCGCTGACAAATGCTGTAATTTATTCATTCAGCTGGCATTCACAGAGCCCCTCCTATGCTTCAGATGTCGATCAAGGGACAAGGTAGTGGGAAAGCTGCTACATATTGTCCCTGGCTTCATGGAGATTCTAATCTGGAGTGAATATTTCAAACTCTTAAGCACATCAATAATCCCACCAAGATATGTCATTAAATATTCCCTACTGAGTGATAAGTGGTCTGATGTGTGTGTGTGTGTGTGTGTATATATATGTGTGTGTGTGTGTGTGTGTGTGTGTGTGTGTATATATATATATATATATATATATATATATAATCTCCCCACAAGAGACCACTACTATTTAGGAATACTGTAAATAGTTTTTCTAACTGGAAGATTTAGTCAAAACCCTCAGCTATCACCTGTTCTGCACTAGGATCAACTGACATTTATTGCTATGTGGAGAGCTCCATTTAAAGGGTCAGTAACAACTTTACCCGCTAAGTGTATATCAGTGTATACATTGAGAAAAAAATCTATAGAGTTCTATCATTTAAAGAGCTCTGTTAAATAGCTGGCATAATGGCATAAGCATGTCAGTATTCAGAGGTTTGAATTATGCAATTTAAAGGAGAACTCTGATGGACAACTATACAGTGCATTTTCATATTTATGGTTTTTTTTTTAAAAATCTTTCAAGAGTGTGTGAACTGAATTCAAAATTGTGAACTCCCCTCCATTTTTCCCTAAAAAATTATGGAAGGAAACAGAAAATATAATAACTTCTGAAATTAAAATAACTATTGGTAAGAGTCCTTTTTTATAACTTATCATGGGGAAATTTTTTCCCAATAATCACATGTTGTTTAAAGACCAGTGAAAATTGATGTTGAAATATCATCCACACAGCTAATCAGGAACAACCAGGTAAGATAATGAATAAGATACACAGCAAAAGAAAAAAGTCAGGTCAAATTCTGTGTATCTTACATATATACAATTCTTCATAATATCTTGATTTTTATTCATAATTTACATATTAAGTTGTCCCATTTCTCATAAGGCTTTGGAATTGTTGCCCAGTTCAGGACACATAGATGAAGTGAGGGACTATATCAGTTGCCAGTCCTGCTAGACTGAGTTACTAGTGCCCAACCCTCTTGCTGTTCAGTTCTAGAGAGGGCTGGCTCATCTGGAGAGCCAGCACTGTCAAAGGGTAGGCGCTGTCACTATTTCTCACACAGTCTGTGGTAGCCATAGAAGCTTAAAGAATAAAAGAGAAGAAAAGTGGAAATTCTACTTTATTTATGAAATATTTCCTGGGCATCTCTCGCATAAGAGACTGGGACACAAGTGACTTCTATGGTTTCAAAGGAGTGTGGGCTGGTGGAGAAACCTAGTGATGAACAAGTATACGCACGCACACACACACACACACACACACACACACAATTTCAAACTTGAGTTTAATAATAGAGTCAAAATACTTAAATGTCTTCCCATGTATGTGTGTGTGTATATATATATATATATATACATATATATATATATATATGTAAATATCTGTGTATGTATCGCATATTTATTTATAATATTCTTTCCCTGATTATAAAAATACAAAAAAATGGAAAGTTAAGAAATAAAAAAAAAATAAACCTCTGTCCAGAAGCATGATCCCATTGCTCTTGCAATTAATTTCCTCCAAATCATTTGACCTTCGTCTAAATTTTTACCTACCCAGGGGGATTTTGGGGATGCCCAGAGGTCATTATTTCAGTGCCTGGTACTCAGAAGCTCGGGGAATTATCACACATATGAAACTCCAAGGAATTTTTGCCAGGATACAAGTTGCAATGGTTATCAAGTTGTTAGTGATCTGTCTGTTTCAGAGGACATATAAAACCTATTTAAATAATAAAGCTTAATGTTGTAACAAACACAGAGCTGTTCACTGGGGCAATAGCTTTAATTATCTATACAAGTGGTAGCTTTCAGATTAAAAAAAAAAACGGGGGTATCACATTCTTATCTCCACCCCCACCTTTTTAAAATAAATTAAATCAATAACAAGTGTGGGACACTTTTAATGACCTGAACTACTTAATTTCCAGGATCTTTAGACATGTCATCCATCACCGCAGTATGGAGGAAGACATCTCTTGAGTGTTCAGGGGGTTACTTTGGTTTTATTAATGTAAGATTTAGGGAATTTTAACAAGGTGAATTGTTTATTTGCCTTGACAGATTGGCTTACAATGCACTGGCTACATCTACAGCATGATCATTAATGACAAAAGACAGGCAAAAAGCTGTTTACACTGCAACACAGGGACAGGAATTAATCCTGCTCAGCCTCCCCAGAGTTCTCCAAATAGATGATCACATTGTTTTAGGTAACATAGACTGGCAAAAAAAGGATACAGAAAACTCCAGAAACTTGTATTTATTTTTGTTCCCTGAATATTGCCAATTAATATTTCCCAGAAAACAATGACCAAAATGTTCTTAGGATTTACAGTCAAAAAGAAGGAAGTCCTGGAAGGGGAGGGGGCTAGTTAAGCAATCAGTTATGTGGGCAGGAATATTTTCTTAACTCTGTTAAGAGAGCTTGTATGAAAAGAATTAATACTTAAGTCCAAACAGAGATGAAGGGTAATATAGCAGAATTTACCTAATTTAATATAAAATGTACAAGTGAAACAACTGTCATTAATTAGTACAGAGATGCAAAAGAGGAATTAAATTAGTTCAACCAAATCTTTCTGTTCATAAACACATGATCTCACTCAGGAGAGACTGAACAGTGAAGTGGGGCCTCAAAACTGTTCCACTGACATTGTCTTCATTTCTTGAGACGCTTTTGCTGGGGAGGAGTTGCCCCTTCTCAAGGCTGCACCCTGGATCATCCCATGAACTTGAGACCCTCATCTGGTTTGGATCACCTATCTCTATTCCACGAATAAGCTCTTAATTTTTTTTTTTAAGTCACATTTTTGAACAACAAATCACATTTCCCCATTGTTTAAGATTGCTTATCTTTATTTTTGACTAATCTTCAATGGTTAGTCGTTTTCATTCTTTACAGAGTAGTGCAGTATATGAAGCATGTGGGCTTTAGAGCAAGACTTGGGTTCAAATTCTTCCTGTGTTACCTTAAAGGGAAAGGTCTCCAAGAGTCTCTGGTATACAATTAGCATTCAAGAGGTGTTAATTCTCTTTCCTTTGAGCATTTTGTTGAATCAATGCCCAACCACATATTTTATCCATTTTGGAAGTTCAGGTTATTGTCCATCTAGTAAAAAGGGATTCTTAGCCTTCTATGATTCATGGATATTTTTGAAAACTGGATAAAAGTTGAACAGTTTGCTTGATTAAAAAAAAATACACAGACAGGACTGTGGCTATAGCTCAACTGGTGGAGTGTTTGCCTAGCACGTGTGAGGCACTGGGTTCGATCCTCAGCACCACATAAAAATAAAATAAAGGTATTATATCCATCTACTATAATTTTTTTAAAAATACACAGACATTTATAATGGTGCTTTCAGAGGAGGAGGCTCTCGGACCACTGGCAGCCCATCGATGGACACCTGCTTCTAGCTCAACTGTGGCACCACACTGCTGGGTGCACTTATTTGGCTGGGCGCCTGACACCCAGCCGGTCCTGTGCTGTATGCCAGCTCCCCAAAGACACACTGGCCTTCCTGCTGCCGTTTTCTACTCTGTCAATTAGAACCCTGCTGGAGTGTGGCTGCCTGGCTATTAGAACTCATTAAGGTTTCCAACCCTGGGATGCATTTGAAAATATTTGTCTCGTAGTGAGACTATCGTGGCAAAGGATTCTTTCTGATAGATCAAAATCTACTACTTCACCAGTTCTAGAAAGTAGTTTATATTTGTGGCTTTTGAATCTTCTACATACAACTAAGAAATGAAAGAATCATCAGTAGGAAGGGTTCCCAAACTTGAAAAAAATATTATGGAAAATGATGTTAAACTCTCTTGATGCTGGGCCAGGGTACACTAGTCTCCCACACCTGTCAGGAGAGGGGCATTTTGTTTTGTGGGGCAGTGAAGGGTCCTGGGTCCAGGGCTGTCTAACCCATTACCTAATGACTGTGCTGCTTGAGTCTTGGTACTCGTGGCCCAACAACGAAATCACAGAGTAAGACATCAGAAATAAAAATGAACATGAGATGTTGGAGAAAAAGCGGGAAATAAATCGTACTGTAAGCACTGAGTAAAATACTACAAGAGGCAGAATTAATTACTCAGAGGCAGGACAGAGTGACTATATGTGGACAAGTGCTGTGGGTCTCAAGTGGTAGATCACCAAGAAGTGCTGCTTCCACAAGGTGTCAAATGAGCTGAATCATCTTCTCCTCCACTTTAGTGTAATATGCTCAAGTCCCCAAACAGGGAAAAATAAGAGTATATTTAGGAAGAAACTCAGACTCAGTGAGGTCACCCAATAGTGGGTACTACTGGACTAGTGGAATGAGGCATGGAGGGCCAAGAGGAAAATGATCTTTAAGTTGGCTAACCATTCTGTTAAGGAGGTGACCCCTGGTTCTTCAGCATGTTCAAAGCTGTTGAAGCAAGAACAAAGTATGTCCCAACCAACAGGGAAGAAGTCTACCTCTAAGCCTGTGCAATACAACTAGCAAAAGTGACACATGAATGGGGAGAGGAGGTTTCAAAGAACATCTAAATACTATGGGCACTTAATACACATGCAGATGGGAGATGCTATGGGATTAACAGAAAGAAATTTCCAAGCAATTTATAGGAATATATTTAGACTAAAAATCAGATAATTTAGAAGGCATAAAAAATGAGGTTAAATCAAAGAACTGTAATAAATATATGATATCTTATGTGACAGACTTTGATAGTACTATATCCAACTGATAAATACTAAAACTGGGTAATTGAGTATAGTTTCTAAGAAGCAAAACAATATATATATATATATATATATATATATATATATATATATATANTGTTGATGAATTGATGTTTTTAAAGTGCTTGAAAACAATCTGCTCTCTCAAGTCCCCTACTTGTTCCTCCAAGTACCTAGTTTATTCCTTCGATTTATTTAACATTCTTTTTCTTTATACAGGGTTATTCACTTTTGTACGAATAAGCCATTTCCCTTAAAACAGACCAGATGATCCTTCAGAAATATCACTTGAAAAAGTAAATAATAAGAAAAAAAATCTCATAATCTACAAAAGGATTAACAAAAAAGTTGCCTGCATGGGGAAGAAAAACAACATCATTGCTTCCAGAGCCCCTGCAAGCTCAGTGTTTACTCCAAGAGAAATGTCTTTTTTATTGAAAAGGTACAATTATCATCATGTAACACAAATCACAAAATCCTGATTTTTCTACCTTATCAGCTTTATAAAATCATGTTCCCAAAGGATACCATTGATTAGTTGCACATGTTCTTTCTGTGACATCCCAAATACTTAATTGTCAGTTATCTTTTCTTCTTCAGTGCATAAAATGTAGTCACTAAATTACAGAGGGACTTGTTCTGCCTTAACCTTCACAAGATGCCATCATACAGCAGAAAACACTGGTAAAATATCACAGGATAACGCCATCCAACGAGGGAGACATATAAACACTGTAATGATTTCCCACGAGCTTCCATTTTAGAAAATTGTCACTAAGGCGAGCATAAACGGTGACACATCTCCACCGAGGACACGGTGAAATCGAACGTTGGCATTCTAGTTAGGTCCAAACCTACCCAGCAGCCAATTATAACAGGAACAGAACATCTTGTTGAAAACTTGGACAAGACCACTTTGCTAACCTTACACGATCACTGCACAAAGCTGTGTTGTTTTCACCAGTTTGATCCTTTTATCCTCTTTTCAAAATGTGAAACACACACACACACACACACACACACACACACACACACCTTTCCCCATTGTCTATCAATGTCGCTATAAACTGTAGGGAACCTCCCTGTCACAAAAGTCAGGGTACTGAACCAAGTCAGAAGGTTTACGAGAGTCCTTTAAAACCCCTTTCTCATTCCATCTAGTTTGATTTGAAATGTCTGATTTGGGGGGTGACAAAGTTCACCACAACAGTTTTTCCTTTCTTCACCATGAAAGATGCTTCAAACCATACCTACTTCAGAGGTGCTGCTAAGAACAAGGAGAGAGAAAAATCAATACCTCCTCACTGCAGTAAGTGGGCTCCAGTGTCACTGTCCTCTGGGACTCAAACCTACTAGTTCACAGAGGCTTTGCAGTTTCAGTCTTTAAAAATGGACATACGTCCTAGCATTTGCTCACCATTTCACGAAATGAGCCATAGTAAGGTTAGCAAAGAACCCTTTTTAAAAAGTCATCCAGTAAACAGATATAAGAAGGATAATGACCATCTGAAAAATACAAATCAGGTGGTGCTTCTGAAGAGCCCACTGCCACTGCACCCTGCACCCCCTTCCCCCCCCCCACCACCTTTTTTTTTTTTTTTGCATGTGACACTATTCCCAAGATGTGTCTACCCTGTCTTGGTAAAAACTGTACCAGTCATGGAATTTAAACAGATATCTGCTAGGGTTTCACAGGGCTTTACAGATGATGGTGCAATAAATCTGTGGACCTGCACTAAAAACTGAATGCTAAGAAGGGCCAATTTAAGGAGTAATGAATCTGTGCAAAGAAATAATGTGATATGGCTTAAGAAGATTTGAAAAAAATGTAATATCATTTTTGATAATGTGGCTAAAAAGACAAAACTAACTACAGAATAATAGAAACTGGAAAATCCACTATCTTTTTTGAGCTATTTTAAGATCAAAGCTTATGCTGTATATTTCTGAATTATCTTTTCATATAAAAATGTTATCCTCTACAAAGTACAAGCATGATGTTGAGGATACAATATTTAGCCAAATAAAAGTGGTCTTGCTCTCCCAAGGCTTACCCCCTATCTGACAGGGGGTAAGGTGGATGGTGTCCAAATAATCATAATAAATAAATGTGAAATTGCAAACTTAGTATTGAATGAAAGTTCCTTGATCAAGTTCCTTGATCATTAGTTACAAAGCACCCTTATTAACCAGTGGAGTGAAGGAAAGCTTCCCTAGGAAGTGACCTTTGAGCTGAGAGTTGAATGCTTCTAAGAGGGTAAAGGGAATGGAATATTTCAAACACAAAGCATAGCTTGTTCAAAGGTCTGTGAAGGTAGAAACATGACATTAGAAAAACTGAAAGGAAGCTACAGGAATATAATGAAGTTGAGGAATAAAATGGGAGAACTGGAGCTAGAGATGTTGGATGAGGTTTCTAGATCAGGGGAAGGAATTTGCTTTTTCTGCTCAGTTGTTTTGGAGGCCATCAAATGATCTTACATGGATGGATGATGGGTGGGGTAACTAGGTGTACATGACAGGTCCTGAGTTCCTCAGATAAAACAGTCTTGCATTTAATCCTTTTTTTTTTTTTTGGTGGGGGGAGTATCTCTAAAATGTTCTTGATCAATCCACTGAGTTATTTTTAATAATTATATTGGTTCATTTTCAAATCCATCTGCTCTGGTTTTCATAGATTCTTGGTCTTTTCTTAGGTCTTCTATTATATTAAACATATTTTGATATCAATCAAATTATTGTTTTACTTCAAGTTCTTGGGATCTAATCTTGCTGGTGTATGTGTATGTCTAGACTTTTATTTATAGTTGCTGATTTTCTTCTGTGTTTTGTAGTTTTGTATTACATGAACTCAAGAATCTACTGCAAGTTCAAGATATATCCTCTCTAAAGGGTTTTGTTTCTGTTCTTAGTAATCCTATGGATACAATCAGCTTTGAGCAATGATTACATCCATTTTCTAAGCTGGGGCTTCTGCAGGTACTGAAAATATAAGCTTTAACCTCTCAAGAAACATTGTTAAGAAGCATTAGGAAAACTTTTGCCCCTGCTCAGTGAATTTTTCATAGGTCAATATGAAAAATTCTCTAAGTGGGTTATGGACATATGGAGAGTTAATTCTTACCTTTAATTGTTATTGAGGAGAAAAGTATCAGAACTTTTATTTCTACTTGTGTTAATTACAAAATAAAGAAATTGTTCTTTTCTAATTTTAACATATAGATTTATAATAGTATATGTCTAAAATCTTTAATTAAACTTACATAAATTAGAGTGCTATGTTCAAACATTATTTTATTGAAAACAGTGTATAGTGCTGGGTCAGTAGACTGTGCCTCTCAATATAGCATGGAAAAGAGTTTATAACAGCCAATGAACCAAATCTAGCCAACCAACACCACCTGAAACAGTCTCTTATGCTAGCTCACCCTGAGGCAAGCTAGGTGTGGGTGCAGCTCTACTATTGGAAAAGTCCTTCCACCTCTTTTCAACTGGCCAATACTACCTCATCTTTTAAGTCTTAGGTCAAGTCATATCTCCCTTAGGAAATTTTCCTCAAACCTCTGGTTGGATTAAGTTATCTTTGAGGGATTCTTTTTTTTGTAAAAGAATCAGTTTATGTCATATGATGATTAATGCTGGGTTGAATCATATTAACTTCCAAAAATTTTAACCTAACAGATATGGCCATTTTCATGTGGTTTATAATAATAATATTTACTTAGTGTCTATTCTCTGCCAGACTCTTTATCATATTTAATTCTCATAATGTGATAAGACATTGTTATTACCCAAATTCTACATATGAGAAGTTGGGGCTCAAAAAGGCTGAAACACCTATGTAGTTTCTCAAAACATAAGGGACAGTCACAATTTAAATCCAGGTCTTTCTAGTTCCAAACTACTTTCAAATGGATATAGTGATTCACAGATTCATTCATTTCACAAATATTTATCAGCACTTACTGCATGTACAAATGTTCCATGCTACATAGTTTAGCTTCTTACTGAATTTTCTTGAAATCTTTTACCTTTTCCGATATGTATTTTTCTATTAATATTTATAGACTTCATTTATACCATAGATAAACTTAAGGAAGCCATTGAAATTGGCTCCTTTACACCCACGTTTATAGCAGCACAAGTCACAATAGCCAAAATGTGGAACCAGCCTTAATGTCTGCTAGTGGATGAATAGATAAAGAAAATGTGGATACACACACAATATACTTTTATACAGCCATAAAGAATGAAATTATGTCATTTTCAGAGGAATAGATGGATCTTGATAACATTATGTTAAACAAAGTAAAACGTACTCAGAAGGCCGAAGGTTATGTTTTTTCTCATATGTATAAGTTAGAGAGGAAAAAGGAAAAGAAAGGTGGTAGTGGTAGGGTGTCATAAAAATCAAAGGGAGGTCAGTAAAGGAGAGGAACCAGGGGAAGGGAAGAGAGTAAGGAGAAGGAAAAAAATATAAAAAGAAATCGGCTCCTTTAAATACATTCCTGATTTTCCTTAATTTTTAATTTATCTTAACAGCTCAACTAATTCTTACAAGTATATAAAGGCTTTCAGAAGAAAAAAAGGCAATAAAATTATACTCATCCCTTATATAAAAATTTATAAAATTGAAAACAAAGCAAAAGAAATACAAAAGGATCTGAACTCATAACATTTCAAAACTTATTTGACAACTTCTGATCAGCTCAATTCTTTTTTCACAAATGAATGGGTCAAATGACTTCAAATTCATATATTCAGACTGGGAGGTAGTACAGTGGTAGAGCACTTGCCTACCATGCTCAGGGCACTGGGTTCAATCTCTAGCACTGCACAAAGTAAAATAAAGTCATACATTATACACATTTGATCCATTTAAATTGCCTGCGTCTAATAAAAATGTGCCTCGACTATACATTATAGATAACATCAGAATTTATGAGACATTTTATTGATGCAACAGAAAAACAAATTCTAAAAGCAATTATAAACTAGCTACTTACCTGAAAGTCAAAACTAAGATCAGGGGACTAACTTACACATTTGAATAAAACACTATGTTACCAAGCAAACCAAAGCTGATTCAGTAATTAAATAATGTAGTAAGACACTAATTTAAATACAAATTGTAGAATATGCTTATGGAAGTGCTCTTATTACTTTAAAGAAGAAATGGTAATCACAGGTAGGCTTGTAAGATGTTGCCTCAAGGTAGCCTCAGGAGACCAGATTTTAATGAAAGATTTACAATTAGCATAGCCATGGGTGTTGATGAATTGATGTTTTTAAAGTGCTTGAAAACAATCTGCTCTCTCAAGTCCCCTACTTGTTCCTCCAAGTACCTAGTTTATTCCTTCGATTTATTTAACATTCTTTTTCTTTATATACTGCACACTTTGACCCAGCTCCAGCACAGCTGGGTTTCAAGTGGTATAATTTAAATGGATTAGGCCTTCCTAGGTACACACATTCCTATTGCACTGTAGTTAAGATACAATGTACTGGGTTAACATCATTTTTTTTCTTTTTAACGAAGAACTTCAACACCATTTTATATTTATCCAGTTATAAACACTGCATTGAGTCACCTACTTAAATGTTGCAGTATGCAATTAATGTTTTACAGGAATTTAGCAACCCTTGGCAAAGCTCACAGTGAGCAGCACTTAGTGCGAACACAGTGGGAAATGGCCAGAGAGTGTGACCAGACACTTATTTCAAGATATGTAGAAAGTCTTCAGAGAAACAATACAAGGAATGAAAAGTGGCCTTTGTGGAGGTGGCTCAGGGGTCTAAAGTTAAAAACAAATCTACACAGAAATGGTAAAGAAAAGTGAGAGGAGGTGCTTGGCCTTTTCACTGCAACAAAAAAATATGCAATGACCTTGTTCACACAAATACATAGGAAGGCCAACAGCAGCCCAAAAGAACAACACCAAGGAAGACAGAGGACAGTCACAGACAGAGGAGAAACGAGGCCTGTATGTACATGGCTGGTAATTACTGCATGGTAGGTCCAAGCTGGAACCTGTTCTCTGAGGGCATGGAGAGAATACTCCAACCCTTATCCCAAACCCATCACTCAAATACATCCTCCAGTAACTTGGAATTGAATTAAGATATTTATTGAGGACCTATTCCTAACAATGAGCATGAACCCTTGCTTGGGAGATTTATAGATTGTACCAACCTTTTTCTGACTTGGCCCAGGTATCCCCAGGAAGTAGGCACAGAGTGCATGGAAAGCTGCTTCACCTGGATTCTCTGCCGGCTGTCTGCCACTGGAGGTGTGGCATCAACTGACAGTGCATACATGTGATCCAGTCTCTCCCTCATCCTTATGAATGAAACACCAATTTTGTTGGGGTATGTGGCAAGTTGTCAAAAAAAGAGCAAATAAGAAAAACCAATGAAAATAACAACTCCTCCCACAGTGTTTCCCAGCTCTCCATGGTTTGTGATGTGGATTTGGTCAGTAAGATGTCTGTTGGGACTCACTGGCTGGGAAAGATCAACCAACTTCCTTAAAGTGAATGCCGCAGACTCCACCAGCCCTCATTCTTCTTGCTCATTTCTTTACCCATTTCCTCCCTCCTCTCACTTTGACTATGGACACGATCTTTGACCTTAGCTGCTGTTTTGTGGTTATGAAGGAAAGGAGAAAAGAATCAAAGATTTCCAATCCCTGCTCACCTTGAACAAATGAACTTAAAAAAAAAAAAAGATCAGGATTACTTTACACTATACTTCTCAATACTTGATAAACCTCAATCTTAGGTAAGTCCTTTTCCTTGGGTTCTTATCTCTGATATAATACTAACACAGGCCTCTTGCCTATGGTTGTGCATGCGCACAGTGAGTCGGGGGAGACACCAATTCTGTTTATTTTTAATGTACCACCTTAGTACTGGATAGAATACTTAGAAAAAAAGAAAAACAACCTTGGTATGCTATTTTTTAATTTGCTATTTTAAAAAGTCTATGACATAAAGAATAGCAAATGTAAAAGGAACAAGAAATGAGGTTTACATACACACTGCATTGTCCATAAAAAGCAAGGAAAGACCAATGCATGAAAACCTTGCATGCCTAACTCAGCAGCTGCCAAGAACACATGTTATAAGACAGTAAAGAAACCAAGTTTATAGTTAATGAGATGAGACTAAACAAAGAAAAATGTAAGCTGATTATTTAGAAAAATGTCCTCACAAATTGGGTCTTTTAAACAAATCATAGATAGTATCCCTGTGGAAATGGCGTGTTTCATTAAACTTATTCTACAAGGATCATCTAAATCACTGTGGAATGAGCCATAGGGAATAAGTCAGCATTATCTGGTGGAAAAAAAAAATACCATTTTACGTTAATAGGTCTTTAATCACAAATTTTATGATCTTTTAACAGTTTCCTATTAAGAACAATTAAAGAGAGACAGCAAGGATTTACTAGTAGGTTAAAATGACTATATATTTTCAAGCAGAAGTTTTATAACTTGAAGATGTTAGATAAGTTTGAGGAAAAAACACATTTATTAAAAAAAAAAAAAAAGCAGCAGCAGCAGTCATAAGCCATCATATGCCTTTTACATCTCCAGATAACCTTCATGGTTCGTTCTGTCTCCTGCCCATGGGTGTCCCAGGGTAGGGCTGTTGAGGGACCAGACATCACCCAAGATGGGTAGAAGTCAGGAGATAATCAAGGAGACCACCAAACACCACAGAGAAATCAGCACCCAATAGTCCACACAACCAGGCCAGATCCGACTCAGCCACCCTCATCCCCAGCCTGTCCCAACTGTGCCCAAAAGAGAGGCTGGGCAGCTTGGGATCTCCTGGCAATTTCCTGCCAACACTTCTTTACGTACATTTCCCTAGCTGGGTGTGATCAACCTGGAGCAGCCAATAATCAAGGCAAAATGACATTTATTATTTCATAGTTACTTAGAAGTGAAGGGTAGGTAGTTTGGGTTTATAGGAATTGTGTAAATTGTATGCACTTCGGAACATCTATTTACTTAAATTGTTTGAAATTAATATTTGGTTAGTTTTTAGGCCCTCTGTGCTTCAATTTTCTCATCTGTAAATAGTCTCAGTAATAAAGTCTATCTCATAGGCTATAATCATGATAAGCTAAAACTCATGACTTTAAACTTGTTACAGTACCTGGTACATAATAATAATGTAGCAAATATAGATTATTAAAAATAAACAAAAATAATAAATGCCTGGCACATCTAATAGTATGTTATTATTACTATTATGAGTTGCACAAAAATAAGTTACTATAGAAGTTGAATAATTTCAATAGCTGACTTAAAGAAAGGGAACATTTTCCAGTATGGTTTTACTTATATCATTATTAACTTTTCCTTAAAAAGCTTGTGTGTCATCCAACTATGTTGTAACTTCCTGGCCCCTTAATGCACGCATACAGGCCAAAGAAAGCATTTGTTGTCAGACTTTTTTACACAGGACTCATTTAGTCAGCTCTTGAAGGCACTATTCTCTATGGCTAGTAGGCTCAGCAGGACCCAGCTCTGCTATATAAAACCCTTCTGTGCACTGGTGTGGCCCTTCTGACACTGTGAGACCTTCAACCCACTGACCACTATTTCTTCTTCCCACCAGCCCCCTCTGATTTTCTGCCCTTCTTGTCTGGCTTAAGATTTCATGATCCATCATGGGAAGATGCCCCTGAATCACTCCAAAGCCACCACTCTCTGCTGTTCTCAGGACACCCCTGTTCAGGCTGAATCCCAGCAATCCCTCATCCTTGCCTCAAGCCAAGCTTCCAAACACAGTGAGAAAATCGCACAACAGGAACACACTTGCAATATATCATTTTGTCTACTTGGTTTTTGTCTACTCAACTCCAGCTCCAAGAGGGTAGGACTAAGTATGTCTCATTGATCATATTCACTTTATTCAGGCTCTTATCCTTAAAATATTGTCCAGCAACACCTTAGCCAGCATCAGAATCACCTATAGAGTCCTTAAAGCCATTTTCTGGGTCCTATCTTGATAGTTCCTGACCTAGCTGGTCTTTGATGGGGTCCAATAATTAGCATTTCATAGGAGTTATCAAGTTTCCAGGTGATGCTGATGCTACTGGCCCAGGAACCACACTTTGAAATTCACTGCTGCTCTAAAAGAAATAAATTTCTACCCATTTTCATACCTCTTCCTCTTCTTCTTCCTCTATCTTCCCTCTCGGCTGCTAACGACTCTTCACACTTCAGTGAGATCACAGAAGCCACCTGACTTGATCTTTCCCATCTTCCCATTCCCAACTTGACCTACCCTATAAGTCCACTAACCTTCTCCTCCTTCTTGTGCTACAGTGGAGAAAAGGCTCCTCCTATCAGAAGCCAGTTTCCATCACTTTGGCACTCAGCCCACTCCTTGACTTTCTCAAATATTTATTTCTACCTCCCCAGCCTATATACTATCTAACTGGATATATCCACCTACATTGTCCTAGCAGTCTATCCATCTAAACTCATTATCTCTATTGAATCATTCTTATTAGCAAATAAACACACTGTAATATCTCATGTAAAACAACACATCAAAACAAACAAGTGGGGCTGGAGTTGTGGCTCAGTGGTAGAGCACTAGCCTGGCACATGTGAGGCACTGGGTTTGATCCTCAGCACCATAAATAAATAAATAAATAAATAAATAAATAAAGTATTGTGTCCATCTATAACTAAAAAAAAAAGAAAGAAAGAAAATTAAAACACACACACACACACACACACACAAACAAGCTAACTCAATCCCTTTCTCTGCTCTTCATGGCAAAGTTCTCAGATGCTGTTTCCTTTTCTTATTCCCAGTTCATTCATTTCTCATCCTTAGCTTAGCAAGGTCACAGACCTCTTCTATGTCACTAATCAGGCCACTTCTGTCCTCACTTTACCCAGCTTCTGAGCAGCCCCCAGACAGCTACCACTTTCCCACTTCCTGAAATACTTTTTTCCTGTTGACTCTTCTGGCTGTTGTCCCATCGCATTCTCATTGTCCTGTTGCCTCTTCCTTTTCTACCTGACCTCAAGATGTCGGGATTTTTTTAAGGCTTAATCTGTGACCTCTTATTCTCCACACTTTCTCCTCTAACTAACTGCACCACTTGCCATGGATTTTAAAACCTTAATGTTGATAATGTGCAAATTCACATCTCTAGGCTAGATCTCTTCCTGGGTTCCATCTCCACCTGAATGTCTTAAACACCTTTCCATTCACAATGTCCAAAACAAGTACTAGTTATTTAAAGACAAAACTGAACAAACAAACCAACCTAAAACCCTCACTGCCACTCATCCCCGTCATCTTCTCAGGCAGTGCTAGCACCATCCATCCACCCAGCTGCCAAAGCTTGGAAGCTTCCCTCACCTCTCCATTGCCTGGAGGTCCTCTTCTTCTCCCTCAAGAAGCTGCAGCCACAGTTCCCTCACCTGGGCCCTTGGCTGCCTTCTCACTCTTGACAAGGTCAGTGCTCTCCATTCTAGGTCTTAGCCTCAATGTCATATTACAGGTCGCATATTACTTGTCACATTCCTTGACCGACAGAACTCAAGGCCTCACTCTCACTATCTGATCACCTTTTCCCCACTTCCTTACGTGTTTCCTTCCTAGCATTGGCGGTTGTTTCGATATGGGTTCCCTTGGGTTATGTTCATTCAACTCCAGCTCCAAGAGGGCCGGGCTGACGTGCCTCACCCCACACTGCTCCCCTGAATTCCAGACATGGCTGTGAACACATGGGTGTTCTTCCAGAGGCAGAACTGGGCCAATAACAGGAAATACTGAAAGGGTCAGTTTGGCTTCATTTATACAGCTTTCTGATGGAATGTTCCTGTTTTAGAGGGTAACAAGTACCACTGCAGCAAAACCAGCCAGAAGCTCAGCTCATAGAATACTAAAGGAAGAATTTATAGACAAGTAGGAAATTCAGCAAAGGATTTGCTAACAAAAATAATAACATCTGATATCTGCAGAATGTATGTAACTTGCTAAGTGCTATCAGAGATACTGGGTCAATCCTCACAATCACATTTGAGGTAGATCATCTCAAAAGCATTTCATGGATGAGAAAACTGATGTGGAGACGTGAAGTGATCTGGAATCCTTAGTAAATTCAAGCCTGGATGCTCCAAGGACAGGGTCTTCCTCTTGGAGTGGAAGGCTGTACCCAGGGTCTTGTACTCCCTCTCTGAAGTGCTCTTAGGGTCCTTCTTTCACTACCTTCTGGTCTTTCAAGGGTCAGCTGTTTCCTGTTCACACTGGCCAGAGGTAGACCCACAGCGCATTCCTTAAACTCTGGAGCACAGATAAGCTGTTGTTGATTGTATAAGCAAGGCTCAACCAAGAAATAAACAAAGAGGGTTCTGAGACTTGATGATGTGGCTTATAAGTACCAACAAAATAAGCCATTGCTCATCTAAGTCTCAGGGAAAATAAACTGAACAGAACAGCTGTGCTCTTACTTGGTGTCAGACTTGCCTTGTTACCAAAAGGAGCCCTTTTTATTACCCCCTTTATTACAGCTTATTATAATCTGAATTGCAGGATAAAAAAAGGAAATTGGAAATAGTCTCATTCAGTACAATTTTTAATTCATATGAACAAATCCAGGTTGAAAAATCAGCTATCTCAATTTGTCTTGGATTTAAAAATCTTATTATCACAACAATTGCTAAAAAGGAGGGTTAAATTTTCAAACATTTTGTAATTCTTTTAAATACAGTCAAATATGTCTTCATTTCTGGAAAATAGCAACTTGACAGAGCCATCTGTCTCGAGCACACTTTCGCAACTAGAAAATAACTTGAGTCGGACAGCAAATTGAACTCTTAAAAATACACCCCCAAATAATGTAGTCAGAGGAAGCTTCCCAACTGTGGTAACTTTTCTTGTTTTGGTTCACTGATATTTCCTTATGAGGATTTTTGGGTCAGAGCAAACTCCCAAGGACTGATCTGACATTCCCTCTGAAACTAATTACATTAAACAGCAGGTGCCCAGTGCAAGTCTGAGCAGGAGAATGCAGAATGTTCAGGGACTTCAGTGATCTTGGGGTTAGTGCTCTCTTTTAGGAGTTTCTTCAAACTTAGATATCAGCTGTTCCACTGTGTCATTTGTGTAGAGATAAAAGAAGAACCAATCTGATAAATTGAAATGAAAAATTATAAAATATAATTAGCTGCTCTAAAAATACACTCTGAAATGTTTGGGTGATCCAAAATAAATCGGAAAAGCATTATTTTAGTAAACAGAAGGTGTTATTCAAGTTACAACTTTCAACAGATTGATGTGATGATCCTACAAGGCATAAGCATGGAACACAGGCTGCAGAGGAAGGTGATAGATCTGGGTCTGGTTTGAACTCTATTGATAACCCTTCTCCTCTTTTTTTGTTTGGTTAATTTTTTTTTTTTTTTTTTTTTTTTTTTTTTTTTTTTGTGATGCTGGGCATAAACCTGGGGCCTCAAGCATGTTAGGTAAACACTCTAGTAGGAACCACATCGCCAGGCCTTAAACCTGATTTGGACAGAAGAGGCACTTCCATACTGATTGATACTAGGGGGGATTACTCTGGAAAATACATTGATATTGATGCTATACCAAACCAATGGATCTCCATGATTTTTCAGTGGCCTTCTATTATATAGTGTGATTAATGGCTATCACATTATGAACATTTAGTAAAACCAAAGTACACCTTTTCAAATATACCAACCCCACTCTATGAAATATAAACAGAAACAATACAATCATAGTTTTGAAATAATTGCTGATCACTCTGCCTCTTATATGCTAAAATAGATTTTTTTTTGGTATTGGCAGAGGATTGAACCCAGGGGCGCTTTACATTGAGTAACATCCTGAGCCCCTTATATTTTAATTTTTTTCTTATTCTAAACACTAAGTTGTTGAGGCTGACTTAGAACTTGTGACCTTCTTGTCTCAGTCTTCTGAGTCGCTGGGATGACAGGTGTACATCACCACACCTACCCTACACTAAGGATCTTGATGAAGTTTGAGTTGCCAGTCATTCTAACACTATAAGCTAACTCCTAGTCTCCGCCTAGAAGTATACCCTGATTAGGACTCCAATGGATCTGATTCTGACATGCACAGAGCCGAAGCTAAATGAATTTATACAGACAGTATATGGTACACTAAGTATTCAATAATGCTTAAAAACCACAGGTTCTAATTGCCTTAAAGCAGGAAAGTACAGTGAAGATAAATTATAAGATACCTTCTTAGTTGAGCAAAAGTCAACAAAGAAAATGCAAAACTTAAATATTATTTCACTTAAAAGAAGAAAGAAAAGGAATAAAAGTGAGAGAATAATTAAAATATAAACTAAATTGAGAATGGCCATGAATCTTATACCCTGTCTTTGGGACTAACTTTATAACTTATTCTAAATACTGAGAAGAAAATATTACTTGTTGAAATTAGAACTTTGAGCTGTTTCCTTAACTTCTTATTGAAGCAAGCAGGTGAGTTTTGGAAACAAATATTGAAAATCTTCCTTGGAGACATAGATAACTACCAATGCCTTGCATTATAATTGTCACTATAGCTATTACTATGAAACAGCTTCTTAAAAAGAGTTGAGATTTTTCTAATAAAACTTAGGCAATATTAATTTTTTACCATGGCAGATAACACAAGTAAATCTCCTATGAATGAACTTAATTTTATTATTCTTATGCTAAAACTTCATGTCTGTTTTGATTTACTATAGCACTTTGATAAAAGCCAAGTGATTTCTCTAACTACCCATATGACAAACAAAGTTGATCTTCCTTTAGTATTGTGTCTGGCTATCCTCATTTCTTTGAAACATACATGTTACATGGTAGTAATTTGTTTAGATCTCTGAATGGCCAATATAAATTTCTCAAAGGCAAGGATTATATGTTAATAATGTGCTCCATGCTTGGCAGCTCACACAGCAGATTTCTAAGTATCTACTGAACACTGTCATCTTTCTCCTACTTTGTGGACAGCATGCTCCAGATTCTGATAATTATGAAATTTCATTCTAAGAAAGATGCTTTTGTTATCAGTTATCACTATAGCTTTCTCACAGGTCTCCCTTTTCCCCAGTAACACAAATCAGTAAGTTGCCTATAATTCTAAATTTTGTAATTTAATTTGCCACAATATACTTCATTTAATATGCTAAATGGGGCCTGGGGATTTGTAGATTGCTCGCCTTGCATGCACAAGGCCATGGGTTCAATCCCTAGCCCCACAAAACAGAAACAAAACAAAACATGCTAAACGAACATGATTAAACCCATTAAAAGAACTGTTCAAAACAAAGGGTGAATAAGTAGCAGTGGAATATTACACAACAGGTCTTCAGTTTAATTCTCCCATAGATCTCTCCCTAACAGATCCCTGAGATAGCAAATGCTCTAGAAATCCGTTTCTTCCTGGTATTTACTACCATTGGGGAGTCAGGAAAGAAATTCCCACTGAAAAGGTTTTTATTACCTACCAGCCATTCTTCCCTGGAAAACAAAAGTGTTTGCCAAATGAAAAGACTAAGGTTCAAACAGAATGAAAGTTAGATTACTTTCTTCTTGCCTTTCCTTTTTTTCCATTTCTTGCCTTCTTTCTTTCTTTTCCTTGACTACCTATGAGTACAGCTTCCAAAAGTCACATTGTAAAATACAGCCATAGACTTTCAAGGTGGTCTGCATTTGGGGGACAAGTCATCTTCCAAACCTGAAGTGAACTAGTAAGTAGACAATCAAGGACTGATGAATAAGAAAAGACAGGCACCTAACTGTTAACATGTATTTGATTTTTAAAAAAATTTTCAAGTTTATAATAAAAATCGCTCAAACTATAAGGCAAAAAGTAAGTCTTATGGCCATAAGGTCAATTTTGAGGGTGACATAAATGTCCTAAAACTGAATTGTGCCAATGATCACACAATTAAAAGTTTATTAAAAACTTTAAATTGTACACTCTCTGTGTACTTTATGGTATATAAATTAAACCTCAATAAAGAACATTTTGCATCTTTCCATTCTCCTGCAGTTGATATTTTACTGCCAAATGATTAGGCTAAATACTAACCCACCGTTTGTTGGGTCAGCAAAAAGTTTGTTGAACACAGCTGATACTCAATGCCATGAAAATGGGGAGAAATTTTCTTGTGAGTGAGGAAAGACTAATTAAGCATATCACTTTTTGTTTATTTAATTGTAGATCAAGGTAGAAATATTATTTGTCTTCTAAAAACATATTAAATTGTTACAAATGATATGTTTTGCCCGAAATAGGACAAGTTCAAAATAAGGAATTTAAAGATTTCAATCACAACCTCTAACTGCTTAAATGAGCCAATCCTAATATTCAAAATTTTGTTTAATTCTTTTCACAGTCAACACATTGGTGCACATGGAGTGCTGGTAGCTTGGTTTCAAAGCATTCAGATATCTTCCCTACGGTATCTTCTGCACCTTTAGCTTGCTGATTGCCTTTTGACCTCAAGGACACAGCTCATTTGAAATGAGGCGAGAGCATTGCCAATATCAGAGGCCCTATTCCTACCCCTATGCAGCAAAGCAAAGGACTTCTCTCTTTTCAACTCCTTTTGAGTCTGACTACTTTGATGCTAACTATTCTCATCTTCCAATCTTAGAATTTTCCATTTCATGGAAAATGCATTGAGTGGGTATTTTCTGAATCATACTAGATACTGCAAGGGGCACAGAATATATGAACCATAGTAACTGGTTTGAGAAATAGTTGGGTTTTCTAATAGTAGAAAAAAAAAAGAAAGAAATATGAAGTGCAACTGCCATTTGTTACAGAATCAAAGAAATCAAATTTCAGTTGCAAGACCTGTATTGCCAGGGTAGGGTGGAGGTAGGAAGAGAAGCCAGAATTCACCTGAGACTAAGCAATATGAACTTGACTCTTTCCTCCACAAACATGGAAAATGGCATATAACAAAGTGCTTTGCTGTAAGAAATAACTGTATAGAAATGTTTTTAGGACAATCATTTTTAAAATAGTTTATGAGAAAGAGCCATGTGTCCTAAAAACATTTCTAAGATTATGGGCAAGTGGCCTCATTATGAAGTTTTTGCTGTGTATGTAACTTACATTTAAAATTACAAATTGCAAACGAAGTTTAGGTTAGATATGTATGACTAACGTATATTACTGCACAATGTATAGATGTTTTATTATGTAACTATATTTACTATTTGTTCACATTGTTTTTGACAAGAGGTTTTTGGTATTTTGAAGTCTAGAAGGGGCAAAGAGGGGTAATCCACAATCTGGAGGTGAGCTTATCCTTATATAAAGTCATTGTTGAGATGTAAAGTCATTGTTGGACATAGTTTCAAGGAAAATGTTTATAGATTCAACATCTGTAACTACCTATCGTGAAAAGACATTTCAAAACCAAATGTGATTGCTGACAAAGGACACGGGTGGACTGTTGTAAAAGCAGAGATGGCACAACTGGTAAATAAGAGGTGGGCTGTCAGCAAAACTTGTGTGTGCACTTTTGTTTAAAACCAGAAGGCTCAATGGTGGGCACTGCATGGTATATATGAAGATTACCTAATTTTACCCTAAAGGCAGGAAGAAAGGTTTTATTTAGTTTTCTTCAAATATCACAAGCTTAAAATTAGTATTCTGTGATTATTACTCCATTTGTTATTCACTGGAGACATCTGCACAAGTGATGACCACAAACGTTCTTTCTTTAAAAGCATCAGTGCATAAAGCGGCCTATCACATTTGATTACATTAGTTCAGTTTTCATTGTAGTAGATAGGCCTGGTTTCCAAATGAGATTTTTTTTTTCTTAAGATTTGGGGGCAGGCTAGACATCCTTCTTGGCTTCCACCCTGGTCCCCAAATCTACACCCCTTTTCACAATGCAGTGGGCATGCTGGGTTGCAGGCTGCTCCCTTAACTATGGAAGCAAATCAATAGCAGCTGAATGCCATCTGCTTCGGGCCGCAGAACAGAACCAAAGTGTAAGCCATGCATCTTCCCTTATTGAAAGGTTATTTTATGCAAGTAAACAATTCATCGTCTTCTTGCACGCTTGATGCTCATTTACCACTTTGATCAATAAAATATGCAAAACAACAAAAAAAATTGAATCCTAAGAGTAGTTCTGATGCCAGTGTGATAGTTAATCAATACCCGGCCTCTGTTCACTAGGGCAAGTGGTGGGGGTACTCCTATTGTAACCTGCAAAATCCAGAGTGGTAGATGTGGCTCCTTCAGAAAAGACTGTTTTAGAGGGGAGAGACATTACATTCACCCTGTAGATTAAGCAGAATACATTCTCACTGAATTAAATCAAAATGCTAACATCAACAGGCTTGAATGTTACTGATTCAGGCTGGTCCTTCCCAAAGCTCAAGAAAAAGTAATTTGGGTTCATATGCCTTTTAGAATCTCAAAGACAAACATTGGACAAGATCACTGACAGGGAGCTTTGGACAGCAACCCTTTCAGCTCTGCCTTATTAAGTCTTGGTTTTCAATGTATTCATGTTTCAGGTAAACTCAGTTTTTCTTCTAAAAACAAACTGCTGTGGGAATTTCTTGTGCAGTGTTTCTTTTAGTCATACCACAAGCTGCCCTATTATATTAAACCTCTTGACAATTGATTCAGGCAGAATACTTTTCTCCCAACAAAGAAAACTATATCATCTCACAGATGCCACTGGGTAAAAGCCCTCAATTCAAGACTGTTCTCTAGCAAAATGCAAAGCACTAAAAATGCTGGAATTTCCCCCCATTTTATCTGGATCTCTACTGCTGAATTGTGAATTTTAGTGTAGCACAATAAAAAAAAAATAAGATGAAGTAAATTAGGTATGATGCTAGAAAGTTGAACACGCAGTTTGATAGAAAGAAAAACGCTGCCCTTGAAATAAGAAGTGCCCTATGAAGATGGCTTTTCTTTTAGCAGGTTTTCAGATTTTCTGCATACTATAAAAGTGACAAATTACCTATTAATCAAATACTCTTTAGTTTCCCTAATAACTATTATAATGCAGTTTAAAGATTTATTTTTTACTCTGATCTGTTGAATTCATCACACTTGTAAACACTTCTCTAATCATTAGATATAATTTGTGTTATTCAATAAACACATTTTGCCCTATTTTTCTACATGTATACCAAAGTGTGCTATTTAATATCTAAGTGACATATGGGGGGAATGAGCATTGCTGTTTATTATGTAAAAGAAGGGAAAATAAGTATTAAAATATTAACAATATATCTGTAAGGAAAAATGATGAAAAAATCCCACCAAATTGCCTGCAATACATGTTTGAAAGTCATTTCATATCAAATACTATATTACAGGTATTCTTTACAACATATTTAACTGAGACTAAAAACCTCCCTAAAAGTTCTCCACCATGAATCAAGCTACATTTTATAGCACTGATTGTGTGGAAGTAATCTCCTTGATATTCCTGGCTTCGTAAGAAGTCAGACAATAGAATTTTCTGTCTAGCTATTATTTTAAAATCACCATTCTAGAACTGACCTGATTCATCCACTCATAATTTAAAAACCCTACATATAAATAACAATTTAAATATTTATTTAAGTCAAATAATTGTGATGAAATTAACAACAGCATGTCTGTAGAAGTGCAGTAGCTTTGAGTCAATGACCCAACCAGCGGCAAGGGTATAATTTAAAGGCAGAAATTTCCAGTGCATGCACCGTTAGCCACAGTGAACCTGTTACTGCTCTAAAGGGAATTGTTTGCCTCTTATTAGATTTTCTACAGCACAGCCATAAGTGATAAATGTACTGCTGTACTCACTGTCAAGTTAATCAATGCTGCCAAAGTTTTGTTGACCTAACAGTAATCCATAAAGTGAGCAGCATTTTCTCTATCCCGATGACATCTCAGTCCACAGAAGGGCTACGAATTCAAAAGTAGCTTCATACAAGAAAAAAATGTATGTATGTGGGTGGGGGAAAGAATGATGGGAGCAAGAGAGGGTTGATAGGATGGATAAGATGGTGATTTTCAAAATTAGTAGGTATTATATAGTTTCCTTGTTCTGATAAAACAGTATTTAAAATCACAGTCACAAATAAAAATCCACATTTGATGTTCAAAACCCTAACGAATAGCTGTCCTAATGAAAGATGATTCCTTCCACAACCCCCCTTCCTCACTTCCAAGCAAAAGAAACAAAGTACACTGCCCCAAACCTTCAAGATTCTCAAAGCAAAATAGCCGCATCTAGTGCATGGTCTGTGCCTGTCTACAGTTCAATGCACTGATCAAATCCAGTACGGGGCTCCAGTAATAAGAATAGTAATGTGGATGAGTTAAAAAAAAAAAAAAAAGTCCAGATTCTGCTTCACTGTAAATCAGAACATTGTGAAAGACATGACCATTAGAAATAAGAAAAGAAAGGAAACAACAGGAGAGGAAAATCTGCCCTGCAAACAAACCACTGCCAGGCTTTCACAAGCAATTATAGACATATGAAATATGAATCGCAATTGATTTTTCTTCCTGGGGTCACTGTGCTCTGTGTTTTACGCACCCTAGGCATTTATTTGGGCAGCAAACTGACAAGTTTTTGTAGAGTGACCCGAGCAGTGTAATCTTTGCTCAATCACGGCTACTTCATTGTGGCTTCTCTTCCCTGACACTTGTCCCTCCCCAAAACTCACTGGCAAGGGATTCCTCAATAAAGACATGGAACAATGCAATTACTGGTGTAAAGGGCTGGCAGAACCTGACCAGGAGATGCTCAGCAACCTTTTGTGTGCCAATGAAAAATAAATAGCATCAATCTGGAAGAGTGGCTTTCATCCTTGTCCCTCTACAGCAAATTTTCTTATTGGACTGGTAATAATAGAACAGGATTACCAAACTCTTGTGATTTTTTTCTTACCAATAAGCAAATAAAAACAAAAGAAAGTTGTGGTTTTGAGAAAAAGTAATATAGATTTCTTAAACTTTAGGCTTTTAAAAACTCCATCCATAAAAGATAAGATCTTTTATTTGCCTATATTCAATGACTACAAGATCCTGCATTTTGGTCTTCACAGAATTCCAAAGTGTGAATGTTACTAGTCAGAAGCCAAAAGTGTTATTTATTTATTTATTTATTTATTTATTTTTAAAGCTCGTCTCTAGAGAACTTCCCATATTTTTTTCTGTATCAGTTCAAAGGTGTTGTACATCTTTTCCTATCAAAATAAGTAGATATACAGTATTTCGAACTGCTGTGGAGTATTTTGTAAATCTTTTCCATTTAATGAATGTTGCAATACATTTTTTAATGAATCCCCTTCTCATTGGACAATTTTAATGATTATATTGCAATGAAAATGCCATACACACAGCAGAGCCAAATTACGTAAGAAAAATTGTAAGACAGATTTATGGAGAGGGAATTGTCAAACTGCTTTCCCAAAAGGTTAGTGCAATTTGCAGTCCCCTTAAGGGTATGTGAAATGCCTATACTTATTTCTTTGTTCCCTTACCAGTGATGGATACAAATATTTTGTTTTAATCTTTGCAGATCTAGAAATAATGTTATCTTAATTTACCATTTTCTGCTAATAATGAGTTATCTTTTTCCTTGTTTGCTGACCATTTATAATTATTTTTGAATGTATTAATTTTGCCAATTTTCTTATTGCATTGTCTTCCCCCCAGTCACATATAAAAGCTCTTTGTATGACTTGGGAACCAAACCTTTGTCATGTGTATTGTACATTTTCTAATAGGCTATTTGTTTATGATTTGAATTTGTGGTGGCATATTTTGTTCTACAGAATTCAAAAATTCTTGTATAGCTAAATTTTGCATATACCAACTAATATAGAAATACCTTACCAATTCAGAGACTATGACACCATAAAATACTGAATAATGAAATCATATAGGCATGACTCATTTGAATCAAAGTATGTTCCAGATTATTCAGAGAACAAAAATATATAAATACATTTTCAGCAAACCAAAGAGAGGGTTAAAATAATATCAAATATCATTATGAACAAACTATGTGGCACCCCTAAGGCAGCAATCAGGATGGGCTGAGCTAAATTTAGGAGACACTGGGGGGAGCCAAGTGGGTGGCATGTAATACTGGTAACCTGGTGTGGAGAAGTAAGATAAATACTCAAGAGCTATAACGGAGGGAGAACAGTCCATTAAAGTGCATTAGTATTTAAGAATATCACATCTGGGTGTGATAATCAAGAAAGGGCTCAGGAAAGAGGGAATACTGGAAATGGATCTCGAAGGGGTACTTTAACAAACAGAAATGAGAAAAGGAGATATGGGACATGCACAGGGTATGGGAAATGCAAGGGCCAAGGCACGGGGACAGTACGTTAGTGGGGCTGACACATAACATCTGTGCAGAATAAGACTAGAATTCAGAACGCCGAGTGTGAGAACATTACAATTTGGTACTTGACAAGGAGCCAGAAAAGAGTTTTTTGATAGGTACCATGAGTGGAGATGGAAGTTGGAATGAAGTACCCATCCAAAGACTGTGAGGGTGAACTAGAGCAGCCAGAGCTAATGAGAACACTGCCATGGCGATCATGAACAAGGGACAAAGCATTAGTCAGTGGTGATGGCAGTGGAGACAACATACAAGACTTCACTCCTCTAACCAGACACAAACAGCTTCCAGGGCACAGTTGTGATTTTTTGATATGACTTTCATAAAGGAACCAATGAAGGGCCCAGACTTTTTTTTTTCCAAAAATACTAAAAGAGAGGAGGCCTGTCTAACAGGAATACCTGAAATAACTGATTACAGCAGCCTGAGCAGAAAGATGCTGAATTTGGTTATATATGCAGAACATCAAGAAGGTCTCAGTGGGGCCTGAGGTGCCCAGGGTTAGTCCGCTATGATGAATGGTTAAAATAACAACAGACAGATTATTAGAGCTCCAACACTGGGTCCACAATGCTCTGAGTCAATGCCCTATCCTCCTGCCCAGGTGGAATAAAAAGGGAAAAGTTAGTTTGTTTATGTTTTATAAAAGGCCCTTTAGGAACAGAGATGACGACACCTCATCACAAATCACTGCAAGAGTCAGGGAACACAGCACACGTCAACATGCCACTGGGTTTTTTTTTTTTTTTTTTTTAAACAAAAACAGAGCAGACAGAGCTATGAGAACACTGCCATGGTAATCATGAACAAGGAACAAAGCTATTTTATAAATGGGACAAGAAAAACTGAGGAGGCAAAACCAGGGAACCTTTTAGAAAATATTATTAGACTTTCTTAAGACCTTAACTCCATTGCCACAACTAGAATTCACTCTGGATTCAGGAGTGAGGAAGGACTTGGCTCAAATGACTGCCGTTGCAGAAAAGAGGATCTTACAATAAAGTTATAAATACACTACCACTAAACTATTTTACTCATTTAAAACCCATCAACATGAATGAAATAGGGGCTTTCACTCAAGATAGAACAATCTTAGCTAGAAGAGGGGGCACAGGCCTGTAATCCCAGAGGCTTGGGAGGCTGAGGTAGGAGGATTGAAAGTTCAAAGCCAGCCTCAGGAACTTAGAGAGGTCCTTAGCAACTTAGTGAGACCCTGTCTGAAAAGAAGAAATAAAAAGTGCTACGGTGTGCCTCAGTGGATAAGTGCCCCTGGATAAGTCCCTGGTATGAAAAAAAGAAGGAAGAAAAAAAAATGATAGAGAAATCTTACATCAGTATTTCCAAACATTTTTTATCATCCATCTCTCAAACAAAAAAAAGGCTGAGTCCTCACTCTAAGAGATGTACGTTTATCTACTTAGACCTAATATTTATTTTATTGTATTTACTAGTAGTACAAATAACCTTGCCATTCTCATTTAAAATGACAAATAGTGATATTTTCATACATGAGTACTGTGTCTGAATATGCTGGTCGGCTGGAAAACAGCAACTGTTCTTCATTTGTGTTCAAGAGTGGCTGAAAATTCAGTTTATTTCATGAAGACTTGGCTCAAATGACTGCTGTTGCAGAAAAGAGTATCTTTCAAGTAGATCTGACAGCTATACTTATTGAATCACTATACTAATTTTTTCATTTCCATTCACCAATAATGAAAACTTTCTGATGAGATTCTGCCAGACAATTCTCTTGTTTCTTGATGTCACACAGTTATAAAACAACTTGAAAATGCTGCATTTAATAAATTTTTGGTCAAAGACAAACTTCCTGTGGAAGTTTCCTGAACAGGCTCAGGAATTCTGCTTCCAAGTTTCAAGCAAGGTAGAAAGTTTTATAGGTACACACATTCAACTCCAGCCACAAAATCCCATAACAATAGCAATTTTTAAAAACATTCATGTCCAAAATGTTCCCTCCGAGGCTTTTGATCTTTCAAAAGCCACTCATTTTCTCATTTGGTATTGGAGGACCTTTTCTCTGCAGGAGGGCTGACAAAAAATTTGCTGGAAGACCAGGGGCAGCAACTGTACTCCCACACAGGTGCCACCCCCACCCACGGGTGCTGTTCTTGCTTTTTCTCCTCTTATCTCCAGTGCCTGGTTTCATGGCAGAGCTGCTGTTAAGGATCAGTCAAACACAGGAAATACAGCCCTTAAATCCACCTACTCAGGCTCCACAAACTGCAATTCGCTGCAATGAACAAATGAGTCAGGCCCCAGGGTCAGGCCACTAGTTATGGGGACACATGGTCCCACGCTGTCTGACCTTTGGTCTGGTGAAAATGCCAAGGTCAGTCTGAATAGTAATATTAGCAGATCTTACTTCACTTCTTTATCAGAGGAAAATCAAAGAGAACTGTTGAATATCCTGGCTCCTCCTGTGCCTTGGCAGACCGTGATACACATGCCACCTAGGAGACTGGCCAGCAGAAGGGCCACAGTTGCTGTACCTCAGGTATTACATTCCGACACAGGCACTCTTTAGATCAGCTCTCTTGACACTAGGGTCTTAAAGAAGTTGAAAAGGTTTTGTATGCTGGTTGCTAGTTTGCTGTCTAGTGAGAAAACCAAGGTTCTTGACAGACATGGTCTTAAATTTAGGCAGACTGACTTCAAGTATCAAAGGATGCTGTGGAGCCAGGGTGGTGGTGAGGACTACAAGATAACAAAGGTGAACACGCGGGAGATCTGGCCCAGAATGCATCCTCATGAGACTTTTATTTGTGAATTAATGTATAAGTGAATGAATGGATGAAAAATTTCATCAGAATTTTATGCTCACAACATTCCGCACCATCCTTAAAGTTTCTGCCTTGTCTGGTCCCAAACAGTATTTTAAATTTGTCATGGTTTCAGCTGAATTGCTGAGATGGTTCTTGAAAGAACATTTTCTAATTTAATTTTCATGGTTAAATAATTAAGATTAGGCATTAATCCCTGTGACTCTGTGGAGTGCTAGAGATATCCTTGGATTTGGGGAAAATGTGGAGAGGATATACATGCTAAATATGGACCAGATTTGAGGAAAAACAATAGCTACTCTTTACTGTATGTCTGATGGGTTCCAGGAACTGGATGATGCTTCATGTATGCTGGCTCATTTAGTCATCATAAACAACTCAGTGAGTACGTCTTTTTATTATCTGTTTACTGAAAGGTGACCAGTGCTTAGAGAGCATAAGTAATTACCCCAGAGTATGTATGTGTGTGTGTGTGTGTATATATATATACACACACACACACACATATATATATATGTATGTATGTGTGTGTGTGTGTGTGTATGCAGCAGAGAGTGGAGGCTCAGGACTCTCATCCCACCCCCTCCCATGCCAGGCCATGCTCTTCCATCCCAGCCCTCTACTGTTGCCACCCATCCACTTGCCACAAGCCTCTAGTCCAAGGTCAACTACAGCCCCAGGACCAAATCTGCCCACTGCTGCCTTTGTAAATAAAATTTTAGTGCAGAGCAGCTGTCACACTACAATGGCAGATTGAGTAGTGCCAACAGAGCCCCGTGACTGGCATAGCCTAAAGTATTTACCTTCTGATCTCTTACAGAAAGTCTGCCAAATCCTGCCTACTCTAGACATTCGTGTGTTTGCAAGTCCACCCTGTCCTGTCAGAGGAACAATATACGCTTCTCTTTTAATTTGATCAATTTCTCCTTCCAAAATTCAAGGATCAACTTTGATTAAAAATAATCAAACATTCTTTTCATATAAATGGAGATTCTGGGAAAAATTGGTTTTGGTACTAAAAAATCATAAGCAATATAATATTCAAATTGATTTTCTTTTTTTATTAACCAGTATAAGTGACACAGTTACCATGCCAAAATTTGTACCATATCCATTAATAAGGTTGGTTCACATTCCCTATTATAAGAAATCTGGAACTAATTGCTCTCAATTAATCCGCACCACTCTTTGATAGCTTATTTATCAGATTGGGAAAGATAGATTTAATAGTGCCTGTTGGAAACAGGTTCTTTAATTGGAAACATCACAGCATTTAGTTCACTTTGTACTCAAGCAATTAAGAACAATTTGGAAAAGTGTTGTTGATTTTTTTTTTTACGCTATTGTCTCCTTGATTAGATTTCCGAAGATCCAGACAAAACAAATGACAATACCAGCTAGTACAATTGGTACAAATAAAAGCCCAACAGCCAGATTACTTACTATGAGAAATGTGAGCTATCCCCATCCATTTCGTCAGTGTCTTACATTTATTTCCCCATATCCTCGTCTCTTGTGTAGGTAAATGGCAATACCTCTTACAAAAGGCATTTCACACCTACCTTTACACAATTATCTTTTCTCCAAATAAGCCAAATCAACAGAAGAAATTATTTTTCTTGATTAAGCACACACATTTCTCTTGGGAGGGAACAAAACAAACAATTAATCTTTCCTTATTTGTTCTCAGAAGTCCCTGCCTCTTTAAACGCAGCCTATCCAGGTACCTGTGGCAGCCAGTCGGCAGCAATTAGGCCTGAGCAGAAAATGAATGGACTCCAGGCTGAGGGCCTAATCTGCTAAGAGCCCATGAGAGAGGGCAAGGTTACACCAGGAAAATTCCCTTGTTGTCAGAACACTGTTCAAAATTACTACCTGACTTCAGCATAATTAACCAGGCTTGGGAATTTATATGAACTAGGTAATTGGAAAGAATTAGCAAGAGATATGTACATTAATCTTTACCAGTTACACAGTGTTTAATGAAATTAAGGATCTCATGCTCATTCTTGCCTTGCTTAGTTTGCACACTTTCTACTTCACCTGTAGAACAAGGAGAATATGCCACGTGAAGATCATAATAAAAGAAAACCAAAAACCCTAACAAATCAAGACAAAAATTCCAAAGTAAAAATTAGAAACGACCCCAAAACTCAACAGACGAGAATGTGATAGAGTCTTTATTAAAATTGTTTTACAAAGAACCTTATTTAGGTTATGGATATGTTAGGGATATGTGTGGAAATGTTTATGAGTGAAAATAAAATATCAGGAAGTTTCCTCAAAATAGTGTGTGGGTGGGAAAGTGTGGGAATGGAGGATATAAAATTTCCTCTATTTTTTCAAGCTGCATGATACAACTATATTATTTTTGTACTTTGCATATATTGAAATTTTCATAATAAAAGAAAAATTTAAATCCTTGCCTTAGAGAAATATTAATACATGATAAATTTTTTATAACTGTATTTTGTTTATTTATTTTTTTAATGTGGTGCTGAGGATGGAACCTAGCGCCTCACACAAGCTAGGCAAGTACTCTGCCACTGAGCCACAACCCCAGCCTCATGATAAATTCTTATGACACATTTTTAAATTAAAATAGGAGTTTATAAAGCATTATAGAGGACATAATAAACATTTAAAACATATAATTAGAAATATGAACAAGAGAAAGACAAAAAAAAAAAAAAAGCTCACAACAATTTTGAGGTCTCCATGTCAGAGTGTCTTGACCTTAGACTGACATTCTAGTCAAACAGCTATTTACTATTGAAGGCTGCCCTGCACACTGTGGAGTTTTAGCAGCACACCTCTACCTACCAGATGCCAGTAGTGCCCCACTCTCAGTTGTTATACCAAGAATGTCTCCAGACATAACCAAACGTCCCCTATGAAGCAAAAATCACTCCTGGTTCAGAACCATTGGTCTAAGAGGATGCATTACAAAAAATTATTTTGTTCTTGATTGTTGAATGTGCGTACACATATGCATAAAATCAGAACAATAAAAAATACACTATTAAATATATATATATATATTTTAACCTGCAAGAAGAGCTCTTGCTATCTATGAAAAAAACAGACTTCTTATGTCAGAAAATAAATGGCCATGAAATAGATACACTCTGACCATCCCTTGGTTACCCTGGAGTCATCAAGCTAAGAGTAAACCTCGCTTCAAAAGCTAGTTCTTTTAAAACTCATGACTCTGTCACATGAATCTGATAAAATACTAATCAAATGCATCTCAAAAATAATGTCTGATTTTCTAAAATCTTCTCGGAATGGAAAACTGCAGGTTTGAAGAGAGATTAAAGCCCACGACACCTACCTTTAAGGGACAAATATTCACAGATATATAAATGCTAGCTCTTTTTAAAAGAAGTTTGAACTTGAAGAAAAAGCAACAACTGCATATATATATATATATATGGAATGACCTCACCAACTACCTGTTTCAGGAAGTAGCTCTGATCTGGCTTTCCATGTGAGGGCAGGTCTGTGCCACTCGTCCCACCTGCGCTCTTCTGGAAACACCATGCAGCCCTTAGCGCGTTCACCGGCACTACCAGCTCTTCAGGAAGATTTAACACAAAATACTCATTCACACAGGTTCCAGGTTAAGACATGGAACCTTACTAATAGATTATTGAGGGTTTTTTTTTTTTTCATTGTTGTTGTTGTTGTTGTTTTGGTTTTTAGTTGGTACATATTGCCAAATCAAGTGGTCAACATTTGTTATTACATAGGCTCAAAATTCTCAGTTTCAAGGTGTATGCCCAATCAAAGCTTCGGGGCCACAATGCACTGGAGTTCATATTTCCATTACATTTCCATCGCACGTAAATTCCTCTCCATGAGATCATAAACATTTTTGAAATTCCTAAAGCCTTTTTAATTGCCATTACTGATGCTATAGACACGGACCTATATCACCTCTGAAGGCTTATTATCCACAGCTCCGTAGGCTTCTCTGCCACTACGGCTTGTCCATTCAGGTGGGCAGGAAGGCACTATCTGAATTCTTAAAATACTGGTTTATTTTCTTGAAAGGAGAATGTACCATTTTCCTTTAAAAGACAATACAGTGGGTTTCAGAAATTTTAAAAACTGTTCTGCAACAAAAGTAGTATTAAATGAAATATATACCATTTTCAGAACAATGGAAAACTTGCAAATCAATGGAAAAATAAAATGTATTTTGATTTAAGCAAAACAATTTTTCATAATTAAACCACAAATCCATAATAAATGCCTATATCAAAACTAAATTTAAGAAACACAGGGTTGTTTTTCTTTCTTTCTTTTTTTTTTTTGTATTTTGTCAATCATTTCACCAATTATGCTGACATACTTTTATGTCAAATCCTAGAGTAGTAGTTAGGGTTTTCCTATATGAAAAACTAACCACTGAAATAAGGTTGTAAGATTTCTAACAAGGCACTACAGAAACAAGTATACACAACAGACTCTGAAAACACTCGCTAGCAGTGATGGATTTAAGTTATTAACAGATCAACAAGAGACGGATGGTGGTTTGCTTTCCTTAATCTACATCATCATCTAGATCTATTTAAAGATATGTGGTGCACTAACAAACTTGGTTAACGTTTCGATAAAAATCAGTAAAAATAATCTGCCCCCGTTACGTTGAGTCTGTATCGATCAATAAAATCACTTGTACAAGGAAGGTACTGTTAAGTACTGACAATCCCAGCCATTAATATTATTTAACACACTGTTCACAATCTTTAACGAGAACAAAGAGCAGTTTGTCTCATGTTATAAGCAGAACCTTTAAGGACACTGTTATTTCTACAGGTTTTATGGTGATTTTCTGAAGTTCAAACTACACCTCCCTCTTCTACCAACAGTTCCCTTCCCCCCATGACATAAAGTCTTGTTCTTGATTTCAGTTGCAGTTTAAAGGAAATCCTTGGTAAGAACTGAAGCTGCCATTACGAATCACTACTTTATCCATGAATTAAACTCAAAATTCTAGGAACCTGGGCTGTAAGAGTTAGGGTGGTAACAGGGACACCATGGGATCTCCCTGCTGTATTCAGACTTGATTTCATCAATGCCTTTATCTTGTCAGGGATGAATTAAAAGAGAAAATTTCAATGAATCTTCAGCCAGAGTTGAATAGTCAGGAACTGATATATGCTTGTTGGACTTAAGATTACAAAAATGGAAGGTACAGAAAGAGAGGATAAAAATATATTACATGAGAAACACTTCTTACATGGACATCTATGGTGATGTGACTGATAATAATAATAAAGACAAAACTTTTAAGAAGTAAAATTAACTTAAGCTAGGCTTGGTAGCACATCCCAGCAACTCAGGAGGCTGAGGCTGGAGGATCATATGTTGGAGGCCAGGTTGGGTATAGATCCCATCTCAAAATAAAAAAGATTTCTAAAGGTGGGGGACTGCTGGTGTGGCTCAGTGGTATAGCCTCTTGGGTTAAATCTCCAGTACATACTGTCCCACACATAGGTAAAACTAACTCAGAAATAATCGTAATTCTAAGAAACTTGTTCCAAGCTTAACTTTGAAGTCTTGATTACTCAAAATCCTAGGAGTCTATGCTATGTAGTGGTTTGCATTTTGCTGAGATAAGAAAGTAAGTGCCCCTACTCTGATAAGTGGTTCCTGGAAACAACAGAGAATTTCAGTTCTGTTGTTCTCAGCTCAATCATGCCCACTCTATGATTCTCATGAAGTGTTTTATACAAACAAAAACTTTGGGAGTTGCACAGGACTTGGAGAAAAAAATACTAATTGACAGTACTATTTTAAAAATGAGGAAAAAGGTGAAAATATATACTAAAAAATCACTATTGGCCATGAAATACACATTTTTAGTAATGCAGCGTTAAAATCATAAGTGATTTTTGAAATCACACACACACAAATACACTCTAGTGTGAAAGAAAATGTGGTTCATAAGATAGCTTAAGGACATGTTCCTACTAGTACAGAGACGGCTCATCAAGGGAAGCACACTCCAGAGGAAATGGCAGGGAGGCACCAGACACACCTGCCTGACCCCGAGACCACAGCCTCTGCAGGCAGACAGGCCTTGTTCAAGCATTTTCATGAAGCAACATGAGATACCAGCGGTAGGGCAGTACTGACTCAACCATGTTCAAAATAAAACACTGATTTCAGCATTTTAGAAGCAGTTTTCAAGGGCCTAGTGGGGAAGGAGACCAAGGTACTTCAGAATTTTTTCATTTGGAGAGTGGAGAAGCTCATAGAAACAAAAGCTAATAGGTGGAAAATACATCCCGTGTGAGGGAAAGGAGACTATTTGGAAGAAACAAACTGGAAAGGGTCAAAGGCAGATATGGACCTTTCATTATTCATGAATCCCATGATGTTAGGCCTACATATAAGCTGTGCAAACAATGAAAACAACGAAACATTTAGGTCAAGATGCAGCCTTTGTTGGGACTGTCCAGTGTGAATGCTGAAGGTAATACTTAGTAGAGCATGAATACTTAGTAGAGCATGCTCCATTTTGGCCTGAGTTGAAACGCATCATCTGTCCGATCAGCCACTTGCTGCCACAGGCGGACAGCCCTCAGACATACCTGGATAACAATTACCCTACCTCCTACATTCTCATTCCTGAATGAACAGGATATGAAATCTGTTTCAAGTAGTGGTACAAAGGATCTCCTGGAACTTTGATTTGGGAAATAAATGCTGACAAATAAAATCATAAAGTCATAAAAACAGGTGTAGGCACTCTGGACTAATTCCTAATGAAATTTGTTATCTTGTTTTTACAAAACTCTCCATGTTTGACAATATAGTATAGGAAAGTATTTTATCATTTCTTAGAGAAGTCTCCTGTATAGCTCCTGATAATACCTGAATGATCATGAAGGGTGATATAGCACTCAAATGCTCACTAGTGCTCAAATTTTCTTGGAAAGGAATTATTTCCATCCTAAAAATGCTCAATATTATAAAAAGAAAGGAAGAAAAGGAAATATATTATTGAGTTGGTAAGCAACTAAGGAATAAACGATATCTTCAATGAAATAATATCAGAAAATATTCCAAACATGAAGAATGAATTGGAAAATCAAATACATTTTTCAACAGATTATAAACAGGAATTCTATACATAAGCAAGCACCAATTCCTAGAACTCTGAGGATCCACGATGGGGCTGCATAGGCACAAGGGCCATAGATAACTCCTAATGTCTGCTTGAGTTAGGTGGGATAGAGATCTAAAAGGCGATCTTCAAATGAAGTTGGTGTCTCAAAAGGACACATCACTAGGGGAAGGAAAAATGAAGAACAGTCTAGAGCTTAGCACTACAAGGGGAAGAAGACACATGTCCTCTGAGAACTCACAACCACATGCTAGTTCCTTCATAGGTTTGTAGCCTAGATTAATACCATCATTGTGGTTAAAAAGTTGTTGTTGTTTTTGTTTTAAATCTCAAACTAAAAAGTCCCAGTTGACAGTGTTTGCAGGTGATCAGAAAAAACAAATAAAAGTTCTCTTTGTGAATATTCAGTTCAACCCTGGCCATCAAAGAATCCCAAGGATAAAGATCCAGAAAACTGGATCACTTAGTCAAATATACAAAAAACAAAATCAAAAAACTTATGTACACAAAATGAGGAAATAAAAAATCATGAGCAAGAACCTGCAGAAACAAAAGTAGTTAACTTAGACCCAAGACATTAGTCATTAAATTATCTGACTCAAAACAGAAAACAGAATAGAAAATGGGGATGAAATGGTACCTTAATGTTTCCAGAAACAATAACAATTTGGATTGCAACTTAGTGGTAGAGCTTAGTATATATGAGACCTTGAGTTTAATTCTCAGCAACACACACACACACACACACACACACACACACACTTAGACTAATCAACATTTAGATACAGAACAATTATAACAATGACTTTTCATAGGAGAATTGAAGAAAACCAAGATTCTAAAAGAAAATGACATATTTCTCTGAAAAGTCAGAAAATTAAACAGTTCTGATATTTTATGATTTTTATTTTTTCTTGAATGCCATCCTAGAAAAAAAAGTGCTTTTAGAAACAGAAGTCAGAGACTGATCCTGGCCCCATGTGCTGAGGAGATTGACAGAGCTGTAGCCCCCCATCTACCATTGCCAATGCATGGCTCTCCCAGACCGCTTCTACCTAGAGACAACAGCCAGGACCATGAAGACCATCACCAAGGTTTCTGCAGGGCTAGTTACACCAGAGGCGAGGTATTGGTAACCTGCAGGGACACTACAAGATTATAAGGTAGAAACTGTAATACCTTAGATCCACACTTCCAGAGAGGAAGACAAATGAACAACATGAAAAAACAAGGGAAGAAAGTGTCCCAAATAAACCAAAAAGCTACAATACTTGAATCCATTGACAACATAGTAAATGAAATGTCAGAGAAGGAGTTCCGAATGTACACAATAAAAATGATCTGCAAAACATAGAATAAGATAAGAGAGCAATTAGAGGCAACAATCGATCACTCCAACAAAGAGATAAAAGAGCAAATACAAGTAGCAAAAGATTACTTCAAGAAAGAGATAGAGACTCTGAAAAAAAAACAAACCAGAAATCATTGAAATGAAGAAAATATTAAACCAAATGAAAAATTCAATAGAATGCATCACCAACAGACTGCATCACTTGGAAGATAGAACCTCAGGCAATGAAGACAGAATATATAATCTTGAAAATAAAGTTGACCACACAATGAAGATGTAAGAACCATGAACAGAATATTCAAGAATTATGGGATAACATGAAAAGACCAAACGTAAGAGTTATCGGGATAGATGAAGACACAGAGATACAAACCAAAGGAATGCACAATATCTTCAATGAAATAACATCAGAAAATATTCCAAACATGAAGAATGAATTGGAAAATCAAATACAAGAGGCTTACAGGACGTGAAATGTACAAAACTACAACAGATCCACACCAAGGCATATTTTAATAAAAATTCCTAGCATACAGAATAAGGATAGAATTTTTAAAGCTGCAACAGAAAAGTTTCAGATTTCACACAGGAGGAAACCAATTCAGATCTCAGCAGATTTCTCAACACAGACCCTCAAAGCTAGGAGATCTTGGAACAATATATACCAAGCTCTGAAAGAAAATGGATGCCAACCAAGAATTTTATATCCAGGAAAATTAAGCTTCAGATTTGATGATGAAATAAAACCTTCCACCATAAACAAAAGTGAAAACAATTTACAGCAAGAAAACCTGCACTATAGAACATTCTTGGCAAAATATTCCATAAGGAGGAAATAAAAAACAACAATGAAGATCAGCAAAGGGAGGAACTATACTAAAGGAAAAGCCAATCAAAGGAGAAACCAAGTCAAGTTAAAACCAAAAATAAACCAAAATGACCAGGAATACAAACCATATTTCAGTAAAAACTCTGAATGTTAATGGTCTAAACTCATCAATTAAAAGACACAGACTGGCAGATTGTTTTTTTAAGAAAAGACCAAACAATATGCTGCTTCAAGAGATTCATCTCATAGGAAAAGACATCCACAGACTGAAGGTGAAAGGATGGGAAAACTCATACCACTCATATGGACCGCATAAACAAGCAGGGGTTTCCATCCTCATATCAGATAAAGTGGACTTCAAACCAAAGTTAGTCAGGATGGAAAAAGAAGGTCATTTCATACTGCTTAAGGGAATCATACATCAACAAGACAACAATCATAAATATCTATGCCCCAAACAATGGAACATCCATGTATATTAAACAAACCCTTCTCAATTTCAAGAATCAAATAGACCACAACACAATAAAAAATTTTCATCATCTCTAGCAATTAGAGAAATGCAAATCAAAACTAAGATTTCATCTCACTTCAGTAAGAATGGCAATTAGCAAGAATACAAACAAAAAATAAGTGTTGGTAAGGATGTGGGGGAAAAAGTACACACATATATTGTTGCTGGAATTGCAAATTGGTACAACCGCTATGGAAAGCAGTATGGAGATACCTTAGAAAACTTAGAATGAATCCACCATTTGACCTAGCTATCCCATTCCTTGGTTTATACCCAAAGGACTTAAAATCAGCATACTACAGTGACACACCCATATCAATGTTTATAGCAGCACAATTCACAATAGCTAAACTATGGAACAAACCTAGACACCCTTCAACAGATGGATAAAAAAGATGTGGTACATACACAATGGAATATTACTCAGTCTTAACAAAGAATGAAATTATGGCATTTGCAGATAAATGGATGAAACTGGAGAATATCATGTTAAGAGAAATAATCTAATCTCAGCCCCCCCCCCAAAAAAAAGCCAAATGTTTTCTCTGATAAACAGATGCTGATCCAATGTGGGTAGGTAGGGGGTTAAGGAAGAATAAAGGAACTTTGGTTTGTGTAGAGGGGAGTGGGAAGAATGGTAGAAAGAGACAGACATTATTACCCTATACACATGTATAATTACGTGTATACAGTGGAGTGACTCTGAACCATGTAAAGCCAGAGGAATTAGACATTGTACTCCATTTGTGTTCTATATGTCAAAATGCATTCTACTGGTGGTAGGGTTGTGGCTCAGTGGTAGAGTGCTCGCCTAGCATATGTGAGGCACTGAGTTCAATTCTCAGCACCACATGTAAATAAGTAAATAAAATAAAGGTCCATCAACAACTAAAAAAATAAAAATACATTCTACTGTAAAATAATAAGAAAAAAATAGAAATAGAAGTCATCATATCTTACAATTACCATATATTTAGAGCCGTTAAAAATCTCTCTAAAACATAGTATGATTTTATTTTTCATATACCTTAAAATATTTCACTATTTCTTCATCCTAAACATCATTTCATATTTACTTACCAATTATTCTTAACTATGTTAAGAAAATATTAATTTAAAAATTGAAGAATTATGGAATTGTCTAGAAGAATAATGATAAAAAGCATAATTATTACATCACCCTTCAGTTCTCCTATTTTGTTGTCAAAGTACTCAGTCATCTTTCAAAGAGATTAGGAGATGCACAAAACTGAATTCAAAGTGGATCAAGGAACTAGGCATTAAAACAGAAACCCTGCAGCTACTAGTAGAAAAAGTAGACCCAAATCTCCATCATATCAGCTTAGGAACTGACTTCCTCAATAAGAGTCCTAAAGTGCAAGAAGTATAATCAAGAATCAATAAATGAGATGGTATCAAATTAAAAAGCTTCTTCACAAAAAAGGAAACAATCAAGAACATGAAGAAATAGCCTACAGAACGGGAGAAAATCTTTACCATCTGCACCTCAGATAGAGCATTAATCTCCAGGATATATGCACAAAATGCTAAAGAAAAAAACTGATAGAGGAAATTGCTTCACAACTATCAGAAGACTCACACAATGACTGCAGGTATAGACAGTAATACCTGGACCATCATTGTCTAACAGAAATAGAATGCAAGTCACACGTACTTTTCAGTAATTGAAATGCAAATGTAATGTATAAATTTTCTAGTAGGCACACTAAAAACATAAAAAGAAATAGGCAAAAATAATTTTAGTAATATATTTTGTTTAACCCAATGTATATATTATTTAAACATTTAACCAATTAAACATTAAGACACTTTACATTCTTTTTATTTTTTGGAAGGAGATTTGAAATCTGTAAATTTTATATTATAGAACATTTTGATTCAAACTAGCCATATTTTAAATACTCAATAACCATATGTAACTAGTAGATGCCATGATGTACAGCAAAATTGCAAAATGTCAGATCATGAGACTTCAAATAATGATATTCTGGACAAATGATCAATGTAGAAAAGAATATGTGGCATTCTCTTGAAGCTAAGCATTCAATAAGGAGAATTTTATCTCAAATTATTTTGTATGAGGAACTTGAACCACCTCATTTTGCTAAAAATTATGAAATAATATTCTTTCACTTTTTACAATATATTTGTACTCCAGAATTTGCTTGACAAATGCATTGCTTTGCTTTACTTTACAAAAGCGTGTACAAATATGACTGGAAGGAAACAGTAATGTAGACATAAAAAATCATTGAATTAGTTATTTTAATGTAAATCTAAAAATGAGAATATTTTATAATTATGCTATCATTTCTTCAATAAAATTATTAATCATAAAATTTTTAAAGTATTAAGTTTTATCAATATAAGCTCAAGAAAACAAAGTAGAAGCACTGATGAGCTAAAACCTGTTAGCAATGTACCACATGTTAGGCCACAAATTAAGTATCAATAGATTTTAAAAGGTAGATCACATACAAACTATCTTCTCCAAAAGAAGATACTATAGAAGAACTAAAGTAGAATCAATGCTAAAAGAAAAACTGAAAATTTTTTTAAAAAAAATTGTAGAAAGTAAAAAACATTCAATAAGCCAATGAATTTAAAAAGAAATTAGGCAATACTAAAAGACAAATGAAAATGAAAATAAAAACACAACATAGCAAAGCAAAAGCAGTACTATAGGGGAAATTTATAGCTTTAAATATTTACAATAAAAACCAGGAAATAAGTCAAATCAACAATTTAACTTTTCAACCTAAGAAATTAGAAAAATAATAATAAATTAGTTCAAAGCTAGCAGAAAGAAGGAAATAATAAAGATTGGAGCAGAGATAAATGGAACAGAAAATAGAAGAATACAAGAGAAAAATCATAAAAAACAAAATTTGATTCTTTGAAAAGACCAACAAAATTGATAAAGCTTTAGTCAGATGAGCTAAACAAAAAAGAAAAAAGACTCAAATTACTAAAATAGAAATGAAAGTAGGGGACATCACTAGCAATTTTACAGAAATAAAAAGAATAATTTATGATGAGCAATTCTATGTCAATAAGTTGCATAACATAAATGAAATAGACAAATTCCTAGGAACACCAAACATACCAAGAGCAAACCATGAACAAACAGAAAATCTGAATAGATTTATGATTAATAAGGAGATTAAAGTGGCTATCAAAAATTTTCCACCAGTCAATCTCTGTACTTGATGGATTCACTGATGACTTCTATCAAATATTTACAGAAATAGCAAACAGCAATTCTTCTCAAGATTTTCCAAAAATTTGAAGAGGAGGGAACATTCTCTAACTCATTCCACAAGGCCTCCATTATCCTGATACCAAACTCAGAGAATGAACACAAGACAAGAAAACTAGACCAATATCTCTGATGAAAATTGATGTAAAAATCCTCATTGAAATACAAGAAGCCAAATTCAGCTGCAAATTTAAAAGATATTTAAACCAGGGCTGGGGCTGGGGCTCAGTGGTAACGTACTTCCCTGGCATGTTTGAGTCACTAGGTTCAGATTCTCAGCATCACATATAAATACATAAAATAAAGGTCTATCATATATATATATATATATATATATATATATATATATATATTTAATTTAAATATTTTTAAATATAAAGATATTTAAACCATAACTAAGTAGAACTTATTGCTAAAATGCAAGATGGTTCTACATGCAAACATCAATCAATGTAATGTAACAAAATAACAGAATGAAGGGGGTAAATCCACAGGATCATTTCAATTAAACAGAAAAGGCATCTAACAAAATGCAACACCCCTTCTTGACAAAAACATTCAAGTGAATTGCAATAGAAGGAAACGACCCTGGCATGATAAAAGTCATATATGAAAACCCACAGCAAAAATTATATTCAATCGTGAAAGACTGTAAGTCTCCCTTCTAAGATCAGGAAAACAATATGGATGCTTGCTTTCCCCACTTCTATTCAACACAGCATGTACAGGAAGCATGTCACAGCAATCGGACAAGCAAGAGAAATAAAAGGCACCCTAATTGGAAAAGAAGTAAAATGATCTCTGTTTACATATGCTATGATATTATATGTAGAAAACTCTAAAGATTCCATGAAACCTGTTGCTACGCAAAAATTCAGCTAAGTAGCAAGATACAAAGGGCCCCCAAATCAGTTGTATTTCATTATACTAACAATGCAAAATACAAAAAGGAAATTAAGAAAACATTTCCATTTATAATAGCATCTATAAGAGCAAAATACTTAAGAAAGTTAAGTTAGATTCCTTCCAGTGTCTTTTCTATTCCTGTCCCCCACCCCCTTCCCTCCATTCCTTTTTGTCTAATCCACTAAACACCTATTCCCCCCACCCCACCCCCTGTTGTATGTCAGCATCCACATATCAGAGAGAACATTCATGTACAACCACAAGACTGGGATCCTAATTAGAATAAGATATACTCCATGTTATATAAATATGTCAAATATATTCTAATGTCATGTATAACTAAAGAGAACAAATAAAAAAGGGAGCTAAACAAACAAAACAAAGTAAATACTTAGGAATAATCTTAACCAAGAATTTAAAAGACTTGAGACATTTCTGAAAGAAATTGGACACAAATAAATGGAAAGATATCCCATATTCATAGATTGAGACTTGAAATTGTTAACATGTCAATATTACCCAAATTGATCTAAGGATTTAATGCAATCCCCATCAATATCCAATCACCTTTTTTTGCAGGAAAAAAAAATCTTAAAAGCCATACAAAATCTCAAGGTACTCCCAAACAGCCAAAACTATCTTTTTTTTAAAAAAAAAAAAAAGCTGAAAAAAATTCATACTTCCTAATTTTAAAACTTACTACAAAGTTACAACAATCAAAACAGTGTGGTACTGACATGAAGACAGACATTTAGAGAACTAGAATTGAGTTCAGATTGAAACACTCATTTATATGGTTTGATGATTTTAATAGATGTACCAAGTCCATTCAATAGGGAAAAAAGATAGTCTTTTAAACAAATGGTACTAGGAAAATTGGATATCCAAATACAAAAGAATGAAGTTGGACCCTTATATAATACAATATACAAAAATTAACTCTATTCCTTATATAATATAATATACAAAAATTAATTAAGGTATGGTGGCAAAGTCTTACAATCCTAGTGACTCAGGAGGCTGAGATAGGAGAATCACAAATTTGAGGCCAGCCACAGCAACTTTGTGAGGCACTAAGCAACAGAATAAGACACTGTCTCAAGAAATAAAAAGCTGGGGGGCTGAGGATACAGCTCATTTGATAGAGTGCTTGCCTTGCATGCACAAGGCCCTGGGTTCAATCCTCAGCACCAAAATAAAATAAAATAAAATAATAAAGAAAAGAAAAAAGAAAAAGAAATAAAAAGCTGGGTGCTCAGTGGTGAAGCAACTCTGGGTTCCACCCCCAGTTTGTGTGTGTGTGTGTGTGTGTGTGTGTGTGTCTCAAAATGGATCCATGGCTTAAATGTAAGCCCCAAAACTATAAAACTCTTAAAAGAGAAAACAGAGGGAAAAAACAAAATCATGATACTAAAATTGGCAATGATTTTATGAATACGACACCAAAGACACAGAAAACAAAAGAAAATACAAATGGGACTTTATGAACACGTAAAAAATATTCTGCATCAAAAGACATTGCCAACATAAAAAGGCAAAGCACAGAATGGGAGAATATATTTACAAATTATATTATAAAATAAAGGATTAATATCCATAATATACAAAAAGGTTCTAAAATTCAGCAATGTAAAAACAATCTACTAACTTTTTTGGGTGGTGGAGACTAGGGATTGAATGCAGATGTGCTCTACCACTGAACCCCATCCCCAGCCCTTTTTAAATTTTGAGACAGGGTCTCACTGAGTTGCTTAGGGCCTTGCTTAGTTTGCTGAGGCTGGTTTTGAACTCGAAATCCTCCTAGCTCAACAAACTATTGATTCTTAATATGGCAAAATATTTTAACAGACATCCTCCAAAAGAGATATACAAATGACCAACAAAAAACATGGAAAAGAAGAATAAAATTTGAGAACATTATATTAAGCAAAATAAGTCAAACTGAGAAAGTCAAGGGTCATAAGTTTTTTTTTTTTTTTTCATATGTGGAAGCTAGAGAGGGGAAAAAGGAAAAGAAATGTATGGGAGGGGATTTCTCATGAAAATCAAAGAGAGTTCAGTATAAGAAAGGGAATAGGGGGAGGAAGGAGGTGAGGGAAAGAGGAAATAATATTGAACAGTATTGAATCGGGAACAATATTGAACTCCTATATGATATAGATGTATGAATATGTAACAATGAATTCTACTATTTTGCATATTTAAAATTAGGGGGGCATGGAAAGATGCTTAACATACATAATCATTAGGGAAACAAGACAAAATTGTCATGAGGTAATACCTCATATTCATTAGGATAGCAACTGTCAAAAAAATAAAAATAACTAGTGTTAGAAGGGATATGAAGAAAATGGAAGCTTTGTCATTGCTGGTGAAAATCTAAAATGGTATAGCCACTGTGGACAATAGTACAACAGTTCCTCAAAAGCTAAAAATAGAATTACCACAGAGTCAGCTATTCTACTTCTGGGTATACATCTAAAAGAGTTGAAAGCAGGGTCTCAAGAGCTGTTGTACACACATGTTCAAAATGGCACTGTTTATAGGAGCTAAAATGTGGAAGCAATTCAAGTGTTAATCAACAGATGGATAGGCAAAATGTGGTATATACATACAACGAAATATTGTGTGATCTTAAAAAGGAAGGGAATTATAACACATACTACAACACAGATGAACTTAGAGGACTTTATGCTAAGGGAAATAATCTGGTCACAAAGGCAAATACTCTCTGGGTAGTAGAATCATAAAGTCAGAAAGTAGAAAGGTGGTGGCCCATCAGGCTCTGGGGTTAAGGGGGATGGAGAAACTGTTCAGGGAAGACAGAATTTAAATTGTGCAAGATGAAAAGAATTTGGGGAATGGATACTGATGATGGTTGTGAAAAAATATAAATGCATGTGAAGTCGCTGCACTTAAAAGAACTGTGCACTTAAAAATGGTTAAGACAAATGGATTAAAGACTTAAATGTATGACCTGAAACAATGAAACTACTAAAAGAAACACAGAATAAATGCTTCCGGATGTTGGAAAGAGCAAAATATCTTTGAGTTAGTCTCCAAAAGCACAGTAAACAAAAGCCAAAATAAGACAAATAGGATTATATCAAACTAAACAGCTTCTGCATAGCAAAGGAAACAACTGACAGAGCTGAGGCAACCTATAGAATGAGAGAAAATATTTGTGAACTATATATCTAACATGAGAGTGAAAGCTAGACCACATAAGCAACACCAAAAACTCATCAGCAGAAACCAAAGAGCCCACTTAAAAATGGGCGACAGCTCTAATTAGTCATTTATCCAAATAAGATATATGAATGGCCAAAAGATAAAAATACATGAAAAATGCTCAACAGCACTGATCATCAATGCAAATCAAAACCACAATGAGATCATCTCACTCCAGGTAGGATGGTTATTATTAAAAAAAAAAAAAAAAAGAGAAAGGACAAAACATGCTGGTGAAGAAACAGAATCCCTTACATAGTGTTGATAGGAATGTAAATTTGTACAGTCATCATGGAAAATAGTATAGAGAATCCTCAAAAAATTAAAAATAGAACAATCATATGATTCAGTTCTCTCTCTCCTGTATATATATCTGAAGGAAATAAAATGAGTATGTCCAAGACACCTGCAATTCCATATTTCCTGCAGTAGTGTTTATAATAGTTAACAAATAAAAACAAAGGGTCTATCAACTGATGAATGGATAAAGAAAATGTGGTATATGGAAAGGAATATTATTCGGCCATAAAAAAGTATGAATTTCTATCATTTGTGACAACATGGATTAACCTGAAGGATATTATTTTAAGTGAAATAATCCAGGCACAGAAAAATACCATAAGATCTCATTCATATGTGGGATCTTAAAAAGTTGATGTCATGAAATTTAAAAGTAGAACAGCGGTTACCAGAGGATAGGAGGTGTACATGCAGAGAGGTTGATCAATAAATACTGAGTTATCTGAACATCACTGTTTTCTGGAGTGTGCATTTGCTGGTTGCCTCTGCTCCTCCACTCACACCCAGGACATTCCTTCTTCTTTTACCAAGAACACCCTAGTTATTTCTTATGAAAATGACCCAACCTCCCCCCTAGCTTCAAGAGTAGAATCTGACTAGCCACAGTGAGGTTCAGAGGCAGGCACATGTGCAAAGATAAACCAATGAGACCAGGAAGACTTCTAAGGAAAGGCACTTTCTCCTTCTTCCATTGTACTACTAAAAGAGACCCTACTCTTCCCTAGGGCTCTGGTGTATTTGATATCAGTAGGAGAGGTCTGGAACCACTGTAGCCCTTTTGTATCAGAAAGGGGCCCAATGAAGCTTGTACCATGGAAAACAGAAAAGAAAAATGGATAAAATAACTATGATTACTTAACTGGGATATGGTTCAAGGCTCCTCTGAAGCTAGATCTACCCTTTTGCCTCAAATACCACAAGTGCCTGGTGAATGCTTATCTTTAAGCAAAAACTCTGTATATGCATATAACATTTCTCATTAAATTAGAGTAAAATATTAACTTGTTTTTATCTTCCTGTTAAAACATCTCCCAAAGTAGATGAATTTCTAGTACAAATGGACTTTAATTAGAGTGACTCAGCTTAAGAGTTTTCAACCTAACAATGGTGCAAAGGTTATATGCATCCTGTAGAAATTGTACCTCTAATTTTGAATTTTGGTCTTTTTCTCAGGCTAGCAATATGTGGTATGACACTCTCATGATACTGGATAGGAGCAGTGAGCTAAGGCTCCCAGCCAGCCATGTGACCATGGTGTATACACCAGTACTCTAAAGTTTACTCCTGTGTTGATAAGTTGTGATGCTGGAAGGTCAGGTGTGTCAAATGCATTTCAACTTATGATATCTTCAACTTACGATGGGTTTAATCAGGACATAACCCTATCATAAATTGAAGCACATCTGTATATATAATTTGGAAAACAAAAATTTGCTACTTCATAAAATTTTTATTTGGCATGAATTTTTTATTGGAATTAAAATGAATTACTGTTCTTCCATTCATGTAGAAAAACCTTGTTTTACTTAATTCCACTTTTACATGGATCAATTCCCTCATTCGTGAAACCTCAGGGAGTTTGTCTGGGGAAGAAGAAGAACACAACTAAGAGCTAGGTTTCCTAGGATAGATTTCCTATTCGATACATAGAAAATTATTCTCGAAAATGAAATTAATAATCACTGTTCATCAGATAGAATGCCATACTTCAAATCACTCATATGTCCAATGTAACTTTTAACCTCTCATTGGCTAACTTAGCTTTTTTTGTTCTAAGATACTGTGTGTTCTTGGATATTTAATTTTTTAAAATAATTTGTTTCTAACCAAATGATTTAAAAATGTTAAGTAGGAAAGTGATCATGGTTCAAAAGTGTACTTACAAAATTTTTTAAAAACTTACTAAATAGCATTGTATTATTTCTTTTTCTTTCTTTCTTTTTTTTTAATTCCTAAGTAAGTAATGGTAAGTAATACTAAATAGCCATAGCTGTCATTGTTACATTGTTAGACTATGTGGAAATAACCATTTCCAAATCTGGCAGAAGTTTTGGAAAGTAAACGGCACTGATTAGAGCCCATCATCTACATGCTACAAGACAATTATTTAAGTATGGTGGAGATTGCATGTTACTTTTATTTGTTGTGCATCCTTTTTTCTCCTTTAAGACATAAGATTTCTACTGGAGAGTAGCTTTTGGGCTGGGGTTGTGGCTCAGTGGTACAGCACTTTTCTAGCATTCATGAGGCACTGGGTTCGTTTGATCCTCAGCACCACATAAAAATAAAATAAAGGTATTGTGTCCACCTACAACTAAAAAATAAATGTTTTTTAAAATTATTTTAAAAAATCATATGTCTATCTATCAAGGGAGTTGGGTTGGTAGTTTTTGATTATAAAGTGTTTGTTTTCAATCCACTTAAAGGCATATGCAAAGGCTAAAAATTTTTACCTAATTTAGAAAATCTACAATATACAAAGAAAAGAGACTAAACTGGTCATTAGGAAACTAAAATTCCAGTCCAAATCTTTTAACTAGTAATTCCAGGAGAAGGCAAGTTTCTGAACAGCACTAGACCTAGTTTCTCTGTCTCTAACATGAAAGAGCAGCCTGGGCTCTCTTAGGAGTGCAGAAGGTTACCCTCTCAAGAAGAGAAAAAGGTTTTTCCTCTGACCCTCACAAGAGCTGACCTGCCTGTTTTATGGGTGGGAAATCAAGGTCAGAGGGGTGATCCTGAACATACCTGATGGGTAGGAGGCAAGCTGGAGAAAACGTAACAGCTAAGCTCCTGTTGAGCTTGGGGTACTAGTACTTTCTGAGGTTCATGGGCCAAATCAGGAGCACTCTCTTCAGACAGACTAGCAGCAAGATGGTGCCTGCTGGGGAGGGCTCGGGGACACCCACTCCCTGGGGTTTAGACTAATATGTAACTGGAGCTAGACAGGCAAGCAAAAGAAACAGTAATATTATCTTATTAAAAACTTTAATACTAAAAATCAAGAAATGACCCCTAGAGCCAGGGTCTGCTTTTCACCTGGGATTAATAAAGCATTTACATTCATCTCTGCAACTTGTGGCTAACTCCACTGCAGGCAGATAGAATCAGGTAGAAAAGGAAGAAGAACTCCCTTGAACTCCTCTGGGGAATGAAGTGACAACAAACTGAATATTAAAAGCACAACAGGAAACAAGCCTTCTCGGCCCTTCAACCACATCTTTCAAGCCCTATTTCTGAGAATAGAAAATTCTAAGCTCAATTTGAGTATCACTATAAACTCCTCTCTGTGCCAGATGATTTTATCCACATATTTATATCCAAAGTACAAACAACTTAAAATGTTTACACTGAGTAGTAATGGAAGTCATGTGTCAAATACAATGGGGGAAAAGAATAAAGCTTTCTTTGGAACTAAAGCTTGAAGATATACAATATCTGTGGAAAATCTGGCTTACAAATGAAAATGCATTGTTTACCTATTCTATTTAATTATAGAGAACATGCATTTTTACCCTTTGCATACAATTTCTGAAGTCTTGTTTTTTTGGGTTTTGGTTTGTTTTTTTGCTCTGAAGTGTTGCCTGAAGCTATGGGAGTCACGTAGAGTCTGGGGCCACACACACATTCCTGTGATTGGTGATCCCCGTTTCCTTTAAGCTGTTTCACCCTCAGGGAGAGACGGTGAAGAATCCTTCCACCAAGGCCAAAAGGAAAAGACCAAGAACAGTGAAGAAAGTCCCCCTCACACATCCCAGCTGCCTCGAGCATGCCAGTGTGTGAAGACCAGGCCAACTACAGGGGGCCAGGAGAAGACTTCTGCCATCTGAGAGAAGTCCTCTGAATTTATCACCAAGCACAGCCTCTCCTCAGCATCGAATCACCAGTGATTCAGGCACAACCATCCTCTGTAGAGGAAAAAGCACAGTGGCTTTACACACTCCCTTCTCTTCCTATGATATTAAAGGAAGAATATAGTTGTGGCTGCTTATTTCCCTGATGGAACATGTCTTGGAAGAATCAGTCACGAATTCCTAACTCTTAGTGAAGTCCAGCTCCTTTTTTTTTTTTTATTTTTGAGAGGCAAGATTTCTCTGCTCCTGCCCTGTCTGCCTCAGTCATTCCCACACATGGATCCTCTCTGGCTCAGGTGAGGAGCACTAGCTGACCTCAGGTGGCCTATCCCAACCCTGCCCTGAGCATTGTCTTGGACTTGTGTTTTGTTTTCACTGAATGTTTACCACAGGCCTCTGGGGCTTTTGGTTTTAAGTTCAGAGAAGCTGAAACTGTTCAGCCTTTTCCCTTTGCTTTTCATTCACCAGTGGAGAGTGCCTTGGTCTCACTCAGGTAGTTCTGCTTCTCCTCTGCTGCAGAAGAGCTCCTAATGTGTTCTTCCTACACATAGACTCTAATTTTCAAAGAAGGAGGTGCTTCGTTAGAGGTGATACCCCCTCAGTGTGATTCTATAGGTATGTTAGTGGGGTCCACTAAAAATTCACTTTTTATTACTAAACCAATCTGTCCCCAAACACCCAAAACCTGAAGGTTGAGGCTGCTATGAGGAAGCAATAAACCCGGGGAAGAAAACAAAACACAAAACCAAAGTGCTTGTAGAGGTGAGTTTAAAAAATGGATAGGTCCTCTTTATGTCAGTTTTTCCCTTTGTACCATATTTTCACTTCCCCATAGCAAAAACCAAATAAATAGAAAAACCAAATAAATAGAAACTAATTAGAATCAATGAACCAACAACATTTTATAATTATAAAACTTCCTTTATTTTAATTAAGAATATTTTGCTTCTTTATATATTTTTTTTATCACTCTCATATACTCTTAAAAATAGTAAGACATACAACTATTTAGGTTATATTAACTGAGGATCTAAACATATCTTACCTGTAAATAAGTTTCCAAACCTTGTCGTCGCTGTTCCAAAACTTTTGGGACCCAGTTTCTGACATGTTTAGAAGGGATTTCTGGAGTTTTTATACATTTCTTAAGCTATAAAGACAAGAATATGAGAGAAAAAATTATAATGACATTATGAGCAGGGAACCAATAAAAGAAAGTAAAACACTGTTATAGCCAATAATAATAATAATAATAATAATAATAATAATAATAATAATAAAAGGTGGGGAGAAGATAATTATGCTGGAATTTTGTCAAAAAATTCGTTACTTAGTTGTCCTAACTGTTCAGATTTTAGAACAAGAATGTTGTGTTCTGGTAGTTGTTACTATTGATATTTCATATTGAAATTACTTTTCCTGAAAAAAGCAAAAGTTCAGTAAACGAGACAAAAAGTAAAAAAAAAAAAAGTTTTAAAAATATATTTATTTTGTAAAAGAAATCAATGGAACAAAATTTTGTTTCAAGTAATATTCTGATAAAAAGTCTTTCCACATATTTTTCACCTAAGAAAGCAAAACCGAATACAATTGTTTATAACCACTGTCCCTAGAAATGCCTCATGAATTAGACCATATTGCTTGCAGAGGTTCTTGACAATTCTATAATGGAATAGAGGATAATCTTTCCAACATCCCTAACAATTAAGTTCATATTCTGTTCATGAAAACTGAATGATAGTTCTTAGCTACGTCTTCCTAGGCAGCAGTTTCAGGAAACCATATAAAGAAAATTCTGTTCAAAATTGAGTTACAGTTGCCTGTGGTAGGCAGAATAATTTCCTTCCCAAAGATGACCAAATCCTAAGCCTGTGAATGTTACCTTATATGGCAAAAGGGATTTTGCAGATTTGGTTAAATTAATGATTTTAAAACAGGTAGATTATCCTAGATTATCAGGTTAGGCTCGATGCAATCACAAGGATCCTTACAAAAGGGAGGCAGGAGGGTCAGAGCCAGAAAAAGACTGAAAGATGCCAGGGGACTGGCTTTGAAATGAGAGACCTCAAATCCAGGAAACCTCTAGAAGCTGGAACAGATGTTGCCCTATGGCCTCCAGAAGGAACATAGCCCTGTTGACTACCTGGATGTTAGCCCAGAAAACTCACTTTGGACTTCTGAGCTCAAGAAGTGCAAGATCATAAATTAGTGTTATCTTAAGTCACTACATTTATGGTACTATGTTACATTACCAGTAGGAGACTAACACACTGTCTCTAAAAATAGAGTGAATCTCATGGTCCAATTCAAGATTTGGAAAAACCTGCAAAGGTTCCTCCTTCCCAACACATGCAAAGAAAAAAGCATCATAATGAATAAGAAATTGCACACAATTAAATATGGGTCATTAAACATATAATAAAAATTCTTCCCCTATGAAGAATACATTCAACATCAGCCACTCCAGGCATGAAGAGGAAGACTCTGCATTTCAAAGATTAGCACTTCCATTTCAAGTATTGAGGCCGAGCCTGGGTGGACTCCTCCCTTCTTCCAAGTACCACTGAAATCACAGTGTGAAGGCAATGGCTGCAAACTCAAAATCTATTCTTCCTTAACAACAGAACTCCTATAAAATTGGGGGAAATAATGTATTTCATTATTAGCTAAAAAACTAAATTTCCCAACGCCCCTTGAGGATAGTGGAAGCCAACGCAATATAATCAGAAGCCACAGCAAAAGACTTTCCATAAATACACTTTCCACGTGAACCAGACTCAACTGGCTGCACCTTCAGTCCCATGCCCCCTTCACCCTTTTCCTGCCCAGCATGTGCCTATGGAGCAACTGTAAACATTTATTTTCATGAGGGAATTCTGAAGACAGAGGACAGGTGTTCTAAGTGACTAAGGAGAAAGAAAAGGCCAGGGTGCAGGACAGTCTCCTGGAGCTGTCATATCAACTCTGGACTGCCCACTGCCAGGCTTTTTTTGAGAGGAAAAAACAAATACCCTTTTAAAAAAGGTTACTGATGCCTGGATTTAATCTTGATAGTGTTTTTAAAAAAGCAAGGAGCCATAGGGAATGGGACAAGATGAGACTAAGACAGAAATACAGCCCTGTGTTCCACCCACTCAGTAGAAGGAGCAGATTTATGTATTCAAGACAGAGAATACTGGAATAATTAATCTAGGTGGATGGGCAATTAAGGTTCAGTTTCATAGGAAAACCAGCACTATGAAAGAAAATGGACCAAAACAATAACAACCACAACAACAACAACAAATGGAACAACTAATCCCAAAAGAAACAGACACATCAAATAACAGGTGAGATCTTTAACAATTTGTTTTATTACCTGCAGAAAGACTTGAGAAGATATGCTTCTATATATAAAAAAAGAACAGGTTACTATGATGAAGAAACAATCAGAAAAGAGGAAAGATCTTCTGAAAATTTAAAAAATGACACAATTTTTTTTAAAAAAAGTGGTAGAATACAAAATCATGGAAATCTTCCAAAATGTAGAACAAAGGAAAGAAAGGGTCAATGAAACGATAAAACATAAAGAGAATAAATCCAGGATGTTTGAAATTAGACTTAATAATCCATTAAGAATAGAATGCAATCCAGACATAAAAATCACTTTCATATGACCTAAAAAAAAGATTATGTCTTCAGATTAAGAATTAATTGGGTGTAAGCATAATATATTTTTTTAAATATATTATATGTCTGTTGGGATTTCAGAACATCAATGATAGAGAGAGCACAGGGGAAAACATGAGGTCGCAAACAGGGGAAACACGTCTCTGGTGGCAACTGATTCTTCAATAGGAACAATGGATGCGGAAAGATACCCCAAAGATTTCACCTGAAAACGCACTTCCACAACCAACCACACTACCAATCAAGTGAGAGAATGAAGGCATTTTCAGACATGCAGACTCAGAACATTCATCTCCTATGCCTTGTTTGAGAACTTAATTCCAGAAAACAGAGCTTAACTCAAAGAGGAGAAGAAATAGGATTAGAACTCATAGCTCTGCCCCTTTGGGGTGGAAATCCAAAGATGGCAGAAGAGGCCTAAAGAACAACCAGTCTGGGTTGTAGTAGAAAGTCCATGGATCTGGGGAGGGGAGCTTCCAAAGTGAGGTTAGTTCCATGAAGTAAATAGTACAGAAACACTGAGTAAGTTCTAGAATTCATTAAAGCACATTATTCTTCCACCAGTCAGAAAAAAGTTCCAGAGAAAATGGAGCCCCTGAAGGTAGTCATGGAATATTCAACAGATTGAGCTCCTTCATGCTCCTGGGTGCTGGGGACATTTCTGCTGCATACAGCTTACATAAACAGTAACAATTAACAATAAATGTAACAAACAGTAAGCAGTTGATAAAACAGGGCAAAGACAGCCAGCATCAGAAACCGGTTAGCAGCTGGGAAGGCCTGTGTGAGGTGGGAGAATCTAGGAGCAACCTGAATCATTTTGTGAGGGACCCAGGTGTGGAGCTGGAGGAACGTTATAGGAGTGACAGGCTTCAGGTATTCAAAACTAGAAAGCAGGAGATGGACTGGATGAGAGGTGGCAGTGCCAGATACTGCAAGGCAGGAAGCTGGTATGTGATATGATTTTGACTTTAAGGAAAACATGCTGGGTTCCAGGAGCAATATGGACGACCCAGGGCCTGGAGTAAGACTAGGGAGAACAGTCGGAAGCGCCTACAGAAACCCAGGCAAAAGGTGATGGTGCTTATGACTGCGTGCTAGCCACGGAGATGGCAGATGGAAGGTCACGGGGTGTGTGTGCAAAGTAGAAGCAATTAGGATAGCTCTAAGACAGATCTTCCCTCTTAGGTATTTTCTTTCTTTCTTTCTTTTAAAACTTTTTTGTAGTTGTAGATGAACAGAATGCCTTTATTTTATTTGTTTATTTTTATGTGATGCTAAGGATCAAACCCCAGTGCCTCACACATGGTAGGCAAGCACTCTGCCATTGAGCTATAGCCCCAGCCCCTTTCTTAGGTTTTTTAATTTCCCTGGCAGCCCTTCTATGAGTGACCTGGTAGTCACCTTACTGAAAAGTAGTAGATTGGGATAAATGGCTCATGGACTAATTTTCCCCTCAAATCCACTGTCCCTGTGTTCTACAGAATACAACTCCTGATCTTCAGGTGAGTATGTGGCCATTCAGAATAAGGAACACATTTCTCAAACCCTCCTCCCCCTCAAGCTATGTGTGGCTATGTGACAGAATTCTGGTCACAGGTAGGTAAACAAACATATATGTGCAACTTTCAGGAAGCGTTCTCAAAGGTAGGGCTACTGCCTTTTGTTTTTCCCCTTCTGCTAGCTAAACTACCCACACAGTAGCAGCCACCTTTGATGATGAGGCAGAAGCTGCATAATAAGAATGGACAGCAACAAAAGCCCAGGTCCCTGATGATCACAAAACTGCCTCGACAGCCCAGGCATTCACGTGAGAGAGGAGCAAAGTGAGATTTGTTAGTGTCACCATTATTTTGGTTTTAGAGTCACTTTGACCAAATCTAATCCCACATGAATAGGGGAATGTGGCTGCCATTGCTAGCTGCCTGCCCAATACTCATTCCCTCTTTGTAAACCAAAAACCAAAAGTTCACCACTACCATCAACAATTAAAAAAAAAAATGTCATTTAGAGTGCCAACATGCTGAGTTAAAACTCTTGAATTTCTAAGTTCCCCTGTAATTACAGTGGCATATGACAGGGTTGTGAATGAAATGCAGCACAAGTCTACTAGGCAGTGTTCCTATTTTCTCACAAGAAGCAATATTTCTTTCTGCCAGGAATGCAGAAGCAATGCCGGGAAGGATGGCAGCTATGTTATAACTATAGGGTAAAAATCAACTGTGAAGGTAAGGCTGGTGAAGCAGGATTACAGGTGGAGTCCGGAATGTGATGTAGTGGAGTTGCTCTATCACCTGGGACTGCTTACTTTTAATTTTCTTGTGTACAAGAATAATAAAACTCTTTCTTCCTCAAGAAATCCAGTTAAGTTTCTATTGTATGCAACCAGAGATACTCCTAACATATCCTTTGTTCTGTTTGGAGATATTGAGTCAGAGATGCCCAACAGGCAGCCAGGGTGGGGTGATGGGTAATCAGTTGTAGGTCTGTAAACATGGGAATCAGAATGTAGAAGTGTATTTATAGCCATGGAACTTCAGGAGATGAAAGCAGGAGTTAGGTCCAAATGAAGGAAAAGGGCCCATGGTTCAGATGCCCTGCAGAGCCCCCTCACCCTGTGAAGACCTTGGGGCAATTACCTCCATGACCACCTTGTATTCTATAAGCCTCAGTCATAGCAGGCTGCCATGCTGTAAGAGTATCACCTGGCTGGGACCCAAGGATGGTCTCTGGGAGCTGAAACCTACCTTTGGCCAACAGCCACCAAAAAAACAAAAAAGGAAAGAAAGAAAGGGGTGGGAGACTCAGTGTTGCAACTACAAGGCATGGAAGTCCACCTGAATGACCTCAGAAGAAAGACTCTGAGCTTCAGAGTCCACAGCCTTGGTCAGCACCTTGATTTCAGCCAGGTGGGATGCTCAGCAGAGAACCCAGGACCCCTGGGCCTGGCCTCCCGACCCACAGAGTCTTAGAGATAATTTCTGTTGTTTTAAGCTTATATGTCTGTGGTTGTGGTAATTTATCATGCTGCAATGGAAAAATACAAGGAGGGCCAAGGCTGAGAGACCCAACTCTGAGGGGAGGGCAGAGGATGGGGGAGAGTGAAAAGCAAGTTCTCTAGAAAAATGTTTCAAGAAGAAGGGGCAGGGCACGACCAGACCACACAATGACCATAGGTACTCGAGAGGAGGGGTACCAAGGGAAGCATGGGGTTCCCTAGAAGGACTCCTGAGAGGAAGAGTACGGTTGGATAGACACGGAGGGGGCTGGTGGCCTAAGGTGGGCTTTGTTCTGTAAAAGGGGTTCACCTACTGTCCGATCCAGGGCTGGGGGAAGAGGACAGTGCCAGAGAGGAGGAGGGAGGAATTCATCACTGCCTGCGAGGGAACAGACAGCTATCTCATCTCTGTGCTACTTGAGGGATTTCCCCAACAAGAACGAGGTCAAGATGCTCAATTTTTCTGTGGTAATAAGCTTGCTAAGTTTCCATTTACACACATAGAAATTTTCTTTGAAATTATTGAATCACAATTTGTCTTATATTTCAGAAAATCAACTCCATTATCTGTCTCCTCTCTCTTTTGATTTTTTTTTTTTGACTCCCACAGATACAGCACTGAAAACATTTTTCCTTTTTATTTATGTGAGCAGTGCTGAGGAAGCCCATCATCGCCGCGGCCGGACCTGTGACACTGGCGGGTGAGTAATGGATTGCTTTAGATGAGAGACAAACCCGGGACAATGTGTTTCCAGTAGGGCTCAGCTGCTTGCAAGATGAATACTCCTCTGCCGCTTCCTCAGATGATTAACTGTCCCAGCCCAGCCGCGTCCGGGCACACGGCCTTTCTGATCCACGCAGATAAGTACCAGATTCCAGGATACCCACAAACACAATCCTCTTCTCCTGATGCCACTGCTTCCTTTTCCTTACTATCCTGTTAGGATCTACATAGAACTTACTCTGTATAGACACTGGCATACACATTGGTTAGAAAAAATCAACCATGTTCCACAGAAAGGATGGGAAATAGTTTGTCCAAAACACATGAACAAAAACAACGGAAAAGAAAAGAATTTAAAGCAGCAAGACGACCCTCCCTGCATATCGTCACCCCCATTCTCTCGGGGTTCCCTTTAGAGACACAGTGCATGACGTGGTACTCTTAGTCTGATCCCATGCAGCAGTTTTCTGGTTCTTCTGAAATGTGTGCTTCATTAAATTAAATAGAAGAGAATGCACTATTTGACTCAAGCCCAATGTAGGCAATAACAAAAATGAGGACAGTTAACGTTAAAGAGAACCAGCACCATGTTTCACTGAAAACTTTGGTGAATAAAAAGGGTGGGCTGGAACTGACAGAAAACAGCTGGGAAGGCAGGAAAACTAAAATATGCTTAACAGTTTGCATTGCAGGGAAGGTTTTCCTGCCCGTGCATGAGATCTGGGGGTCTACAAAGGTAAAACTCCTCTCAAGCACCAACATTGAAAATGGTAAATTAATTGGCTGTCGGGGGTCATGGACAGGGGCAGATGGGGCATAGGGGAGGCATTTACAAGCTTGAGGGCTCACAGAAGACTTGCTTGACCTGCAGAAAGGGCACCCTGCTACAAAGAATGAGGGAGGGGGGCCTTGCTTTGTTTCAGGGTGGCAGTGGGGTTTTTCCTATCCTGTGCTAGCACAGTGGGAGCTATGAAGGAACCAGGTAGGTCTATTGGGACCAGCAGTCAAACTTCAGTGGAATAAACTTCCACATGAGAACGTGCAGGGAGTTCTCCAAATATCCCATTTGCCAAATATTCATTCAATGCCTAAGATGTGCCCAACACTCTAACAGCAAGAAAGATACAAAAGATAAGGCTTGGTCCCTCCTTTAAAACAAAATTATCTTCTAATTTGACAAAATTTAGGGATGACTAAGATTTAGTTATCTTAGATGTTTTGAGTGTTTAAGTAGAAATTTCTATTCTAAATGGAAGAGATTCCAGGACAAAGACATTAGGGAACCAAGGAAGCTGGCATAGAAGAAGGAGAAACTGACACATCTTGGATTGGTTGGAATGGTCAGAACACAGAAGGATGTTCAGCCTGACAAGAGAGAGAGGTGGTGATTTTCACAGCAGATACCTGGGTGCAGGGAGAGACAGAGTGGCTGGGCTGACATTTTCTTAGGAGGAGCAGTGAGAAATAAGACCAGCCCAGCAAAGAGTTTGAGGAAGACAGAATAATGGTTTCCTCAATGATGCCCAAGAATCCCTAAACCCTAGGATCTAAAAATATATTCCCTTATATGGAAAAGGGAGCTTTACAGATGAGATTTAAACAAAGGATCTTGAAATAGGATGCCTTTCCTGGATTACTGAGCTCAGTGCTACCACAGGGGGAGGCAGGTGTGTCAAAATCAAAAAGAGGAGATGTGACAGCAGATGTTATAGTGGAAGCAGAAGCTGGAGGAACGTGATTGCTGGCTTAGAAGATGAAAGAGGACCATGAACCAAGAAATTTCTATTTCTTGGAAGGAAGGAAGGTAGGCAGCTTCTCAAAGCTGGAAAAGGCAAAACTGGTTCTCTCCTAAAGGCCCCCAGAAGGAATGTAGTCCTGCCAACCCATTTGGAGTGAAATAATAAAGGCATGTTGGTTTAAGCCATTAAGTGCTTGGTGACACTTAGTGTTATAGTGACACTAGGATACCATTCGAGGTTTAAGAATATGGGCCTTGAGAGTCAATGTCTACAGTGTGGCAGACAATACAGGCCTATTTCAGAATGAGTGCAAGAATTGAGATGGAAATGGTGCTTTAGGAAAACTGCATGCAGCAGAGAATGGAAAGAAGACAGGAATCAGAAATGGGTAATGCAACACTAATCCACAGTAGCTCTGGACTGGGATGGCAGGAGTACACAATGAAAAATAAAATGGTATATGTTATAGATATTTGGAAGAATGAATCAACAGGACTTAGTGACATTCTGGATAATGCAGGCAAGAGAATGTAGGGAAGCACTTTGAGGCTTAAAACCTTGAGTGGTATGGCTCTACACCTTGTGGGTGTGTGTGTGTGTGTGATAGGTGAGAGGGGCCGTGTCATAAGTAATTTCTTTAAAAATATAACCCACAATAGAATTTATCAAACATGAACCAGCATTAAGATCCTCTGGGGGGCTGGTTTAATAAGCAGATTTCTGAGCTGCATCAGAGTCTGATTGGCATCCTGAAATCAGCACTTAGGTGGTCCAGAGTTCACACTTGAAAAAATAACAATCTATAGAAACTTAAAAAAAAAAAAAGAATCAAATACTCATCATAGTTCTAGAAGAAATGACAAATTTAAAAGAGTAAAAATGGACATATTATAAAACATAAAAATATAAAATTTTTTTCAAATTAAAATAACTTCATAACAAAAATTAAATAGCCACTAGGTAAAATATACTTTCAGCAAATGACTAATATTTTATTTCAAGGCCACACAAAATAATAAGCAAAAACAATAAGACCAGGTAGATAAATGAGAACACACATAAATAGACAATTTGAAAAAAAAAGATACAACTATTAAGTAAACTAAAGAGATACCAATTCAACAATAACAAGGCATATGTGCTGCCAAATAAACAAACACAATTTTTGAAGAAATAAAGTTCAAGTTAATGGGGTGCTGTGAACCTTACACTCTCATGCTTGCCAGTTACATTAAAAATCTGCTATGGGGCTGTGGCTGTAGCTCAGTGGTAGAGCACTTGCCTAGCACGTGTGAGGCACTGAATTTGATCCTCAGTACCACATAAAACTAAATAAAATAAAGGTATTGTGTCCATCTACAAATACAAAAAAATAATTTTAAAAAGAGTTCAGTTTATAATTTAAAAGCAAGTTGAAGGGAGAAAAACAATGCACACGTAGAAAGAAATTCTTACATTTTTCCAAATATTAGAAAAACAATTCTAAGAAAGATGTAAACAGTACTTTAACAAGTACAATTACAAAAGTTCAGGAGAAGTAATAAGCATTAAGGACTTTCTTTAACACTATCCAAACTGTAGGTAATGGTTTTAGTTTCTGCCTTTAAATCAGCAATGACAATCAGCTAGGCGGCATTGTGTGTGTGTGTGTGTGTGTGTGTGTGTGTGTGTTGCTGTGGTGCATGGACAGAAGCTATTCATTCATTATCCTAAAGGTGCAAAGCACTTGCAAATAGCTCATATGTTATTTAGAGTCAACTTGGGGACGCTGGTTAAACACGTTAAGCAAAAGTGAAATGTAATGTAAAAGGTAAGAAAAGTCAAGATAGGTGAGAGAATAAATTACATACACTGCAGAAATAGTTGAATATTTCAAGAAAATTAAATGACAATCGATTCAACTACATTTAAGGGAACATAATTCTTGGTAAACATATAACATTCATATCCTGTTACAAAATTCAAATATGGAAAACTGTAAAAAGAGAATGAGGCCACACATGGGCAACAGAATCAATAAAGCTGTGTACAATATTTGGATTAATTTTTTTTACCCATTTAATCCTTAGCACACACTTTTACAATCAAGATTACAGAATGATTTTTCTTTTTACTTCTTACTATTACTTGTATTTAATTGCCTTTATAGTTAGCATTTTGTGAAATCTAATACAGTCAAATGGGGCAAGTAGAGGAAACTTTACCTCTTTAATATAAGTAAAGATGACTTTTCTAGCAGAGGCTATCACCTCTAGAATGCAGAAGATTAGATAGTGCATCCCAACTAAAACTCTGTCCCACAAACCTATTTTTGTCTCTATGTCCCTGTAATGATATCACAAATATTTTAACAAAGCTGCTAGAAATATGCAAAATTGAAGAATTTGAGAATTTGTTCTGTTTTAATTCTAGCAAACTTTGTTATGGAATTATGAGACTAGCTAAAATTATTAATAGAACTGTAGAAATTGAGAGGAGAGCAAGTCCTAATAAATCTAGGAATTTTTTTCTGATTTCAAATACCTAAGAATTGCCTAGATCACTGGGGAGAAGGTCCTTTGCTGCAGAGGAAAACAAACTGAATTAGAGAAGAGGGTGAGTGAGCCTCCATTCCAGCAGCCTGGGCAGCCTGCTCAGAGCTGGCCTAATTGGCAATCACCCAGCTGTGCTTCCTGTGAGCCGATCCCAGTATCTGGAGAGAAGAGCTGGGCTTTGTCGGGTCATGCAGTACTGGGTGCTGACCCAGGCAGTTAGGAAGGAACCTACACATGACAGGTTGCCTAGTCCAGACTGGTTGGCAGAAGATGAGTGGGGTATGGGGGGAGAGCTGGTCTTACTCTCTCTCCTTGGAGAGACTAAGTCATTAGGTATCCAGCAGAACCTCTCCAGAGGCTGTTTCCTTCAAAAAATGAACGAAAACAGAATTCCATGAGAAGGAAGTGAAACCTAGATTTCAGGTTTGTTTCTCTTTGAGCCTCTGGAATTGGTGCTTTGGAAAATTTGCTGGCAAAACCTGGCCTAAATAGCTATTCACCTGTAATTCTTTTTTTTTTTTTTTTTGAAAGTGAACCTGAGCTTAACAAAATTTGAACTGGAGGATTCATTGTGAATTATCCCTTGCTGTCCTAACAGAGAAGCATACAGACAACCTGGAGCTCCCCTTAAAGGAAAACAGAGAGCAACAGGCTCACTAACCTCCCAACAATATTCTGTTAAAGTTTATACTCAATTCTCCATTTTTCTGATTAAACACAGTGGGAAAACTTAATTTAAAAAAATGTTTAAAAAGTTTAAATACAGAGTTAGTACACCATCACAAATTATTTATGCAATGATATTTCCCAGAAAATTGAAGAGGTCATTAATGAAATCTTTTTAAAAAAATGACTCTCTTTCTTAATATGTACTCAGTATCTAATCATCTAATTCTCACCTAACCAATAAGGAGACTGAATTATGTCATACATTGTATATGTATGTATATATTTTATATATACAGTCCATGTGGGTGGGTAAATACATATATACATATTGACATGTACATATATATTTCATACATATGAAAAAAATAGTAAAATTTCACTGACTCATATATGGTTAATTTTCTGAGCAATTTCACAAGGTATTTCTAATTAAGATAATTTCAGCACCCCCATAATAATTTGTAACCTGCAAAAAATTAAATTTGGTTAAAAGATAAAAACTGTTCACTTTTCTATTCATTACTGATCATTTTCCCCTACAACTCAGTTATTGCTTTTACATTCTGTTTCCTTTATATAAGACTTTTAGAGAAATAGATTCTAGAACTGAAACATCAGTCTTTTATAATGGCCCTTTACAACTCAAAAGAAGGTGAGGATCTATGATCCTCTTTTGCATGTGTTCCCCAGTCTTAAAAATGTATATACATGTATATTATCTTATCCAGGTACATAAAAGTTGAGTTTAATAAATTTTTTCCATAAAATGATAGTTTACTTTGCTTTTCCCTTTTGCACAGAACATTAAGTATATTTCATGGATAAAACAGGGTCTGGGTCTTATTCTTTCAGAAGCTATAACATTTAATGCAGTATACTACAAATGGTTTGCAGCCTCAGATTTGTATATGCAAATGATCCCAAGAGAAACCCCATCTACACAGGAAGCACACCTTTAAGAGACTGAATAATCCATTTTAAAATGAAATTTACATCATGATAATAGAAACCATGTATACACAAGAAATATTAGTGCTCCTAGAACCACAGAAAGGAGTCTTAACATTATATCATCTGCCATATAGAGAAAAGGAGGCAAAGAACAAAAACCAAAGGTTACCTTTTTGTGCAAGGCATGAAATTCGCTGTACCTTTTTTCAACAAAATGTTTTCTTCCATTCATTAGCACTTCTATCTTAAACACCTAAGGAAAAAATTAAAGAGATTAATTCTACTAGTATAAAACCCTCAATTGTCTGATGCAGTAAGTTTGTGACCATGATATATTTCATCCCTTTAATTACAGTAGCTGATTCCCCCCAAACCCAGAAGGCTCAGGAGACCCTGGCCCAACAGCACTGATTAATGAGCACTCAAACGAAATATGCTCACAAACAAACTATAGCATTCTCCAAAAACATGTCTTAAAACAAGGGAAACTTCAATGCATTGAAATGCTACTCAATTTTTTAACTGTTTTATTTTTAACCTTAAAATAACTTCATCAGATGATTATGATAATTTTGTAATGAAAGTGTGAGGCAACAGCAATACTGGAGTTAAAAAACTCAGGCTTGTGGAAGTCCATTAGGGGTATTTCAACAAAGCAGGACTGTCTCATCTGTAACACTGTCATGCAAACACTAGTGCATTTTAGGTTAATTTCGTCCTAACCTGCATATTCATCTCTAGCTCAGCTGGGCTTATTCGGCTGTTTGCAAAACAGGGAAAATGTAGTAAAGGCTCATTTTCCCTGCATGATGCAAGTGACAGCTTGTGCTCCTTCCTCCAGAAGGTTGAAAGGCCAGATGAAAGGCTCTCTAGGTGCACTAATTAGTAGGCACTAACATGACATTTTCTTGATTCTTGGGTCAGTGGGTCAAGACTGGGAACAGGGATGAGAAATATTGTGAAATGCTCATGAAAATACAATGTTCAGGTTGAGTGGGGAGGGATGCTTGGCAGGAACTCAAGAGCAGGTGCTCTGTTATTCCAAGAGTTTGCACATGAGCCTTGTTTTTCTAAGTGAGAGTATGTAAATACCAAGATGAAAGAATATTGTTCAAGTACTTGGTAAGCCTCATTTCCTGTTTTAAGTGACTTCTGGAAAGAAAAATAAGCTGTAGTTAAAATCACATGGCACTAAAGAATATTAAAAGCATACTTATTTTAAGCCTAAAAATAAGAACTATTCAAATTTAACGTGTAAAGATACAACATCACATGCTTTCATTCAAAAAATAGATCTCTATGGTTCTATATTTCTGCCTTATATGTAAATATGATTATTTTAGAAAGCCAGAAATTAGGTCATGAAACATGAAGCATTTTTGTGCTTCCTTGAACTAGAAGCAAAATATTCTATTGCCAATTTGGTTTACATAACCTGTTTTTAAATACATGGGAAATTTTTACCAATTTAAAGGATATTTTATCTTAACTTTTTTTTTTTCAAGAAATCTTCCTAAACAAATACTTTTCTTTGGTGAATTAATGAAAATATTTTCTTCAAAAAGCACATGCATATACTTCAAGCTCTCAGATACACATCCATTATTTTTTTTTTTAAAATTCCATTTACTAATTCACAAAAGAAAACTATTCTTCTTCAAAGACTCTACCAGAAATAGAATCAGGAAAACACCCTGAGAAATACAAACAAGAGCAACACAGTTTTAACTTGGGGCTTGGCTAATCGGCTGCAGAGTTCCCTTTTCAGTGTCAGGACCCTGATTTAAATCAGGACAATGTGGTAGCAATGAAAGTAGTTTCCATCTGCTGAGCCATGTGAAGTAAACGAAGATACGTTCTGGGTCTCGTTACTTGAGGCTTCATCACAAAGCCACCACTTTAATTGGCACATTTGTCACAGAATCCATATAGCAGAGAGAAGGTTGAAGACTCAGCCAGGCTCTCCATACTAGGTCAGCCCTTCAAGTGCCTCCTTGAAGGTGAAATTACAAGACATACTGAAATGGCTGCCCCAGGGAAGGTCACCCCTCCTCCTGATCAGAGGGTTCCAACACCAAGGCTCCACGATTCCTTTCCACCAGCACCAAGTTCACAATGGAGGCAGAGGGATGGAGGATGCATACAGACACACAAGGAAAGTACATGATAAACTTCAATGCTTTATCATGTTGCCTGTGGGAAAAACATCCAGAATACCAATACTGTTAAGACTTTTTTCTTCTAAATTCTTGGAAAATATCTTTAAAAGGAAGTTGGTTAACTAGGATTTCTATGGCCAAGAGAAGCAAAAAGTGGAATCATTTTCATAAACCCTATTTTCCTGAATATCTGTACCAGACCTTTCTCTTTAGTTGTTCCGACTGTCGAACATCTATATCACCCTGCTTCGTAGAAAAAGCTCTTTCTCACTTTGCTCTCCTGACAGACTTCTAAGGTCACTACCTTAGAAGGCAGTGTCATCACAGGATGGTGTTGAATGGCACCCAGCATAGTATCTGGTATTTATTTATTTACTCAACAGATCTTCTTTGAGGGCCTAAAATGTGCCAGAGAGTTGTCCTAGGCTCTGGGATGCAGCAGTGACAAGGACAGACAAGAGCAAAGCCCTCACGGAGCTCCTGTCCTATGTAGTAGGGAGGCTGCCCCCCCACACACACACATGTGCACACACGTGCACATGGACACATATCACGATGCCCACATATAATGAGGGTCTGAAGAGCGGCACAGCAGGGTAAGAGACTGAGTTTGACAAGTGAAGCTCAGACAACGTGGTCAGGGAAGGTGGGGAGAGGAACAGAACCCTGAGGTAAACACCAGGAAACGGGGTGTACCAGAGTTAATATTTTTAGAAATGTAATAATATCCAGCACCCAATCAGATAAAAGTCACAAAATCAGACATCTCCCAATCAAAAAGAAGCAGGAAAATACAGCTCATAATGAGAAGAAAAACCAATCAATCGAAACTGATTCAGAAATGACATTTGACAAAAGCACCTAACATTATTTTTGTACAAAAACCGAGAAGAAATGCTGAGGATGTTCAGTGGACATGTAAAAGGGAATGAGAAAAGACCCGAACAACAGATTTGGGGCCAGCTGATGAAGTCACCAACGTTTGTGATAATAACATATTGGATGGATTAACAGCAGATTAGATGTTCCAAATGTGAAGGTTGTGATGAAGACCTAGTCATAGCAACTCTCCAAAATGAAACAGAGGAGGAAAAGCCCTAAAAAGTAGACAAAGAAACAGCCTAAGTGAACTATAAGACAACTCTAAACAGCAAACTGTGGAAGCCGAATCCCTAAAGGAGAAGAGAGATGGGGGTGGCAGGGGTGGTGAGGATACATGAAGACAAATATGTTTGAAGAAATCATGGCCAAAAATTTCCCCAATTTGATGGAAACTATAAACTTACAGATCCAAGATTAAGATCAATGGATTATGCACAAGAAACACAATGGAAAAAACCCAAGGTGTTTTGTAATAGAATTGTTTTAAACCAGGAATAAAGAGAAAATTTGAAATACAGGCAAGAAAAAAGGAAAAAAAAATTTTTAAAGCTATGTTTGATTCATTCCACTATCTTTCCTTACACAGAAATAAAAAGGATAAATCTGATAGCAATTTTCTCTATGATTACTATAAATAACCAAGATTCAATGTATATACATTTAAATTACTTTTTTTTTTTTTTTTTTTTTTTTTGCAGGAAAACCCACTCTATTGTTAAGGACAAATGGCATGGGTGGGGGGCAAATAATATTTTCAAAAAGTATTTTTATAGAACTCACTATATGCAGGCCTTTCCAATCATGTTACTTATAGTAATGATTCATTTAATTCTCACAACAACTTTATAAAATAGGCATTATCATCCCTCCTATTTCTCAGGTAAAGAAACAGATTAAGGAAATGGAGAGAATGAGCAACTGACTATAGTACAGCTACATTTTGAAGCCTGCAGTTTGGCTGAATCTGTCTTAATCAGTGCACAATACTGACTCCTGACATTCAGGCTCCCTAATAGAGTCCTCATTAGGAAAAAGCAAACACCCCAAAGTAGGGGAAGCCCAGAAACATTTCTGGAGTGAAGACAGTATCTTCTTTCCATGCTCCTTCCAAGCTTCTGGATTTTGGAGGGGACTTTGCAGAACACAGAACACTTGGGGAAGATAGGAGAGTGGCATAAGATCTTTACTCCCAGAGGATATTTATTTACTTATTTATTTCTAGGTTTCTTCCTTTTGAATTTTTTTAGATACATATGACAGTAGTGTGTATTTTGATATATATTCATATATTGAGTATAACTTATTCTAATTAGGACCCCATTCTTGTGGTTGTACATGATGTGGAGTTACACTAGTCATGTATTCAGATCAGAACATAAAAAAGTTATGTTTGATTCATTCCATTGTCTTTCCTATTCCTATCCCCCTCCTTTCTCAGAATTCCCCTTTGTCAAATCCACTGAACTTCTATTCATCCCTCCTTGTTATGTGTTAGCATCCACATATCAGAGAGAACATTTTACCTTTGGTTTTGGGGGGATTGGCTTATTTCACTTAGCATGATAGTGGAGATCACTTTCATATATTTGCTGACAAAAGTCATGAAGTCATTCTTTTTTAGAGCTGAGTAATAAATACTCTATTGTTTATATATATACACATTTTCTTTATCCATTCATCTGGTGAAGGGCACCTATGTTGGTTCCATAGCTTAGCTCTTGTGAATGAGCTGTTATAAACATTGATGTGTTATTGTAGGTTTAACTCCTTTGGAATATATACCAAGGAGTGGTATAAACAGGTCAAATGGTGGTTCCATTCCTAGTTTTTTGAGGAACTTCTGCGCTGCTTCCCAGAGTGGTTGCACCAATGTGCACCAGCAATATATGAGTGTACTCTTTTCTCCACATCCTCACCAATAATTATTGTTGCTTGTATTCTTGATAATTGCCATTCTGACTAGAGTGAAATGGAACCTCAGTGTGGTTTTAATTTGCATTTCTCTAATTGGTAGTGATATTGAACTTTTTTTTCATATATTTGTTGACTGACTGTATTTCTTCTTCTGTGAAGTGCCTATTCAATTCCTTTGCTTATTTACTGATTGAGTTATTTGGGTTTTTTGGAGTTAAATTTTTTGAGTTCCTTATATGTCCAGATAGAGATTAATGCTCTATCTGAGGTGCAGGTGGTAAAGATTTTTCTCCCATTCTGTAGGTTCTCTCTTCACATTCTTGATTGTTTCCTTTATTATAAAGAAGCTTTTTAGTTTGATACTATCCCATTTATTGATTCTTGATTTTACTTCTTGAACTTTAGGAGTCAAGGAACCTGATTTGTAAGCCAATATAATGAAGAGTTAGGTCTGCATTTTCTTCCAGTAGATGCAGGGTATCTGGTCTAATGCCTAAGTCCTTGATCCATTCTGAGGTGAGTTTTTTGCAGGGGAGATATGGGGGTTAACTTTCATTCTCTTATATATGGATTTCCAGTTTTCCCAGGACCATTTGTTGAAGAGGCTATTTTTCCTCCAGGAGTGTTTATGACTCCTTTGTCTAGTATGAAGTAACTGTATTTATGTGAGTTTAAGAGGACATTTAAAATCAGGACATTGGTCAATATAAAAAGCACACAACTCTGCAGGGCAGAGGTACTTTTTACCTCAAAAATAGTATGTGCTCTTGGAAAAAAATTAAAAGTTACAAAAGGATGTAAACTGAAAAGCGTAAGACATTCAGATAAGGAATTTGTCCACATCCTTGCCAACTTAAGAAGCTTCTTAAATATCCTTTCAAAAATTGTCCATACACAGGTAAGCTATGTATGTATAGATACATGTAGGAGGGGTTTTTCCTTACACACCTGAGTACATACTATATAGTTAAGCCACTTTACTTTTTCATGTGATACTTCTTAGACATCTTTACTGGTGTATTTTGATATACCTCATTCTTCAATTGCTACAAAGTACTCCTATATATAATATTCCTATGTATGATATTATCTTATCATAATTTATTTAACTAGGATTTCAAGGTGGACATTAAATTTTTTCATAGTCTTATTGGAGAGAGAGAGAACATCCTTATCCCTGTGCATGTATACACATACATAAATACACAGGATGAATTATAAAACATCTTGTCAAATTTCCCTCCTCAAATGTTCTACACTCTCATCAAAAGGGTATGGAATTCCTGGCTCATCCTGACCAACACACACCATGAGTCACTCTGCCCAATCTGATGAGTAAAATGAGAACTGTTTGGCATATTTCAACAAAGTGTATGGCATGGTAGCACAAGGTGCCATTTAAACCATTTCACATAAAGCAGGATGGGACCCAACCTACCCATTTAGCTCTCCACTCCTGGGGACATCTTCCCTCAGAGGTTTACAGAAATCCCTCTGAACAAAGCAAGAGAAACCTCATGCAGTTAAATAAATGTGTTAACGCTTCCACTTAGAAACACTAATTATTTTGTTCATTTGACTAAATATTTGCCACAGTGTCTGCAAACATTTTTAAGTCAACAGAACTAAAATTAAAAAGAAAAGCAAATGACATTACTTTAAAGGGAAGATTCTGAAGTGTGGCTTTTAGTACATATCAGAGCCATTTTTTTTCCCTTTGTGATAACACCTCTGAAATTATACTGGAAACAATGATAAAATATTTCAAAGTGTGGGTTTATACATATCTAAGAAATAAATGTAAGCTGAGGAAGTACTTAACTCAATTTCCACCTTAAGTGTCTCTCTCTTCTAGAAGCTCAGATCTTACAAAGTTACTTCCCAACAAAGATAAACAAAAACAAAGTTTCCCTGGAACAAATTAGAAGCATCTAATAAATAATTCAATCACAGATTGCAGTTCTATATAAAATTACAATTTTAAGTTCAATATTCCAAGTAGTTTAAGTCAGCATATTGTCTGAGAAAGACATGAGGACGATTATCTGCTTAGGACATGGCTTTTCTTGTACTTATATGTTTACGTACATGCTCACAGTCACGCACACACATGTGCTTGTACACATTGTATATTTAATACTTATTCAATCAGAACAAGATGTGCTAAATATTGACTACAGGACTGAAGTCAACAGATCTCTTTCTTGAGTAGAAATAATCAATAAAGAAGATTGTTACTTCACTATAAAAAAGTTAAAGGAACTAAAGGAACTGTTTATTATGTGCCTGTTGGGAGCCAGGTTCTCAACAAGTTATTAGTTCATAATACACAGTTTTTATGAGGGGGTGAAGGAAAACAAAAGGATCATTATTCAATTATTAAGTAAATTTACAGTTTAAAAATCCAGTGTAAAATTTGCTTTGTTCCTGTACTGAGGTTTAAATCATATTTCCTCTATTCTAAGATGCCACATGGAAAAAATGAGACATTACTAATTTAAGTATACTTTTTTGGTTGGAGCAAAAGCAGCTACTTTTTCCCCCTCAATTTTTAAAGATATCTGTATTTCAGAAAATTTCAAATGTTTGTAAGAAAGACATATTGCTAAAAACAAAACACTGATAAAAAATGTTCTTTAAGTAACTGCCACACAGAATATCTATGTAACAGGTATGATTGAATTTATGTATGTATATGGGTAGGCAGGTAGATGGGGCTGTCCATCAATATGATTCTTCTTTTCAAAGAAAACTTATGTTAGCAAACAGGACCCCCCAAAAATGCTGATCAGGAAGATTAAGATGGAAGGAAGAATGAATATTCAACCTAAAATTAGAAGACTCCCCAATGAAAGAGCAAAAATATTAGAGGAAAAGCAAAACTCAGAGACAAAAGAAACCAAAGTTTCTTACACTGAAAAGATCCAAAGCATTTACCAAATTCCTAGGGAAAAATAAGCGAAGAATATCCACACCTAAATAACTTTTTCTTTTTTTAATTTTAAGAATAATGAAATAAACATTGCCAATATACAGATGGAAAAAAATCAGGAACAAAAATTAGGATGACCCTAAACTTTTTCTCTGCCACACTAAATGTCAAAATCTATTGAAAAGCTGGTTTAAAATTTTAGCTTTTAAAAGCCTTCAAAGTTTGTAGTGAATGGTCTTTAACAAAGAATTCCACATCCTGCCAAATCTTCCATCCTGTGCAAAGTAAAGTGCTATTTTCAGACATGCAGGAGCACAAAAGTTCTATTTCATACATACTTTCAGGAATCTTCTTTGGAAAATTTAAATTATAAAAAGAAATTCAAAGAGATCAAGACTAGATAAATAAATTTCTGTTGTGATTTTTTAATTTTTGTGGTGCTGGGGATCAAACCCAGATGATATACAATCAATCAACGAATACATGAAAAAATGTTCATCATCTCCAGCAATTAGAGAAATGCATATCAAAACTACTTTAAGATTTCATCTCACTCCAGTCAGAATGGCAGCTATTAAGAATACAAACAACGTAAGTGTTGGTGAGGATGTGGGGGGAAAGGCACACTCATACACTGCTGGTGGGACTGCAAATTGGTGAAGCCAATATGGAAAGCAGTATGGAGATTCCTTGGAAAACTGGGAATGGAACCACCATTTGACCCAGCTATCCCTCTTCTCAGTCTATACCCAAAGAACTTAAAAACAGCACACTACAGGGACACGCCACATCAATATTCATAGCAGTACAATTCACAATAGCTAAACTGTGGAGCCAACCTAGATACCCTTCGGTGGATGAATGGATTAAAAAAAAGTGGCATATATACACAATGGATTAAAAGAGCATTAAAAGAGAATAAAATCATGCAGTTGGAGAATATAATACTAAGTGAAGTTAGACAATCCCAAAAAATCAAATGCCAAATGTTTTCTCCGATATAAGAATGCTGATTCATAATGGGGATTGGGAGTGGGGCATGGTAGGAATTGAAAAATTCTAGATAGGGCAAAGGGGAAGGAGGAAGGGGAGGGGACACGGAGGTAGAAAAGTCAGTGGAATGAGATGGACATCAACCAAAAAGGGGCTTAAAAACCTGCATTCAACCAAAAAGGGGCTTAAAAACTTCAAGAAAAAGGAACAAACATATATATACAATGTAAAGGTTCAACTACAAAGCAAATTAAAGGTAAAAATGATTTAGTACAGTTTATAGAATAATAAGAAAAGAGTTCCTGTTCCACAAAATCATGAATTGCTTGCACGGAGCAGTATAGATCTAGCAATTTATAAAGCAACATTTCCTTCCCTAAAATCCCAAACACATTTTTCTCTCTTTTTTTAATTTTAGTGTCTTGCTAAATTACTTAGGCTGGCCTCAAATTTCTGATCCTCCTGCCTCAGTTTCCCATGACCCACAGGAATGTACAAATACATTTCTTGACTGTATAATGAAAATATTACATACACACACACACATATATAATTATAACATTGGAAACATACATTATTGTTCTCACTTTATAGAAGTAATCTATATAGAATGGAAGATAATTATTTTTATACATAGATTGTATGCATTTTAAAACCTTATCACTATACAAAATAATGGTATACCCAGCCAAAGAAAGTTTATGAATCAGGAAGGGACTGAGGTGAGAGTCTGTAATGGGGTACAAATTTTCTCTTTTGATATAATTGGTAGAGTGTACTTTGCTAAAAGTTGGTGGATGTAGAAGGGAGTTCAATATGCAAAGTAGTATGCAGAAAAAACAATCATAATGTTAATTTAAAAAAATATTCATGAAATTACAATCATATACATAGTGAAAATTAAGTGTGGAGAAAAACACATGGTTAGGGTGAGCTAAGTCCATCTTTCAAAGTGGAAGAACAATGGAGATTTTCAAAGAGTCAGACATCAAAAAATGGAGATTACACATATGTAATTGTGTAATTACAATTGCTTTTAGCTAACTTCTGGTTCTGGAAAGTTCTTGACATATCTTTGTTTTCCTTTTACATATTTAAATAATGTTGATTTTCTACCATGCACACATATTAATTTCAGACATCCTATAACAATGTAATCCCTGTTAAATGTTTTAAATCTCTCTGGAAAGGTTATGAGGAAAGATTTTCTTGTGTTTATTATTTGTAGGATTAGAGGATTACAGACATTTGTGTAACTCCAGGTTTTCGTTTTTAAACCCTAGTACTGACTAATTTTAGCAGCAGCTCCTTGACTGATTATTTGATTATGAAATTCTTCATTTTTCTTCTCCTCTTAAGCTGCATCAATATGACACAAAACCAATCAATCAATTCAGTGTGAGAGAAAAAATGTATTCAAATATATTGGGTCACACATGCTGACTAGCTACATGATTTTTCATTAGTTTCAATATAACTTTGACTTAATAAAATGTGAATACTGCCAGTTCTTTGCTTAGCTGAGTTGTTGTAATAATAAACCTCATATGTAAAACAATGAAACATTCTAGAAGATAGTTACTATATACATTTTATGATCATCCTTTACAACCTGCTTTGAGAGAACAGTGATAAGGTTTTAAAATGTATACAATCTATTGTGTAAAATAATCATTTCCCATGCTGTATTGATTAATTCTATAAAGTGAAAACAATAATGTATGTTTCCAATGTTATAATTATATGTGTGTGTGTGTATATATATATACACACTACTTACTAACATGATACATCTTTGAGTCATAGCATTTCATTAATAAAATAAGAATGACACAACAATACCTTCTGAACCAATTTGCTGGATAACCACTGCCTTGGTACTTTGTAAAATGCTTTGATGAAAGGAATAATTATTGCTAATTACAAAGAACTAGACAGTCTCCCTTAGGAAGCAGAGGATAGTTTTCACGAGCATTCAAGGACAGCCTTTCTCATAGGTTGTTTATTTGTAGTTGAAAAAGCTTGTCATATAGAGGAACAAAAGAATGCAAACTCCTTAGCACCTCATTATCACAAACTCATAGTTTCTGCACAAAAGACCAATTTTTCTACCTGCTTCCAAAATGCCCCAGAATATGCTCCAATTATTCATCCAATCTTGTTTTCCACCCAGAGCCAACTCTTTTTTGAGTTCTCTCTACTCTGGCCAGAACCTGTGCAGAACTGACTCATCTACTTCTGCTCATGGGTGACCCTCTCTGGGGTCCAGGGCTGACTGCTATCCTGTCCTTTGAGCACACAAGTGAAATCCCACCTCCTTTTCAGAGACTTCTGGAACTTTAGGCATAGCTATCTTCCATACCTTGAACAATAGCATTCAAATGCCACAATCACATCATTTAAAGTATAGTCACGGTCTTTAATTTTCAGCATTGTATTCTTATTGACTACTTCATATTAATATGTACTATATGTCTCAAATAAATGGTACTATTTTAACTAGTTTTTTAAGGAAAAAAATCAAGAGGAGTCTATCATGTTGTTTGAGAAAATATTTGTAATATAGTGCTTCTCCATGTAATTTTTGCAGATTTTATGCCAAATGGTTTTCAAAAAGTGTGATGCAATCATCATGTGGAACTTTTTAAAAATGTGCTGGTATCCTTTAAATATTATTTATTACTAAATCATCTTTGGTGCAAGGTCAGGATACACAGAATATTCACATATTTATGTTAATGCAGTGGTGATGCTTATGCGGCAAACTACCATACAGCAGCCAAGGGACAAAAAATTCCCTATCAAAACTGACTTATACTTTAGAGGGAGAGGAAGGACAAAGATTATCACACAAATTAATGACTAATGATTAGTGCCCCAGAGGAAAAAAAAAAATCAGGGTAATAGGAGAAAAAGAGGGCCTGGATAGAACAGGGAACGAAATGCTGCCATTCGCATGGGATACCAACGTGGCAGAGATCTGATGTCATCAGAAAGCGGTGGAGGAGAGAACTTCATCGATACCAGCGGTGACAGAAACAGTTGGTCTCCTGGTAAAGAAAATGAGTCACAAACACCAAGTCTCTCTCACTTTGTCATCAAGCCAGAGAGGCAGAGCAGAGCCGCCGCCCGCGCCCGGAACAGGCCCAGGGGCCCGCCGGCGCGGCAGACACGTCACCCCATTTGGAGTAGGGGCAGAGCAGAGCCGCCGCCCGTGCCCGCAAGGTAGGCAGACCTGCGACCGACCGGCGGAATAGGCCCAGCGGCCGGCCGGCGTGGTAGACACGTCACCCCAATTGGAGTAGGGGCAGA
>NW_026000026.1:88752711-88774574 GCF_001458135.2 Marmota marmota marmota
GGGGTAAAAATGGGAGTTCATAACCCACTTGAATCAAAGTGTGAAATATGATATATCAAGAACTATGTAATGTTTTGAACAACCAACAATAAAAATTAAAAAAAAAAAAAGAGGGCCTGGATGAGAGGGTGGACGGCTATTATAAGAGGTAGTCAGAGAAGATCTTGCTGATAAAGTCATATTGGAATGGAGATCTTGCATGGTTTTCTGTTCCTACTATAAAAACCACAACACCCATTCACCATCTCACAGCAGTGTAGGTCAGAACTCCAGTGGGCTTGGCTACTTTCTCTGTTCAAATCTCACTGGGCTAAAATCAAGGTGCTGGTTGTTTCCTTTTGGGATTCTGGGAGAGGACAGAGCCCTGTAACCATGCAGTTTTAAGACGGCTACCCTTGTTTTCTTGCTGGTTGTTTGCCGCTCCTACAGGCCACCAGCATTCCTTGGTTCAAAACCTCTTTTTTTCAACTTCAAAAGCAACAACAGCAGCTCAAGTCCTTCTCATGTCCCATTTCTCTAACCTATTCTTCTGCCTTCATCTTCTAAGGACTCATGTGATTACACAGGGCTTCCTGATAATTCAGGATAATCTTCCTTATCTCGACATCCTTTACACTTTAATCACATCTACAAAGTCCCTTCTGCCAGTAAGGTAACCTACTCACAGGTCTGGGGAATTAGAGTGTGGACATGATTGGGAGGGGAGCGGTCCGGGCAGATGGAAGAGAAAATGCTTGGCGTGTTTACGTGCTTAGAGTGATCAATGGAAGGATGCTTAAGGATAAGTTGTAATGGGGGATGAGGAAAGTAGGATCAACCGGGGGTGATGACTGAATATAGATAGAGTTTGTAAAAAAATAAATAAAAGACAGAGAGAGGGGAATCCTATGCAAGGGTGAGGATTTTGGTCTGAGCAATAAGAGGAATGGGCAGAGTGCCTTGATCAGTTCATGGGGGCAAACAGCAGCTCAATGCTGGCTGGGTTGTGTTGAGATCACATCAGACATCCAGTAGAGATGCTGAGACGGACTGAATTTCCTGGGGACTAGGGGGGTGGTCTTAGAGATATCAATTTGGGAGTCATCAGTGTTTCAAGGCCAGAAGACTGTTTCTGATTACCTAGACATTTATTTAGGGATTTTTAGATCGTATCAGTCTTATAGTTTCACCATGTCAGAAATGGGGAGCCTGCGCAACATTTTATGAGCTTTCCTCTTCCAAAATAATCTTCTCTAGCTCCCACAGCTATCCTTCAGATAACTGGTTTTCATATCTTGCACTATTAACCACCTTCTGGATACAATACACTTGCCAACATTTTCCTCAAAGTTTTGAATCCAGGACTCAATAAAATAGTGGCACTCCCCAAAGTCATGATGTGCCAAAATTCATTTCTTAGGTAGTTTAAAACTCAGCAAAATCAGTATAAAGGGTAGTGAGGTTTAATGCCTACCTAGCAAAAAAAAAAAAAAAAAAAAAAAAACAATTTAACCCCAAATATGTATAAGTTTCAATCTTAATGTTATTATTTCGTGCATAAGATTTGTAGTTAGCACAGCAGTGAAGTTCTAGCTCTTGAATCGAACTGACAGGGTTTGGGTCTTGTGTCTGCTGTTGCTCTCCTTTGGGCTCTGTTAACTCACTATAATTTGGGGCAAGTTGTTTAACCTTTGTAGTCCTGTTTTCTCACCTACTAACATGAATCTTACAATGGCGCCTATTACATAGGTTTGTTGCAGGGATTAAATATGATTATCCAGGTAAATCATTTAACACATTGTCTGTCTTTCATCAAGAATCTCTTATCTATTCATATAATTATTAACGCTAATGGTTGTGACAACTGTTTCTTTGGGAAAAAAAGGACACTCTACCACTAACATACATCACCAGCCCTTTTTATTTTTTATTTTGCAATAGAGTCTCTGTAAATTGCCCAGGCTGGTCTCCAACTTGTGATCCTCCTGCCTCATTCTCTTTAGTAGTTGGGATTAGTTGTGTGCCACTGCACCAAACTAAACTTGCCCTCTTTATGAACTGCTGATCTCATGTATTGTTACAGTGACAGAAAGCTGATGAACACAGAAGGAAAACAAATTGGGAAGAATGAAATGACACCTCAGTTCAGCTTAGCAATTTTATAGTGAAAACGATGAGTTATTCTTGTTAGAAAGAAAAGCTAGTAAGTTAGACATGATAGAGGCAGATTGTACAGTGTAAGATGTTTTCTGGTGGGAAAGTGCTCTTAGTTGGTCAAAATACTACAACTCATAAGGCCTGAAAGCTATGAGAATAGCTTTGTAATAAAGACTTTTATTAGAGAGACACTATCAGTCTTCATTAATACTGTTCTGGGGAAAACTACATGATATGGAATCATGATATCCAAATCTGCCACTTCCTAGCTGTATCTCCTTACAGGTGCTGCAGTCTTGCCTCTTCTGCAAAATAGGGATGAAAACACTTCTTTAGTAAGACTAAAGGTGGAGCAAAAAAAAAAAAATAAGACAAGGTAGATAAAACACTCTGCACCCAGCCTCGCACATGGTTGGTGCTTAACACATTCTAGCATCTTCCTGAATATTACCAGGTTTTCCACAAATCTAAATGGAATCAATAACTTTTATTTCTACAGTATACTATGAAGTACTATTATGTGCTATGCCTATTTCTGAAAAACAATTATCTTCACTAAAACAAATTTAATGTCAAGGATCAAAACCTTTAAGGTCTTTCTCTCTCTCTCTCTCTCCACACACACACACACACACACACTTAATAAATAAGCATACATGTACACATTAAAATAGGAAAAAAAAAATAACCCAAAGAAATGGCAAGTGTAAGCTTGAATGGCTGGGAATTACTTGTCTCATCATTAATTAGGCTCCTTTCTATGGGCATCATGGAGATAAGATCCAAGAGCCTCCTGTGTTCTCTCAAGGCTGATCTCATGGTCTTTACTGAGACCTGAAAAGGGAAGGCTGCTTGCACACAGCAGTGTGCAGCAGGACTGTGAGCCTCCGAGCTCTGAACGACAGAGAGTAGGTGGAGAGGCAAGCCCTGTGGCCAGAAGAGAATGCAAGCCAATGACTGACATCTATAATCAAGGACCCTCCCTACAAAGAGGACCCCTGCTCCTGTCAATGGGAAAGAAGTTTTTCCTGATCCAGGGACAGGTGATAGAAGGCATGCATCTGTGGTTTTATAATGCCCTCTTATATAGGGTATGGTGGTACACATCTGTAATCCCAGTGCCTAGAGGATCAGACAAGAGGATTGCAAGTTCCAGGCCAACCTGGGCAACAGTAAGATTCTGTCTTGAAATAAAAAGGGTTAGGGATGTAGCTCAATGGTGGAGCACCCCTGGGTTCAATCCCAAGTAGTGAAAAAAATAGGGGAAAATTAAAACTCCTCTTGTAAGAAGAAAGTAAGCTTTTAATATCATAAAATCCCCAGTCTTCCTTCAGAACTCAGAAATTTCAATTCTTAAGAAAAAACATTTATTAAGCCTTTTACTCTCCCATGACATACTTGGTTTAATAACTTCTGTACTATAAAAATGATTATAATTTTGATAAAAATATTTTTGAATACCTATCATGTGCTAGACATAGTTTAAGCCCCATCCCACATGAAATCTAGGGACTCGTGTGTAAGGCAAGTGAACTTCCACTAAGCTCCATCCTTGCCCCTTTTAATTTTGAGACAGGTTTTCTCACTAACTTGCCTAGGCTATCCTTGAACTTGTGATCCTCCTGCCTCAGCCTCCAGAGTAACTGGGATCATAGGGTCTGCATCACTGTGCCCAGCATGTACAGGTTTCTGAAGTTTACCACTGAAGTAAAGTGGCAAAGATCTCTGTCTTTAATGCTACTATAGTCTAATAAAGGAGACAGGAAACAAACAATGAATATAAAAAAAAGAAAATTATAAGTTTTAGAAAGTGGTATGTGTTGGGGGTAGGGACAGGAATGGGAATAGAGTCTGGTAAAAGAAATCAGTGTTGCTGGGGAAAGGTGTCAATTTACAATAGAACAATCAGAGTAGGCTGCATTGAGAAGGTGTTATTGCAGAATATGGTATCACAGAGCTTAACTTAGGAATAGTATTCACTGTTTGTTTTAAATTTAAGTCAACCTACTTAAAAAAAAATCTGCACTGCTACACAATTTTAAATACTAAGTTTACTTAATGAAGAATTTACAACTAAATTTCTGAATTAAACCAATCGCTAGCTCTTCCAGATCTATATATCCAATATCAGTGTCAAACACTCTCCAAGAGAAGTTAGGAGTCTAACGAGGCTGGGCCTCAGCATGAATCACTGTCATTCTTCATGTAGAATCAGCATTTCTAAACTCATATATAAGGAGCTGCTAAAGAGAGAGAGAGAGAAAGGCCATTGCTAGAGCTTTGTGTATTGATTTCTTTTACCCCAAACAGATTCTCCAAGTTACATGATATATCATAATCACTTAATTTGTCTGATTCCTTTAAAGAAAGAACAATAGATTCCAGAAAAGCTGTTGACTTGCAAAAATATAATGATTTGGCAGCATTTTTGTTGTTTCTATGGGTTGCTTTCCCTTAGTAATATGACATTTGTACTCTCTGTAGAGAAACTGAAAATGCAAAGCTATAATTTATGCCATTCCCAGGAGCCTGTACTAAATCTAAAGTGACTAATATCTGAGAACTCTTACATTGCTCTGAGAGGAAGGATGAACCTTTTTTTAACCCCTCACTTTAATGTATTAGACATTCACAATTCAATCACCTATAGCACCTGGATATGAACTTTTTTCTTTCTCCCCACAGTATTTCTGTACAGAGACAGTACAACTGTGAATCTCCTGCCAAGAATTTCCCTGTGGGCCAGTGCACACAGATTTAAAGGAAACTTTTTTTAAAAAAATATATTTTTTATAGTAGATGGACACAATACCTTTATTTTATTTTCATGTGATGCTGAGGATCGAACACAGTGTCTCACATGTGCTAGGCAAGCTACCAACTGAGCTAGAGCCCCAGCCCTAAAGGAAACTTTTTGATAAGTCCTTTTCTGGGCAAAAACAGTTCACAAGGTAGGGAATGCATACTCCTAATCATGAAGAGTTCTTTCATTTGCTCTTAAGAGTCCAAACACTAACCCTCACTGCAGCTTTGCTAAGCCTGCCCTTCTTCAGACTAAAATTCACAAGATCAGCCCAATACATAAAAACATTTCTAGGGAGTTAAGCTGCTCAGCCCTCAGGGATGAATAGTCCGTCCTATTTAAATACAGTAGCTACTTGGGTGGCTGAGGGAGGAGGTTGGCAAGTTTGAGGCCAGCCGAGATGAGACTCTGTCTCAAAAGGAAAAGGGCTAGAAATATAGCTTAGTGGTAAAACACTCCTGGGTTCAATCCCAGTACCAAAAAATGGGGGCAGGGGAGAAATGCCAAATACTTAGGATGGATTGTGAATTTACTTTTCAGGATTTTTTCTTTCAATTTTTCTACATTGAACATATATGGTTCATATTGGTTTTTTTTAAATTTTTGAGTAAAAGTGGTCTTTAACAATGAAAAATGTAGCTATAAATTGGAAATCCTGAGTTCTACCTGTCTTTTTGACACTTGCTTATTAGCCATAAAGGCAGGAAAATAACTTCTTTATAACTTTTTTTTTTTTTTTTTTTTGGTACTGGAGATTGAACTCAGAGTCACTCAATCTCTAATCCACAAACCCAGCCCTATTTTTATTTTATTTAGAGACAGGGTCTCACTGAGTTGCTTAGTGCCTTGCTGCTGTCAAGGCTGGCTTTGAACTCGAAATCCTCCTGTCTCAGTCTCCCAAGCCACTAGATCAGCCTTCCAAGAGTTGACCAGGTGTTTTTTCACGTCTTAATATTTCATTTACATATAACAACTGCATATTGCTTTGTTACATATATTTCTTTCCAGGTCTGTTCTAGGGTAGAGACTGCAACATATACATATTCTGTGCTATGCTTCACACACAGGCCCAGGGCAATCAAATGCCAACTCATTCACAGCATGCTACCTACTGTTCAAATGGCTCTCTTCAGGAACAGATTTCATTCAGTTAGCTGTCTTAGTTTGTAACTCTCTTGCTAAACAGAAAATTTAGTTTTTAAAATGAGACAACCCTACCCTGTACTCTATCTACCCTGCCCTACTTCTCTACCCCGTGTGCAACTTCTGGTTGTGAAATCAGGGAGTTCTGTCAAATGTAGCCTCAGGTTTATCTTAGTCGTTCTCCAAAAGGCTCCACCAAATGCTCTCTGTTCTCTTCTCATTGCATTGGCTCCTTTTCCAAAATCCTCATTGCTCTCTTCCCTGGCTCAAAATGGAATGCAATAAAGCCTGCCTCTAGTCTCTAGACATTTCCTCTTGTCTTGGAGGGACACATTAAAATATCCCACAGCCAAAGACTGTAAAGCAAAATATTGCACTCATTCTCTGGAAGGGATGGACTCAGACAACAGGTCACTATTTAGATTCAGCTAGGATATCCATGGTGATTTGACACATAAAATCAGGTCTTTTAAAGGGCATTTTTCTGAAGTTTTTTATAACCTTGTGTGTGGGAAGGATTTGCTGGGCCCTGATGCGTGTGAACTATGGAGCCAGAGTCTGATCTGGGAGGAATGTTGGCACATTAGCGGGTTACTTGTCCTGTCTCTTGGCTAACGTGCAAAAACACACTCGTTCTGATAGATGAAGAAGATGTATCAGTGTTTCATTTTGTTTTTGCTTGATTACAATTATTACATCAACTACTTTCCTAAAATCCAAACAATTCTAAGTTAACCTACTATTGGATCTCTTTCAAATGCTTTCTGAAATATAATAAAACTAAAATGACTAATTTTCCTGGCTGTGAAAAAGCACGACACCAAAGCCCACAGAAGCAAATCTAGAGAAGTCTTCTCGCCATTTTCCTACTCACGTCTCTTTCTGATTGCGAGATATGACCCTCAAATGAGTTTTGTACTTTTTCTTATTCAAAGATATTCCCACTTCATTAACACAATTCTTTATTTTCTACTTCTTTGTTAGTACCAAGGAGAAATTCCAGGCTTTAAAAGATTCAAATGACTGATATCTAAATCAGACCTGCACTCTCTCCTCTCCACATGCCGATTTACATGAAATCTCTTAGAGTTTCTCTACTTCCATAAAATGTGGATGCCACTGCCCATCAGGTCCAGGTTTGCCTCTTTGCACAAACAGTCCAAAACAGTTTTCCTGATCTGTTTCAACTTGAAGTGTTGTCAATATATGGATTGTCTTGCTTTCTAATTCAGTGAAAAATCTAGTTTTCCATTAGTCTCTGCCTTTCTAATTTTCGATACAGCTTTACTAAATGTAATTATTAAAGGCAGATTCAAGAAAGCAATTACTGAGCTACTGGTTTGTATCTCTGAAGTCTTAATAAGTGGCAAAAAAAGTTGTAATTGCACTAAGAGTATAAAATAAATTTTTTTATAGATTAGACATATACATACTTGAATTTGTATATTGGGAGATATACTTAAAAGGGCATATAAAGCATCACCTCTTAAATCACAAGTTTTAACCTCACTTAAACTTTATTCAAAGGCAGTGAGTGCAATACCTCATACACAGTAGAAAACAACATTTCAGAAAGCCCACATCCTGCTCTTTTTCCAGGACTCAGTGACTTTGGTAAACATTTAACTCCCCTGGATCTCCTTTCCCCCTCCTTCTATAAATATATGACAATGCTAAACTAGATGATCACCACATACTCTTCTAGCTCTAAAAGTCTATGAAATATGTAGTAAATCCTTAATCAATGCTTGTGGTTTACTAGATACAGGACACAATAAGATGTTGGAATGTTATACCAATTCTAATTCATAGTTTCAAGAACCTTAAAATGAAATAAAGAGGAGACATGTAAATATAATTAATTATGAAGCAATATATCAAAGTGCTACCCCAATGATATAAAGCAGATTATCTTTCCAAATATCCTAAGGGATAGCTGTACATGCAAATGGGAGATATACTTCTTTGGCAGTGATTCAAATAATACAATTTGGTCTTCTAATTGTAGGCAAATAGAAGAGTATTCATCAGATGGTCACTTAATGAAACTACAAATTTTGTGAATGAAGCCCCTGTTAGTGACTAGATTCACACACACACACACACACACACACACACACAACACACACACACACACATCACATGTTAAAGCTCTAATTCTCAATGTGACTATATTTACAGTCAGGTGTGAAAGGAGGAAACTAAGATTTAAAAAGGCAATAAGGGTGAGTCCCTATAATCTGATAGGGCAGGTGTGGTTAAAAGTAAAAGAAGAGAGACCAGAGATCCAGCCTTTTCTGAGTGCAAACAGAAGAAAAACCATGTGGAGACAGAGAGAAGGCTGTTCTCTACAAGCTACAAAGAGAGACCTCACCAGAAAGCATCCCTGGGAGCACTTTGATCTTGGACTTCCAGCCTCCAAAACACTGAGAAAATAAATTCCCATTGTTTAAGCTACCTGATCTGTGGTATCCTATTAGGCAGCCTGAGCTGACAAATAGAGTCCCCAAACTAAGGTGCCTCTGAAACATTAATAATCATGTAACAACCATCTCATCACCCTTATTTCAATATCGTGACATTACTTAATAGCTCATGCAAGGCACAAAGGGCAATCTATCATCATCATTTTAGCTGAGAAGATCAAAAGAGGATGTGAAAGGTAAATGACTTTTCAAAGCCTCACAGTGGAGGAATGGGTCTTCCAGAATATGATTATGACTGCCTTTCTTACTTTCAGTTTGTTTTTCTTTTTGGGGTGGGAGGGGGACAGGTACCAGGGATTGAACTCAGGGGCACTCACCACTGAGCCACATCCCCGGTCCTACTTTGTATTAGGACAGAGTCTCACTGAGTTGCTTAGCGCCTCATTAAACTGCTAAGGCTGGCTTTGAACTTGCGATTCTCCTGCCTCCGCCTCCAGAGCCGCTGAGATTATAGGCATGCGTCATGGTGTCTGGCATGGCTACCTTTCTTTAAATTAATTTTCTTTTCTTTCTTTTTATTTGTGGTGCCAGAGATGGAACCCAGGGCCTCATGCATACTAAGTAAGTGCTCTATTACTGGGCTACACTCCCAGCCCTTAAAATTAATCACTGAATAAGGCCAAGGGGACTTTATCCCTACTACCTCTTCTCACCCAGACAAATCTTCATTGCCCTCAATGTCATCTTCTGCTATGTCAGCTTCATTCACAACAGAACCTACTGTTTGCCTTGAACACCATGAAGTTACAGCACTTCTATCTTACATATGTTTAGCTAATATGTGAAGAACACAGCTTCATGATTTCTAGGCTCTGTGCTAATTGCTTTGGTGTTGGGTCCTTATACCAAGGTCTAAAAATTTATGATGAGCATATTACCATTATAATTTGAAGACAAAGATGCAAACATAAAACTACACCACCATGGTTTTCTTCAAACCCTCCTTCTTAAATGTCTGGTAACCAATTTTGAAGCCAAGGAAAGAAAGGAGAACTAAACCAAGCAAGCAAACAATATCCTTATTCCTTTAGTAGTAAAAAGAAATTAAAAATCTATATGCTAGGTCCACACCAAATCACCTCCTAAAGGTTTACTGAGCTCAGTTCTGGAAGCTGCATTTTAAGGTCATTATCAAATGAAATAGTCCATTCCATGGACAAGCCACAGCAGGAGCAGGACTCTTCCTCTATGGCATTTGAAGAGTAGGAAAGATATTTACATCAAGGGAGCAATCTTCAAGTACTTTCAGGAAAAAAAAAAATGAGTAAAGGAATTGTAGTTAAGTTTTATAGATCCCAATAACAGAATTAAGGCCAGCTAGTAAATTTTCTGTACAGTCTAGAGCTGAGAAAAAAGATCATGACGGCGTATGCTATGCAAGCATAATGAGCTCACATCCCAAATCACCCACCAGATAAGGCCGACCTGACAGCTTCCAGGCATCTTATGTGAGAAGGGATTCCTACTCAACCCAGTCTCTGGAAAGAGGTTGCATTGTGGGGAAACAGACTACATGCCACTGTTTAGGCAAACAGCCTCTTTCTTTAAAGTGGGTCAGTAAGGGCAGAGTTGTCACTAAGCCATAGAAATAACTACACAGAATTTGAGAAGCAGATGGTAAAGATAAAGCCCCCAGATAGACTTTTCAAAGATAATATCTTTGGTAAGAAAGCAGCAAGATCAAGACTCAGAATGAAAGCTTCTACAATCCAAAAGTACGACATAAAATAAACACAAGATCTGAAATAGTCACTTTAAAGAATTAAGAAAAGTTAGAAACATTCAACTTATAGCTTTTTGATGCCAAGAGAACAAAGAAGGTCCTCGGTGATGTACCCCAAGAGGGGCCAGAGGAAAAGCACCAGCAGGGGCCAACTCCAGGAGGGCTGCAAATAACAGAGACCCTGCTCCCCTGGAAACAGAGAAGAGGCACATTTTCCTTTTGCAGTCAAAATGAATAAGTCACATGTGTGGACCCAGACTACTAATAAAGAGACAAAAACCAGACACAGTGGAAAATGCTGTGGGTTTTGTCCTCATTATGATATTAAGTGGCCACGCCATCTTGGGTAAATCATTCGCTCTTACTTCAAGTTGTAGTTACTTTATTTATTTGTTTGTTTATATAGTAAAAATGTATCAATCACTTCTATCTGTAAACCTGTCCCAGATACTGGGATTACAGTCAATGAAGGGCATGCCAGTGCTGAAAGGGGACAGAGAGCAACCGAGAGCATAGAAAGAGAGCAGCTCATCAGGGCAAAGCCCTGGGAGATGATGCTGGCACTGAGGCCAGAAGCCAGCAGGGGAGTTGAGGGTGGAGGACAGGAGGGAGCGAAGACAAATGATAAGTTTAACAAAAGATTTATTTGAGGAACTAAGACTGTGAGACTGGAGTTGTGGGTAGGAAGGATCAAGAGCAGCTGCTCTGGCAGGCTGCAGCCAGACCAAGCTGGGCCTCAAAAGCCATGCTAGGGACTGGCCATTGAACAAGCAATGAGAGCTATGCAGTGACTACTCAGGAAACGACTTGGTCAGAGGTGCAGTGTGAAAAAGCTTCTGATTTTAAACGATTCTAGAAAGCTTGGAGTGGATGGGAGAACTGGGCAGAAAGTTGCTATATTTAGGCAAAGATGATGGGACAGGAGGCCAGGAGAATGAAGATGGAGAGGAGTAGATGAAAGTAGGCAGATTTTAAAAGATGATTAGGAAGGAGGATCAACAGACTGGCTGTTGGAGATCAGACAGAGAGGGAAGAGACAGGTGGCTCCCCTGCCTGGAGCCTGAAATCTGGGTGCATAGCAGCAGCTGAAAGAGAAGGAATATAAGACAGAAGACAAAAATGAAGACAAAAAATGAACCCTCTACAGTCTTCTCCAGAACTCTCCTACCTCAAACTTTTATGTTTCAAATGTTTCACTTAAGCATTTTATAATTATATAACATCAACGTAAAAGTGAACTCAATCACACAGCAGAAAGCTGGATCTTTAAACATTCAAAACAGATGTTGGCATTTTAAAATGAATCACAAGTTCCTTTGAAGAAACTTTTCATCAAAGGTTATTCTCCACTTTCTACCCATGTAAAACCCAGAGAAGGCTATATATGACTGGGATTATTTGTGACAATGATCAACTTTAGGTTCCAGTAAAAACAATGTCATGTTTAGGGTGGTGACATATATAAGAAAGAAGTACCAACCAAGTACTGGTTTCCTATCCAGAATGTTACTGGGAGAAGGTGAGATGGTATATATGGGCACACGTATCTTTAGTCTATTTATGTATTGTAGGAAGCACCTAGAAGGTTGAGGCCAGAGCAGATTCTTCGGCCGGTTTCAGAGAAAGACAAAGTGGAGAATGGATTGATAATACCCAAAGCACAGTTTTCCATCCATCTCTTATCAGCATCATTCCCTCCCTCCTTCTCAAGCTGATCAAAGAGGATGCAACTGTCCTCAAGACATACACATGCTAAGATACCTGTGCCCGGCATTTGCAGTTCTTCCCACCTTTACTCACTCTAGACTTATCTCATGGATGATTGGCCAGCAATCATCCATGCTGGAGCCTCCAGACTCCCCAGTCACACCTTACCTAAATTTCTCCCCACTCACTCTTCAAAGACTTCTCCCCCAGGCTGGCCCCTGGAGGAGCTGTAGCGATGGCAGTAATTTTGAACTCCTTCCAGATTCTTATAACCTTGATCCTGGAGTAAACAGGAAAAAAACACCAAAAGAAAAAGTGAAAATATAAAGAATGGTAGAGATGGGATGGCTGTAAACAAGGAAGGGGACTGGACTGCAGCCCAGGAGGTTAGCTTGGGAAAGGGGTAGTCTCAAGACACATGCAAGGCAAAGAGCGCCTCGCCCCCGTACATCACAATGGGCGTATTAAAGTTCTATAGTACCTTTGTTCTCTTAAATTATTTCAATTAAGTTTCCCACTCTCAAAGCAAACTTGATTGCTGGTGATTTTCTTAACTTTCTTTCTCTCTTTATAGCTCTTACTCCTATGAGTACAGCAACAGGGCTGGGGTTGTGGCTCCATGGTAGAGCGCTTGCCTCACACATGTGAGGCCCTGATTCAATCCATAGGACCACATGAAAACAAATAAATAAAAATAAAGATATTGTGTCCATCTGCAACTAAAAATGTGGTTTTTTTTAAAAGGGGGGTACAGCGATGGTTTACTATTTGTAGAATAAACTGGTATCTTTCCACCTTGAACCTATAAGCTCTCAATCCACTCTAGACTAAACCCTACAATCCTCATTAGTGAAAAATGTGCACTAGAAAGAATTATTCCCTTAGGCCATTTGTGGAAGATGCCCAATGTAATATAATCTTGTCATTGCTTCAAAATCTGCCTGTAGTATTTACGTCATTCCTTTAGCAATATTTATAAAGTACTTTTCCTGGGCTAGGGAGTACTATGAGCAGCAAGAGAAATGCAATCTCTCCCCATTGAATTCAGAGAAGAGACAAGAGTTTAACCAGTGTAAGCACATTATTATGACTAAAATGAGAGCTGGAAGGAAATGAGATGATGCCAGAAAGTCATCTTAATGGGGAAGACTGGCAATGAAGGGCCACTCAGCGATGTCACCCTATACGCTACCCTTGATGGCATGGCCAGGCTAATGCAACTGTCCTCAAGACATACACATGCTTAGATACCTGTGCTCGGCATTTGCAGTTCTTCCCACCATTACTCACTCTAGACTTATCTCTGGAGACCCAAAACGTGGATTGGAATTCTAGCCTTCTCACTAGTTATATGACCTGCAGGAAGTTCTCTGAGCACCGTTTTTTGTTTTTTTTTTTTTCCCCCAATCTACTAAATAGAGATGATAATACTTTCTACTTTCTCTGCAGAAATTTAAATCAGTTAACATTTATGAGGCATAAAGTATGGTGTCTAGTATATGGTAAGCACTCAATAATTGATTGGTATTATATTTTTCACAATTCAAGTCTCCCTGAATTTTAGCCAGTGACATTAAAGTCATTTAAAAATATTTAATAAACTGAATGTGGTAGCACACACCTGTAATTGCAGTTACTTGAGAAGTAGAGGCAGGAGAATTTCAAGTTTGAGGACAGCCTGAGAAACTTAGTGAGACCCTGTTTGAAAAAATAAAAAGCATATATCTCTGTGGTACAGCACCCCTGGGTTCAATCCCTAGTATGATGGAAGCAAAAATAATAACAATAAAATATAGTAGCAGTTAGTGAGACTTCATTACCCCTCATTCCAATGTGTCTGAATGCTTTTTCTAACTTTTGTAATGAAGAATCTAACCCAAATGCCCTTGGAATACATATTCTTTGGTAATAACATAATATCATATTTTAACTATTTTAAGGCAACTTCTTATATGAAATAAATCTTTTTATAATTTAATACTCTAAATATAAAATATTTTCACATGGTTTAAAAAGCAAGATATAAAAATAAAAATAGATGCATAGGAGGAAGGTTCCTCAGCCCCAACTGCTTTGACAGGTCCCATGTTCAGTCCTCCTCCAGGTGCTCACAGGTAACTAATGCTTCCGCCTGTGCTTTGTGCACATCTGAGCAGAGCCAGTCTCAGGCCCTTCCTTAACAGGAGGCACATGTGCTGCTCCACCTCTGGCTCTTTCACTTAGCAGGGGGCCTGGATGCTACTCCCACATGAGGACATAAACCTTTCCTTTCTTCCTTTTGTTGTACAACTGCTTTTTGTCCTTTTGGCTACGTGTCTTTCTGGACTGACAAACTTTACTAATTATAGTTTTGGCAGAGTGTGACAGAGAAAATGGGTGGAAATAGAGTATTTTCATTTGCCTTAATTGTACTTTGTCAAAAACTAACATCAACTATTTGGGGTATCGTTTATGCAAATACCCTACACAATGACTATGTTACAACTTAGAAGAATAATTTTCCCTTAAATAATTTTAAAATGTCTGCTCTGTCTTTTATACATAACAGTATCATTTTCCTTCTTGTTTATATGAGAAAAGAGAGGCTGCTACAGTATCCAATCAGTTACCCCTAGGAGATGTCAGCTGTCGACCATGTCTATTGCAGCGATTTCCCTCACTTCTCTCCCTTCCCACTCTGGGTGAGCTGTCAAGTTTCTAGTTTCTGACGTGCATTTACATCACTCAATGACATCTGACAGCAGTGAAAGGCCACAGAAAACTGCTTATTGATCAGAGCAAAATCAGTTGACGGAACAGATGAGGTTGTATCACAGAAATGCAGCCACATTCAGGTGATGACATTTTGCTCCCCGTACACGAGAGCTTAATGGAATACAACTTCATTATATCATGCCACTTGTGCTTACAGCACCAAACCCATCTCCTGACTGTTTTGTCTATGTGGTGATGAGGACAATCTACTTGAGTTGGTATCAATGTATCACTAACCTGATTTGTTCATGAACACTTGCAAACTACTTGTGAATCTGTCCTGACAAATATAGGAAGAGACACTGAAGTCTCAATCTTACCAAAATCTAATTGTGCTGTCCTTTAAAAAAAATAGAATTACCATTTAGTGAGCTATAACTGCTCGGTGGAAAACTTTTATAGCACTGTGTAAAGAAGTTTAAATGAATATTTCTTTGATTTTTGTGGCATTGTTAGGAAAAAAAATGGTAACTTGAGATACAGCAGAAGTTTACTTATAAATGGAAGAATTTAGTTGGTTTTAAGAACCAAGATACCAGATTAAAGACCTCTGCATACAAATTGCTCCTTTTGGTTTTAAAGATAACACTGTCAACCTCTTCTTCCCACTTGCATTGCCACTGCAGATAGATGGCCATAGAGTTATAAATCAGTACATGCCGAGAATAGGATCTTAAATCAGGCTGACTTAATATTCTGCCACGCGACTTCTCATACATAAGAAAAGGAAAAGGCAGCAAGTGGGACAGGATTACCACCAGCTCTCTGACTCCTAGGTGAAAGAATGCTGAAGCCCTACCCCAAACGGTTGTCTGGATCTTATCTTTACTCCTTAATTCCTCCCTTGAGGAAGTATTTTCCCAAATTACAAATTCCCACACTACTTTCACAACTTGGCAACATCTGCATCCTATCTGGACTGAAGTTCTGTTTCATTTTTTAAATAGATTTTTTTTTTTTACTTTGCTAGGATTTAAAGAAAACTTGATGTCACAACCAGATATGAGAAGCCTATATCACTTGGCTTAAATAGAAGATAAGTACTATTTTTTTTTTTTTCAAATTGTGTTTCTTATTGAAGGCTCTGAGCTTGAAGTGGCTCTCTCTTCCTTAGAGAGATTAGCAAAGTCAAGTTAAAGCTTTTGGAGAATTTCTTAGGGGAGGAAGGGAAATGACATAGGATTAAAAGATAAGTGCAAAGAGAATAACTTTCTCCCTTGTGAATCACTGTTATTCTATGTCCAGGCACCATTTAAATCATTTCCTACAGCACTGGTGGCTGGTATCCAAACCCAGGAACCTGGCATAGTACACAGGAACAGGAGCTATAGTCACACTGCTGCTGTTCAAATCATGGCCCCACCCCCACTTACAGTGTGACCCAGCAAGTTACTTAACCTCTGCAGGACTCACTCTCCTCTCATCTCTATAAAAAGATTAACAGCACATGAACCTTAAAGGCTTGCTCTGAGAGGTAAACAAACTGTACATGTAAAGTGCTTAGCACGGTATCTGACACTAAGAAAATGTTTAAAAAACATTAGCCATTTTCATTCATTTTTTTCCCAATTCCTTATGTGGACTTCAGTTTTCAAAAAAAGAAATGAAAGACCCCAATTCCAACTCCTAAGTCCTATGTACTCTTTGCTTTCTCTAATAAAGCTACTTCATCCAGGCCAAAAAAAAAAAAGGATAGGGCTGAAGAGACTCAGACCCACTTGAGCATTCTCTGTTAGTAAAGTTCTCTTCCTTTTCATCAAGTTGTGTTCCTTTCCTTTGGGAAAAAAAAAAATCACTGCTCTCCCCCCAGATTCTCTAACACCATCCAAGCACAGTATCATGCCATCACTACTCGCTCGAACTCTTGAAAAAGGAGGCCAGCCTCCCCAGTGTGCTCAATCCCAGCTCAGTGCCCAGTCCAGCCAGCATGGTATAGCTGGCTAAGTCAGCACACACCCTCAGGGTTCCTCGTTCCCAAGGCCACACCAACACCAGGCTGGCCTGAGGGTGGAGGTGTGTTGTAGATATGAATAAGGGACTGTCTGTTTTGGCTTCTGACCTTTTACTTATCATACCAGCTTGAATAGTAAAACAAGTAAAAAACAGCATGGAAAGGCTCAGTGTATTTACTTCCAACACGTTACATTTTTTTCAAGAAATACTACAAGTTCTGCTGTTTCGTAAGTCATACCACATAAAATGTTTCAGCTTCAATTTTTGTATTTTGAGATCACTAGAATAAAATCTTCCCTTTCAACCACACAGAACAAAATGTATGTCTTAGCACACTTAACTCAGTGCCCCTGAATCACAGACCACATGTTGTTTTCCAAATACTTTTGCTTCACACTCTGTGTTCTACATCTAGATGGAAACAAATATTGACTTGAGTCAGACTCACTCTGTCTTAAAATTAATAAGGCACATAACAACCATTAAATACATTTTTGTAAAGTGTGCAATCACAAGAGACCAGTGGTGGAACTCAGAGTGAGCCAGATGCTAAGTGATAAGTGGAGAGACTGTCCCTAGAGAGTGTGGGTTTAATGATATTATCCTGGCATAGTTATCAATACTGCCACCCTTCCCTTTCAAAAGGATATTAGTCTGGGCAACTTATATGGTCACCATAGGAATGCAGAAGGTATATTCCATTCCATGCAGATTCTGTAATCTTGGAGCTCTTTGTACCTAAAGTGTTTGTGGCCCATTGTTTTATATGTACGTAGTTCTATATAGATATTCTTTCCTGACTCTGAGCTGTTACTCTAATTCTGTCTCCAGTGCCCAATGAAGACTTTACCAGATACTGCATACTTAATTGTGGTTGAATGATTACTCCTGAGACATCCACAACACCATGGACTAGAATTTACCTGATAGGACTGAGTTAAAGCAGGGAAAGTAGTGAATGATTAGGTGAAATTCATTTACATTCTAGTTTCTAAGTATTATGTCCAAATACGAAAATCATAATTACAAATGTAATCTTATGAGTTGGAATGTGAGAAGGGCCTTAAAATTGGAGTGTTCTAAGGGTAAGCATGTTTTTTTTTAATTTTAATTTTTACTTATTTATTTTTTTGGTACCAGAGATTGAACCCAGGGATGCTTAACCACTGAGCAACATCCCCAGCCCTTTTTAAAAATATTTTATCTACAGACAGGGTCTCACTTAGTTGCTTAGTGCCTCACCAAGTTGCTGAGGCTGGCTTTGAACTCAAGATCCTCCTGACTCAGCCTCCTGTGTTGCTGGGATTACAGGCATGCACCACCACACCTGGCAAGTGTGATGTTTTATTAGGACTACTTTGGGATGAGTTAAGCTGTGGTACCTGCTTAACTCTGAGTGGCCTTCTGAGTGGATGGCTGTGGCTGACCATCCCTATCTATTCAGTGAAGATACAGAAACCCAGTCTTCATCAAAAGCTGTTAGGAGCTCTCTCTATGCACCTGACAGTCAGAACTAACCATTCTACACACCGCTTCTCACCTCAAAGGCCCCACCTCCCTCAATTTTCCACCCATTGCTGATGACCTCAAAATGAAATTAGGACCCTATCTATAAACAAAAAAACAACAACAAACTACTTCCAAACAAACAAAAACCAACAAAACCTCTGAAGGTCAAATATACTTACTGCAGTCTTGTTTCACATCTACACTGCTGGTGTGTGGGCCATACACACAATTTGCTCTATGCATACTTTCACATTAAGGACTTGGAAGAATTTCTCTGAACAGAAACATCTATGTTCTTATACACTAATTTAATGTCTCCTGGGGGCCACCACCGAAATAAGGCCTCTTAAATGTTGGCTGTGTTTGATGGGTCACGAGGGGGTAAGTGCCTATTAGACTCTCTGGGCATGCTTGGAGTGCCAGCTGGTCTTCCTTCCACATGGGTGCATGATCTACAGCAGTGGCATTTTTTCCAGTTAAACTCCATGGAATTTAAGGTAAAATCAAAAGGAAAATTAGTCTTGGACTTGCTATCAGTGAAAAACTTTTGGCTTTCTTAGTTGAAGTTTTCTGTGGATCACCAAGTTAACTTTATAGAGCATAATGAACACAATTAAATACATTAAATCAAATTATCTGATGACTATATAAATTACTGATGTATCTATAAAATATAGAAGAAAGCTGTAACCATAGGACAATATTTTAAATCTCAGGAGCATGTAGTTACAGATTTATAGAAAAGGCATTTAGACATTTAATGAACTTAAAATCATTAACTTTTTCTAAAAGTAGGTGCTCTATTGAGAACTTTACGTCAACAACCTATCATTCTCAAGGTTCTCTTGCTCTAGTGTTTAAAACTGTGTTACGAAAACAACCTAATGAATGGATAAAAAGAAAATGTGGTATAGATACACAGTGGAATAATACAGAGCCATAAGGAAGGAGGAAATACGGTCATTTGCAAAAACATGGATGAAACAGGAGATCATTACATTAAGTGAAATATTCCAGGCACAGAAATAGAAGTCCACATTATCTCATTCGTACGTGGAACATCATACAGCTCCTCTCAGAGTTGGGGTTGTGGTTCAGCGGTAAGGGCTTTCCTAGAATGCACATGAGGTTTGAGCCTCAGCTTTGGAGGAAAACAAAGTGATCTCAAAGTTGAGAGTAGAATGGTGGTTACCAGAGCAGCAGGGAGGGAGGGCCAGGGAACAATCAATCAGTCAATCCCTATTAATCTATACAGTTACATACGAGTAAGGAGTGCTGCTGTACTATTGCCCAGTACAAAAAATAATGTATATTTTGAAAAAAAAAAAATCTACAGTAAAGAGTTTTGAATGTTCACACCACAAAGAAAAAAAAATACATGTTTGAAGAGATGGATGTTCTTACCTTGATTTTAGCATTACACAATGTACACATGAATGAAAACATCAGATGGACTCCTATAAATACATATAATTATTATGTTTAAGTAAAAAATAAAACTTTTTTGGTGGTACTAGGGATTGAACCCAGGTGTTTTAGTCAGCTGTTTCATTGTTATGACCAAAAGAACTTACAACAATTAGAGGAAGAAAAGTCTATCTGGGGACTCATGGCCTCAGAGGTCTCAGTCCATAGATGGCCTACTGCTTTGCTCTGGGCTGGAGGGAAGGCAGAACATCATGGCGGAAGGGTGTGGTAGAAGAAAGCAACTGGGAACATGGTAGCAGAAAGTGGGGGTGGGGGAGCACAAGTTCTGCTCAATCCGGATAAAATAAATACCCCAAAGCATGCCCCCAGGGACCCATCTCCTCCATTCACACCCTACCAGCCTATAGTTACTGGTTAATCCCTAGCAGGGATTAATACACTGATTAGGTTAGGGTACTCATAGCCCAATCTTTTCATCTCTAAACTTTCTTGCATTGTTTTCCACAGGAGCTTTTGGGGAACACCTAATACCTAACCATAGTATTAGTAGTGTTTTACCACTGTGCTATATCCCTAGTCCTTTCACTTTCTTTTTTTTTTAATATTGAGATAGGGTTTCACTAAATTGCAAAGCTGGCCTTGAATCTGTAATCCTGCCTCAACCTCCTGAGTTGCTGGGATGATACAGGTGTGCACCTTTTAATTTTTTTAAAATGTTAAATTTAACTCACATAACCCAGCAATTTATTAGGGCCACCCCCCACCCCACCCCCCAAAAAAAAGTCTCCTGTCCCTATTGTGCCATTTAACTCTAGGACCAATTCAATACAACACTCATAAATTTATGTTTTTAATTTTAATATGTGTTATATTTATATATCTTTTTATGTGCTTACTGGAAAAGCAGTAGGATAAGAATTTAGAACACATTTGTACAGTAGATAGAGTATTTTCATTAGAAACAGCAGTCCACAGTGAAAGGAAATCATAAATGTAGCAACACAGGAGCTTAACAAAAGTACAAGCAGACTGTCTCAGATTCACTTCGTAATTATGCTTTGAATCAAAAAAAAATTATAGGAACATGGGAGCAGATACACTAAACTCAATGAAAATTTAAGGATGATTAAGAAATAAAGCTCAACATTAACACACAGGAAAAAAAAAACTTTTAAATTTGATTCAGTGTGGACCTTCATTCACAAAGATGAAGATTGTGAGTGTCAGCACCTAAGACATACCCGCATGCATAAAACATGATCTGAAGGTCAGAGATCAAAGATTAGTAGAGGGACAAACAGCTGGCCAGCACACACATTGGTATAAAAATGCAGAGGGGAGTACAATCAACTCTGGGGCAGATAAGCAACAATTCACAGAAGATCATGCTTTTGAGTTAGAGTTCTTTATTTGTAGGGTGGACCTAAGACCACAGGTTGGAGATGGCTCAGGTCTATGGAATAAGAAGTAGCAAGGGACAGATCCAGCATTGTTATGAAACGTCTGTGCAACACTGAGAAATTGGTATGAGCTGAAACTTGGTCAAGTCGGGTAAGGGAGGGGGTCTGTAGTTAAAAACAGGAGAACCTGATAAGAAGAGATCACAGAGGGAGTCTGGGACAGGACTGGGAAGACACTTTTACAACTGTGCCCACGAGATTGACATTCAGACTGTAGGCAGCCCAGAGGCAGCAAAATTACTCAGAAAGGCAAATTCAAAAGTGGAGAGACATATAGCAGGATGGAGCTGCTTACAGACACACAGGATGGCATTACCACCATGACTACACAGGAAAGTGGAAGCCAAAGGAGGACACAGTGTAGGCACCTAGGCCAAAGAGGTATCTGGTAAACAGCTGCATATCCAGAAGAGAGATAGACAGTGATTCTATTCATGTTTTATGTTGGGAAATTGGGTAGATGACATATGGTTTGGATTTGGAATGTCCCCCAAAGGTTTATGTATTGATGGCTTTGTCCCCAGTGTAGTAATGTTTTGAGATGGAGCCTTCAGAACTCATTGGATCACAGGCTCTGACTTCATAAGTTGATTACTAGTCCACTGATGGATTCAAAATTTGAATGGACTATTGGGAGGTGGTGGAAACTATAGGAAGAGTGACCTAATTGAAGAGAAGAGATCCTTGGGGGTTTGCCCTTGGGGTGTCTCTCTCTCTCTCTCTCTCTCTCTCTCTCTCTCTCTCTCTCTCTCTCTCTCCCC
>NW_026000026.1:88774599-88792232 GCF_001458135.2 Marmota marmota marmota
TCTGCTGCCATGAGCTAAGCAAATTTGCTTCTTTATGTCCTTCTACCATGATGCTCTGTTTCACCTCAGGCCCAAAGCAATAGAGCCAGCTGATCATGGACTGACGCACCTGAAACCATGATCCAAAATAAACCTTTCCTCCCCCAAGCTGTTTTTCTCAGGTATACTGTCACAACAACAGAAAGATGACTAATACAATGTTAATGTCCAGACTCAAATCTATAAAACTAAGATAAAAGAACTGTGTGTTTATGGGAGGAAGAAAAATAGAATACAGATAGCAAAATTGGGTTTGGACATTTTGAATTAAGGTGTCTATAAAGTGTTCTGAGTACGTAGAAAGAAAGGGCAGAATGGTTCTACTAGGGCCACTGTGGAGGAGGAACCTACAGCCAAGCATCTACTGAGCACTGTGTTTACCCCCAGAGGCCAAGGTCAGAAAGAACAAGAACATGTGTGCAAGGTATGTCCAAAGGAGAGAGGATGGAGGGTCAAGATCCTTAAAGATAGGACTGGGGATGTATTTCTGTGGGAGAGAACTTTGCGAGGCCATGAGTTTGGTCCCTAGTAACTCATACACAAAAGGTTCTATAAGACAAAGATAAATTTGTAAAGTTCAAGGGCAATGACAGGTGACAAAAAAATCAAAGGGCCAGTAAGCCTGGGATGGGAGCCGGAGTATGGAACCAGGAAGCAGTGGAGTAACCAGGTCTAAGACTAGGGCTGGAATGTCCGTCCACATACCCTGCATCTCAGCCCTCTGGACCAGTCTGTGGTCCCCACGTCTCTAGAATGTTTATCATCTCTTTGTATTCTGTCCCTAAGAATATACTTATTTTCAAATTGTTGTAATCTCTTCAAATAGTCTGCGAATTCCTAAAGGAAAGATAATGCATTTTATAAATCTATGATCTCCTTATTGTCCCCCACAGTGTAAAGCATAAAGTAGGGACACAATAAACACTTGCCAAATGAAAGAAAACAAGCTGTGTTGGGAGGTCCAAAGGTCTTCATCATAAACATGAGCACATTTTGTCTTTCTAAAACAAATTAATCATATATACCTCTCAAAAAGGAGTATTACTTGTACTGGTTAAAAAATAAAATTTTGACTTTTGAGTTTTAACAAGATCTCATCCCTCCCCAGTTATTTTTTCTGTACCACACCATATCCATTTCCATATGGCCACACAGAACTGAAATTTGAGCATCTTTTCTAATGCACAGACTTGCATGTTCCTTGTCCCCAGTTTTAAAAAGGAGGTTTTATATTTCACATTTTGAAAATCACTTACATACACACAGACACATAGTCAGACACACACATACACACACACAATAGTAACTATATGAGGTGATGGAAATGCTAGTTTGCTTGGTTAGGATATTCAGTTCACAATGTGTATATTAAAAACATCACATTATACACAAATACATACAATTTATACTTCAATGAAGCTGGAAAAAAGGGAAGAGATCAAGATTTTAAAAATTACATTCACAAAGTCTTAATAGAAAAATCTTTCCCCTGCTCCCCACACAAACATATGCTGCCCTTGAAGATTAGGAGCTCACTAAATACCTCCAACATCATTCACATCAAGCAATGCTAAAGTAAGCGTTGGCAGAACTTTGTATTGTTCAACAGAAACATTACAATAGACTATATGTTAAACTACTTTTTCCTGGTACAAATGGTAAATATCTATTGATTCTACAAAAGCTGAGGAAATAAGTTTACTGCTGCAAACACCAGCATGAACCCTCCCCTTAGAACATCTGGGTCAGAACCCTACCAACAGCAAGGATTTACTACTCCAGCTCCAAAGCATCATCACTCCCAGCCAGGTGTGTGCTGAGGCCTGTAGGAGTTAAGAGCAGGGGACACATGTTGGAGGCTGGCAGAAAGGCAGGAAGTTATTCCACAGGAATGGCAGACAACAAAGCTTCCAACATCAAGGAGCTGTCAACAACAGCCAGGAAGACCCACCAACAATGCATACCCACTGTAAGCCTGTAGCCACCCTCCACACACACCAAAAGAGAAAAAGAATACAAAGCAACAGGTTGAAGGTTAACTGGTGAATCTGAATGAATATGTACTCCCTGTGCTATGCTTTCAATGTTCCTTAAGGTTTAATTTTTTTCAAAATGTACAAGGTTATCCAACTTCAATTCTTGCAAACTTGCCCCATCAGACATATTTGTCCTGTCCACTTAGTAATAAGGCACCTGGTAGACCAATGATTCTCAATCCTGATTCAGCATTAGTTACCTGTGGAACACTTTTTGATTTTATTGTTTTGGTGCCATGGATTGAACACAGGGTCACTTAACCAATGTGCTGCATCCCTAGCTCTTATGTTTTTTGTTTTGTTTTGTTTTTTGGTACCAGGGATTGAACTCAGGGACACTCAACCACTGAGCCACATCCCCAGCCCTTTTTGTATTTTATTTAGAGAGAGGGTCTCACTGAGTTGCTTAGTGCCTTACTTTTGCTGAAGCTGGCTTTGAACTCACAATCCTCATGCCTCAGCCTCCCAAGCTGCTGGGATTACAGGCACGCTTCACCACTCCCAGCCTTATGTTTTATTTTGACACAGAATCTCACTAAGTTGCTTAGGGCCTCACTAAATTGCTGAGGATGGCTTTAAACTTGCAATCCTCCTGCCTCAGCCTCCCAAGTCACTGAGATAACAAGTGTGTGCCACTGCACCTGGCGACCTGTGGAACATTTTGAAAGTATCAATGCCCTGGCCTTCAATCAGACCAATTAGATTAGTCTCTAGGCAGAAAATGGTACAGACACATTAATATTTAAGAGATGCTTACATTTTTCCATACTTAAGCTTGATTTCAACTTTTAAGGAACAAAATGTTAAAATTTAGCCAAAGCCCCCTATTTCACAACACTTGTCTCCCTTTCCCAGACCAAGGAAGTCAAAACTGGAGAAAATGCGAGTTTGCTCCCATCAGCACACAACCTGGTGTGCTGTGGAGCACTAGTGCCCCAACATCTGACCCCAAAGCATGTGGCTTGCTGCAGTGCCATGTTTTCTGCAGGGACTTGGATTTGAGTGAGGGCTTTTGAGTATTATTACTTTTAAAAGTTCTAAGTGAAAGGAATTTTGAGTAAACTCCTCTGCATTTTAACTGCTATCTGTGCATTTCTTGAAGCCAATTTTGTTCTTACCATCAGAATTCATCTCCATTTTTATTATGTCTATCAGGGAAAATAGAGTCAAGGTGATTTAACACTGGCTCTGCAGGAGTGCACCTATACCCTAAAGCCTCATACAGGTACCTGGGTTCCATGAATCTTCCCTAAGTCACTCTTCACAAAAGAAACAGAAACTTTCTTCTGAATGGAAAAACCACACATAAGTATTTCAGATTACAGATTCCAATTCCAGCGCACCTTCCCCCAAAATACCATGCACAAACACAGCTTTCCACTGGTATTCCACTGGTATAACTAACTGGTATTACTAAACCAAAAAAAAGCATCCTACAGTGCTACTGGTCTTAACAGCAAAGTAAGTAAGTGAGCATCTCACTAGCTGCAAAAAAGACATAAAGGCCAATACTTGCACTTCTTTGAATGAGCAAAGAAGGTAGTAAACCCACATAAAAAGACTCAGGGCTGGGGTTGTGGCTCAGCAGTAGAGTGCTCGCCTAGCATGTGTGAGGCACTGGGTTCAATCCTCAGCACCACATAAAAATAAATAAATAAAATAAAAGGTATTGTGTCCAACTACAACTAAAAAATAAATATTAAAAAAGATACTTAAATAATTAATTTCTACTAGAATTATAGGGGAAATGGTCAGTTAAACCCATGAAACATGATAAGAAACAGTTTCTTTTGTTTTAGAGGTATCTGGAACAGAACTGAGTTTCTTGAGTTACAGAGAAACTAAAGAATTTGAATAGTAGCCTAATGAATATGTTGAGGGCCTAAAAATACTCATTAAAAAACCCTGTGGGCTGGGGTTGTGGCTCAGCGGTGGAGCGCTCGCCTGGAACGGGCGAGGCCCTGGGTTCGATCCCCAACACCACATGGAAATAAATAGATGAGGATATTGTGTCCAACTACAACTGAAAAATAAATATATATTAAAAAAACCCTTCAGGTGACAAGCACGCATGTGCAGACATACACATATTCACTGCATGTTAGCAGATTTTTAAAAAATACCCTTGCACTGTCACAAATAAATATTGGCAGTGAAGAAGTCTAAGCCTTTCAAAAGAAAGATTTCTAATAATAAAACTCTGTACCAAGAGCCTGATATTCACAAGTGAAAAACGATCAATTCCTTCAGCTTAACATGTTCATATACCGCCTTCTGATTCTTTCGAACCACTGAAAACAAATATCTTCATGTGAGAGCTCATAGCAGGTGGTAAGGTAGCAAGATCAGGGGGTGAAGGAACAACACCAGGTTTTCTTAAAATAGTCTAAGAAGATAATGTTTAAGACTATTTTAAAAAAAGGAAAGGGTATAAATATTCTAACTGTTGGTAACTGTTTTTGAAAAATATGTAATGATACTTATTGTCAGAAAATCCTTTAATGACATTTTTGATTTCCACTTAATGCATACAGTGACACCTACTGGCATACTGATGAGGCCATGAAGACAACATGAGAAAATTCATGCATAGGCAGAGGCCTCACAAGATGTCCTGTTAAATGACAGTTTAGTTAAGCCCAGTATTCTCAAATGTTGTTATCAATCTGACACTAGAAAGAATCAAGAGGAAAGTTCATGTCATCTGTTCAATTCTGAGTTAGGCATGGTGAGCCTGACCCACACAGGGGTCTGGAAGCTCCTTCAGAGCCTGCAGTACAAAGTTTCCAAAAGCCACAGGCATTTTTATTTGGTGGTAAGAGTCAAACCTCAGGCCTCACTCAGATCAATATGTTTGGTTGAGGGCAGTCACATAATGTGATAATTTCTAAAAATCATAGAAACCAGGAAAAGAGTAGTAGGCAGAAGTTAGCTGCTTTGTAAACAAAGCTGTAGCCTATTACAAATAAACTGTGATCTATCACAGAAATAAGGCAAGACTTAAGACCTTTTTTTTTTTTTTTTTTGACTGTACATATGCTATTGCTGCATTTGGTCAGAGGGAAAGAAATAAATTCAAGATGAAACAGCTGGAAAAAATATGGGTAAGTGGGTACAGCATCTGACAGAAATTTGGTAAACTAGAGGTAATCTAATTTCAAAATAGAAGGGTGTGGGTCTTGAGAGGACAGGAGGTTCCAGAGATGACAGGAATGGTAGCTGCCACCAGAGTGTGAAAGCCTAAGAGTCTTAGCCAGAAGAAATTAAATCTGTCTGAGTCAAGCTGGACCAAACAGAGCATGGATGTGTGCAGGACAAGTTCTGTCTGTGAAGCCAACTTGTTGGCAAAATTTAATTACTTTAAGAACAGGATGTACAACTCACACGCCAAATCTGATTGACCAATAGGGCTATCCTGCTAAGGGTTTCAAGACAAAGTCAATGGAAAAGAGTGCTGGGATCAATTAGCAATGGCTGCCATGGATCTGGGAGAGGGAAATTACAACACATGTGCCAACGATCTGCAACATTGTTGCCCTAAGATTAAAAACAAAAAATCTCTACTTCATAAAATCACCTGGTATGTACTGCTACTTTTTTATTGATGTATTTAGTTTTTCTCTTTGTTCTGAGTGAAATCTATTTTGAAAACAGATCCTCATATATTGGCTCAAATAAACCAGGGGAGATTTTTCTTTGGATACTTGGAGAAACAGGATGGGGGCAGCAGGGACCACTGCTAAAGCAGGACACACTGGCCTGGGAAGGGCTGGCTAATGGCATTTATGGTGGTTCTTTGCAGAAGTCTTCTTTGACCGTTGATTCCCCATATGAGGGCCTTGAGCACAAACTCACCCTCCCACCAGGAAGAACACAGCCCAAGTGTGGGTTCGACTTCAGATCACCAAGGCCCAATACTGCCTATAACCTTTCTATTACAAACATAGACTAAACTTTTTAATATTAAGGTAATCCATGTATAAAGTAACACATTAAATGTCTAGACATTATAAACCAAATCAATAGTTCCCTGCTCCATCCCAGAGGCAACTCCTTTAAAATGTTTCTATTATTAGGTATTCTGATGGTTACCTTGAGAACTGGATTAATATGCATATTCTTCTGCTTCCAATGACCCCTGTAAGGAAGATGAGGATGTGGATTGTTATATTACTCCCCACTTTTCTTACCCCTCCCTAAATTGAGTTATTTTACTTCTATTTCTTCTACTACTCAACTTTTGTAACTTTAAATAACTTTCTGCAAGAACTTCATTAGTATTCTAAACTACTTCCTGTCCCTTTTCTTACCTCTTTTCACCTCCATCCACTTTGCTTTTATACTGTCAAAAATTTCTGGGCTGGGGGGAGCGGGTGTAGCTCAGATATAGAGCTCTTATCTAGCATGCAAGAGGCCTTGGGTTCCATCCCTAGCGCCTCCAAAAAAAAAAAATCTTAATATATATACTTTTTTAACCTACCTAGTATTCACCTATTGTCTATAAATTGATTCTAAAAGCTAAAAACCAACAAACAGGATTTACACTGATTTAAATAGCATGTATAGAGAGCCAAATAGCACACTAGGGTTACTCACAATGACATGAACCATACCAAAAACTACCAGAAAGGCAAGACACTAACATGAAATGAATTATGAGAAAGCCATTCAAGGTAAAAACATTGAGACACAATGAGACAAAAGATCACCATTTCTTGCACCAGTATTTAAAACTGTATAGTGTTCAAGCTTTTCATCATTTGGACTTTTTTTAGGCCTAATTAATATAAAATGTAAACTATACTTGCAATATGTTAACAAGATTTACAAACTGCTCTTCAGATAGAGGGAGCATTTATTGAAATGTTCACTGAAAATAGGTATTGTAGGTTTGGGGGGCTCCCCATTACAGAACAAATGCAAGCTGGAAAGGGTAATGGGCAAACTTGCAAGAGCAGGATCAACCTACAGAGTGAGGCAGGGAAACTTGGGCAAATCTACTACCAATCACCTAGAAAACTGAAACCAAGGAGTCCAAGAGCTTAATTGCTAAATTCTCTAAGCCAGTATGTATAGTCCAGGTGTAACCACAACCCAAAAACCAAAATGGTAATTCTACATGTTCTACTGCACATCTTCTCCAATGTATGTACTAATGATACCACATTCAGAATTACCATTTACATCCATGTGAAATATTCCATAGTACCACACAATGAATTTCGAAGCATTATACATTCAACATGTGGCCCTAAAATACAGTATTTCACAACCAAACAAATTTCCTGAAAATAAAGACCATCAGTCACTCAAAACCATGAATAGGTTGTACAACCTGTTAATTTTTATCTTGTAGGAATGTAAGTTTGATATGAAGTTTTAAAAAGGGAAGATCAAATAAAAACATTATTTTAGCTGAATAATACTAGTAAGAGAAAAATTTCTCTATATTCTCCCTTTAGGAAGTACTATTAAACTAAAATGAAGAGATTTACTGAAACACAGCACTTATTGTTCAATAAATTTATGAAACACTGATGTACTGAAGAGTATTTAACATGTGCATAGGACGGAAGGACCATGAGACTTTTACAAAATACATTTTTATACAGTTTTGAGTTTTGAGTCAAATAAATGTTCTATACATTCACAAATTTAGTTTTTAAATTTTTAATTTTTGGGGTGCTCAGGATTTGAACCTGAGACCTAATGCTAAGCTTGTTCTCTATCATTTTGCCACACTTCCAGTACTCCTAAATTTACATCAAAAGAAAAAATCCCCACAAATTGAATAAAAGCAGAAAAAGAAACTAACTCTATATTAAATTGATTATATAACAATACAGAGCAAATACTTCAGGTACAAACTTAACAGGATATATTCTAACACAAAAAGAACTGCATGAAAAGCGTATATTTTACTTAGTAGATTTATTAGTAAAATGGGTTCTGTCTTGAAATACTACAAGTATTAAGTATGTGAATAGAAAGATACAACATGAAATATCATAATTTAAAATATATGTATAGTTATATACACACATCATATATAGTTCATATTTATAACTATTTATAGTTATTATATAAATATGGATATACCAGTTGAGTATACCTAATTAAAAAATCCAAAATCTGAAACTCTCTGAATATTGACATAATGCCACCAACAGAAAACTTCACACTTAACTTCAAGTGGCAGATCCCAGTCAAAATGTAGGTGCACTGTCAGGCACAGTGGCACATGCCTGTAATCCCAGCAGCTCAGGAGGCCGACGCAGGAGGATCACAAGTTCAAAGTCAGCCTCAGCAACCTAGCGAGGTCCTAATCAACTTAGTGAGGCCCTGTCTGTAAATACAATATAAAAAGGGCTGAGAGTGTGGCTCATTGGTTAAGTAGCCCTGGGTTCAGTCCCTGTTGAGAGAGAGAGAGCGAAAGAGGGAGGAAGAGGGAGGAAAGAAAACGTATGTGCATTACAAATATTGTTTTAAATTTCCTTTAACTGAAAAAAAATTGCCGTCAGGATATATGTATATAAGGTGTACATGAAACAGATGAATTCAAGTGTTTATACCTGGGTCTTACTCCCAAGGTATCTCATATTCCAAATATTCCCAAATCTGAAAAAGTCCAATATCCAAATAGTTCCGGTCTGAGGAAGTTCAAATAAGAATTCTTTTCTCTCCCTCCCTCCCTCCCTCCCTCCCTCCTCTCTCTCTCTCTCTCTCTCTCTCTCACACACACACACACACACACACACACACATACACACAGTACATTACTTATTTCTAACTATAGAAAGAGTCTAAAAGCAATGACAGACCATAGAACACCTACCATCCAGATTTTAGTCTCTATAGACCATACCCCACTAAAAGGAAGCCAGGGTCCTTGGAAAAACCCAGAACTGGGAAATACAAGGTGAAGCTGCATAACGTGATGGACAAAAAGCAAGAAATGGCAATAAAAAAAAATGTGGTCATTTTGAAAGAGAACCGATGAAACAAATAGGGAACAATTTGGGCATTAAAAAGAATAACGAGGGCTGGGGCTGTAGCTCAGGGGCAGAGCACTTGCCTAGCAATTGTGAGGCACTGGGCTTGATCTTTAGTACCACGTAAAAAAATAAATGAATAAATAAATAAATAAAACATGCTGTCCATCTACAACTATAAATCATACTTTTAATTTTTAAAAAGTCATGAGTATATAGAGATATGGGGGGGGGGTCAGGGAGGAAAAAGGAAAATTAACTCCTTTGTGGAGAAATATTAGATTATAAATGTTGAAGAAATGACAATTAGAAAAATCACCCTGTGGTAATTATCAATATAATAACCTATTCAGGCAAAGATCATTATTTTAGTTTACCATTTAAGTCAAAGGAGTGAAATGTTGTAATTTAGGGGTGAAAGTAAGAGCATAACTTACTTTTAAAGGTTTCATCCAAAAATTATAAATAAACAAAATTGAGGGAGGGTGGTGTGTGTGTGTGTGTGTGTGTGTGTGTGTGTGTGTAAAGAAAAAGAGTGAGACAGAGAGAGAAAAGGAATATAAAACAACAGGTAGAAGGTTAACTGGTGAATCGAATGAATATGTACTATTTGTACTATGCTTTCAATGTACCTTTAGTTTTAATTTTTTTCAAAATTCAGTGCTGATGGGAATAACAAATAGAAAGAAGTCTTTTTCAGAACTTTAAACTCATAGTCTGAAAATCCTCACTATATCACACTTATGCCTTTGATGCTACAACACTCCCATGTTTTTACTCTTAATTTCACTAAGAGCAGCACCATTTTGGTAACTGGGCAATATACAACTTACACACGTACTTTATTCCTATGTTTGCTCATAATTCAACATCTAACACATTTCTTCTTCAAAGAAACAGTAATTTTCCTGGCCAGCCCCAAATACATATTTGAAGAAAAATATAGTGGATTTAACAAGGGTTTGAAAAAGATTAATCTATACATACATAAGACCAGAGTCAATTTAATTTTTTAATATTTTGTTTATTTAGTTGTAGTTGGACCCAATATCTTTATTTTATTTTTATGTGGTGCTGAGGATCGAACCCAGGGCCTCGCATGTGCTAGGCAAGTGCTCTACCGCTGAGCCACAACCCCAGCCCAAGTGAATTTAATTTTTAATAAAACTTGAAGATCCAGTGATACTTCTTCAAAAAACTGAGAGGCCTTATTTGGGAGTATGCATTATTGCTGGACTAGAAATAAGTGTGGAAAGAGACAAGTAAAAACGTGTGAGGTTATGATATAAACTTATACTTTTAAAAATTTAATTATTTTATTTTGAAAATGAATACATCATCACTGTAAAAAAAAAACAAATAAAATAAAGTTAAAATTCCCCCACTTGGGGCTGAGCGGGTAGCTCAATGATAGAATGCTTTGCTAGCACACACAAGACCCTGGGTTCAATCCTCAGCCAAAAAAAAAAAAAAAAAATTAAAAATTCCATCACTTTACTTCTTATAAAATGGCATCTTCCCTAGGAAAATATGATTATCAACATGGTGTATATGTGATGAAAGAAACAAAATTGGTTTGATACTTTTCCCCATAAATAGTCTCAGATTGTATATTCCATTAGGCAACTTGCTTTTCTTAGCTAAAAAAAGTTCTAAAAGTACTCACAAATGAGAATTTTTAAAAATGGAGTATGTTAATAATGGAATAAGTAAAATAAACATTTTAGAATCAACATTTAAGTAATTTCAAACAGGAAAATATCCTTAGGCAAAAATAACGTTAGGTAACATTTCACAAAGTCAGAAATATTTCAAACATAAATTCTCAATTTTCAAAAGCAATTTGCAGAATGGTCATTACATTATGATTCCCATTTTGACTTGAAGACTATATAACAAACTACTACCTTGGAGAAGTGAGACAGGAGGAAAAAAATAAGCTTTTAGTTTTTACTTCATACATTTATGCATTATTAAAAGTTTACTTTATAATCCTTGCAGAAAGCTCCTAGAAGGATGCAAGTTTTATTGATAATTTTTTCTGAAAAGATACAGAAAAGAGGGCTGGGGATATAGCTCAGTTGGTAGAGTGCTTGCCTCACATCTTCCCAATGTTACTTATTAATTACAGAAGGAAAAAGTAAATATGCAGTAGAGAAAAATCAATAAAACCCAACCAGGTGGTCAAAATGACCATCACCAGTGAGAGGCAAACAGATGCCATATGCCTCTGGATGTGCTATCTTAAGAAAAACACAGTATCACTCATGAGGTTTTCCAGTCCTGTCACCTAAATCTACCTATCAGAAGCCATCAGAAGAGGCCAAACTGAAGGACAGTCTACAAAATAACTGACCTGTCTTTTATAAAAATGACAACATCATGGAAAGGCTGAGACAGTTTCAGGTTGAAGGGGACTAAAACAGCATGACAACAAAAGAGAATGCATTATGTGGCTCCTGTAGCAGGGAAAAACGCAATAAAGAACATTTTGGAGACAACTGACAAATTTGCAAAGTAGAATACAAAGTATTATGCTAATGTTAAATTTTTTGATTTGGCAATTTTATTGGGGTTAGGGAATAACCTTGTCCTTAGGAATAATGAGGGAATAGAAACACAATGTATGCAACATATACTCAAATGATTCAGAAAAAAAAATATGTCTAGGTGTGTGTGTGTGTGCATGCACACATGTGTGTGCATGCGTTTTGTGTGTGTGTGTGTGTGTGTGTATGTGTAACAGAGAGGGATCAAAGGGAAAATTATAAAGCAAAAGTGGCAAGATGTTCCAGGCACAGGGGCATATGCCTATAATCCCAGCAATTTAGGAGATCTAGGCAGGAGGTTTGCAAGTTTCAAGGCCAGCCTGAATGAGACTTTGTCTCAAAATTTAAAGCAGGGGTGGAGAAACAGGAATAGGGTACATGGCTAAGTGGTGGAGTGCTTGCTAACATGCATAAGGTCCTGGGTTTAATCCCCAGTATTGTAACAACAACAACAACAAAGTAGCAAGATGTCAAGATTGATGAGTCTAGGTATACTGAAATGAGAATTCTTTTTGTATTAATCTTGCCAATTTTCTATACATTTGAAATTATTTCTGACTAATAATAAAAATACACCCCTCCTTACCCCATTAAATCTATAACCCACTGACCTTCAAGCTCAGCAGCAGACAGAAGAGGCTAACAGATCATTTTAAGTGATGCAATTGGGATCAAAAGTCCATTCAGTGAACAGAGCTGGGGGAGCCAGGATACTTCTGCCTCGAGTTGGGCATTCTATGGCCACAAAGAGATATGGCTTAAATAAAGCTGCATGTTTGAGGCAGGAGGAGATGGGTAGTTGGTACAGCCAAGGGTTGGGTCATTCTGGATCAACCAAGAGAACTAACAAAATTAAAATTGACTGACTCAATATTTTATTTATGCTTATCACCCAGAGATCCTCACTTAAATTTAAATGAACTACACTTTGGCAAATAAAATGTGAGCCTGGAGGGAGATAAAGGATGAAACAAAAAACAATGAGTACAGATACTGGTACACTGTTTATAGAAATAACTTTGTGGTTACAAAAATAAAAATGAACAAAACCAGGTCTAGTAGTGCACGCCTACAATCCCAGAGACTCAGAAGGCTGAGGCAAGAGGAACACAAGTTCAAGGTCAGCCTTCGTAACTTAGGAGGATTCTGTCTCAAAATAAAAATTAAAAAAGAGAGACCGGGAACGTGCCTCAGTGAGCACCCCTGCGTTCTATACCCAGTACCAAAAAAAAAAAAAAAAAAGGAACAAAATTCTACTCTCCCTATATAAAAGAAAACGGGATGGCAGAGAAAGTCATTCAAGTTCTTCCTTGCTCAGGAGAAGAATAAAAATAATGAATAATTTAAAATCTTATCAGAAACATATACAAAAAAGGATAAATATTAAAAATTCAACACTATATATTATAAAGTTTATAGTCTCTGAAATAGCTGGCAAAAAAATAATAGTAAGGAGAGTTAAAGAAAACTGTTTATAAAATATAGACCAGAGAGGATAGGAAAAAGTAGAAATTAAGCATGATAAATAGAAAACAAAAAATAAGATGATAGACATGTATTAAGTTATCAAAATAAAGAACAGCTTTATAAAAATTCATATTTTCTTCTACAAAGTGAAGTATTGCATAGATATCTGCAAAATAATGACTAAAAAGAACTGCTTGCCCACTCTCGAGAAGCAACTAAAATAGTTTTAGTCTTTTACCTTAAATAAAGTCTAAGCTAATTCCATACAGCTCCAGTGTCTCCCCCAGCTGCCACCATGCTTCTGACACTTCAGAGGTCAACCACTTGCTCTGGGCCACCTGTCCTGTAGCACATACTACACGCAGTTCTGTTTTAGCTCCTTTAATTTTTCCCAAATCCAGGGTCCCCCAAATCTCTATCCTTATTCAAAATTGCCTGATTCTTTTACTGCCTGATCTTCCATAAAGCCAAGCCCAAAGGAAAGGATGTGCTGCTTGACACAAGGTTAAACAGATGGGCTTAACAGGCTGAAGGCTCCCCTCCTGCCCCAAATTCAACATCAGAGATATATTGTAGAATAATATTCATGACCACACTTTAAACAAGAATGGGTACTCTCAGTACACCACAAACTGTCGTAGATCAAGTATTAAAGGTGAGTGAGGGAAGAAGCTACAGGCCTCAAAGCATATACAAAAGAGGCTGAGGCCAAAGGTGCTGCAGGGAGTTCTACCCCAGGAGGGGCCAGCCTTGGAAGGTGCAGCCAGGCTGTGGGCAACAGGTGCCAGTCTAGATGGAACATGCAAAGCTTGAACTTATGAGTTTGAGGAGGAGAGGTGAGAAGGAAGGAAGGAACACCCAAGAAAAATGGGGACCCCTCCACACAGAGGACTGGCTTCTCAGAGACCCCAACCCTGCCTTAAACCCAGCCCCATTTCTTTTTCCATCTCAGAGGAAGGGGCCCCTCCCCTTATCCAAGGCCAGCCCCTTCACCTGTGCTTTTCCATAAACTGTTCAGTGTGTTTATTTCTAAACTATATATATATATATATATATATATATATATATATATATATATATATATATATACCATTCTCATTTCAAATACGTCTTTTTCCACAAAAACATGCCTCTGAAATGGCCCAAGGGTCTCTAAGAACTAATGCACCAACCTGGACCACGTCAGAAGAACAAGTGTTTGTGAAAATGTATTTGCCTTTCTGCAGTTGATGTCTTTTTTCTGAGAAGCTGTATGCACATCTTCAGCTCTCCATTCAGAGGAACCAGCTACTTTCCACTAGAATAGAGAGCCCTTGAAAAAGGGATGCTCTGCACTAGGCACCACATAGCACCCCAACTCCTTGATACCCTCTATTCCACCCCCACCCCCACTCTTCTGTCAAAATGCTCTTGTAATCCTCACCTGACATATGCTACAGTCTGTATTGCTTATTCTTTATTATTAAAGTTTAAGGTATGTCAACTGCAGTTGAGGCTGTAATTAATTAAAGATAGAATTTATTGAGAGAAACTGATCACCTGACATGTCTGTCAGAGAAAGAAATAAATGAAGGCATATAATAGAGCAGAGAGGGGAGGAAAGATCCAACACTCAAGAAGACCAACTCTCTCCTACAGGAATGGAAGGAAAAGTTAGAAAACACATTTCACATCTGACACTTTCAAATCCTGAATTCATAAGTTAAAATGGACATTTATATATTCAGTTGAATAAATCAGTGTTCATTAACTCTGACACTGACTCTGCTTCCCCTATGGAACCAATGAGAGTATTACAGAAAATATTTATCAATCCACCTGAAATTGTAACATAAGAATCAATGAGGTGACATTTCTGAGTAATAAATTCTGAGAGTTTTGAATGCTTACTGGTTGCATTAACACCTTAATGTAATGTACGAGCATTGATAGAAGTTCAGAGAGTTATGGAAGAAAGTAACCATTACTAAAGCAACTACTTAAGTAAGTCCAAAATTCAGAAGGAAAAAAAAAATGTAATGGTGACATGAAGGAAGATATATCATTAGTTTATTTAAGGTACACCAACTATTTACGAACAAATATAGAATGATGCCGTGATATTAATAACAGTGATTAACAATAAGGAAGTCCATGAACAAACAGAACTACAACTCAGAGAACAGTTTCAGCTTTGACCGGAATTTCATTTGGACTAGTGATTTGAATTTATTCTCAATCTTTGCTGGGGTCATAGAACCCAAAAAACTCTGTGGAAAAGTATACACACTGCACATACTACTCACAAAATTTTGCCTGCATTTTCAAGATTAAGAACCCGTAAATGGGCTGGGGATGTGGCTCAAGCGGTAGCACGCTCGCCTGGCATGCGTGTGGCCTGGGTTCGATCCTCAGCACCACATACAAACAAAGATGTTGTGTCCGCCGAAAACTGAAAAATAAATATTAAAAAAATTCTCTCTCTCTCTCTCTCTCTCTCTAAAAAAGAAAGAAAGAAAAAAAAAAAAAAGGAACCCGTGAAAACAGCCACCTTGTTCCCTGATTAACTGACATGGAACGAACAAACCTTTCTGGCCAGGCTGATTCTTCCTGCTGGTCTCCACACTCCCTTGCTCTTTCCTCTTTGGATTTCTTTGTTCCTCATTCTCTTAATCTGCTTCATTCATCCCTATACCCCATCTTCTCTGTCTCTCTGCCTGGCATCCCCCAGTTCCTCACCCATCCCATTTCTCCCTGCATGCCTCTTCACCCCATTCATTCCTTAATTGGTCCAGAAATGAAAATAAATTATGTTTAGTTGACCTGACTAATTTTTATGCCACTGTTTATAATTTTAAAAGCCAGTGAGCTGAAAACTCAATATTAACTGACAGATTGAGAGACAATGAGGTTAAAAAAAAAAAGAAAAAGGTGAAAAATGGTGTTTTTAAAGGAAGAAAATTAGTTATTTTTATTTCTCGTTCTTAATTTTTAAGTTAAATTTATTTTTAACTGATGCATAAAAATAAAATGGCACATATTTATAGAGGTGTCACATGATGTTTTGAAACATATGTATATATATTAGAACACTTAAATCAGGGTAAACATGTGTATCTTCTCAAGCACATATCATTTATTTAAGGCACAAACTTTCAAAACCCTTTCTTCTAGCTTTGTAAAATGTGTAGCACATTATCATTATCTATTGCCCCATGCTGTGTAACAGCACACAGAACTTATTTCTGTCTAACTGAAACTTAACACCCATTGATCAGCCTCTCCCCATCCTCACTGTCCACTACTCTCTGCAGACAGGAAACCACCATTCTACTCTCAATGGCCCTTGATTTCTTTAAAAATGTATTTTTTATTTTAACGAACACACAGTGATATTTATGGGGTAAAGTGACATGTTTCAGTTCATGTATATGATGTATAATTAGGGTAACTGGCATAACTATCACCTCAGACATTCATCTGTTGTTTGTCTTGGGAACATTAAGAATCCTAATAGCTATTTCAAAATATTCAACTAACTGCTGTGTTAACCACAGTTCCTCTACTGTGTTATAGGACATCAGAAGTTATTCCTCCTAAGTGCACCCCTTGGTCCTTAATTTTTGTCTCTATATTTTTTCCTACATGTCCTGCATTCCTGCTTGGGACCATCAGGAGGTTTCAGGGACACAGCCCCATGTATCCATACTGGATCCAGAACGCAGAGCACAGAAACTAGGGCAGGAGCTCTACCCAAGCTTGAGCAAGGTCAAGAGGCTCAGAAAGCTGTGAATACAAAATCCAACTAATGCTGAAATGGTGCCAAGCCAAATCTCCAAGAGTGACAGGGTGCACTTTACAAACAGCAATGTCCATAACATGACATTCACTCTAAATTATGATGAAGTTAACAAGATACCTGATTTGGGGAGTGGGGAGTGGAGATACCCTAACCCTACATTCAGCTACAGTTGGCTAAAGTTCATCTATAAAATTCACAACCTTTGTATCACAGAAATTATTTGCAGGTGAATTATTTCATAATTAGATAATTTTTAATGCTCTTAAGGCAAAGTCCATAACATTTTTCATTTATTGTATGCTTTCTATCAGGCACTGTATGAACAGATAAAGGCATACATAATTTAATCCTCAAGATAACCATACAATGTAGTTATTATAACTCCCACTCCGTACATGGGAAATCCAAAGCTTAGCACAATTGAACAAACTGTCCAAAATCAAGCAGACGAAGTCAGAAAGGTGGAATTTCAACACAAATTACACTGACCTCAAAGCCTGTGCTCTAAGCCCTGGGTTCTCAACTTCTCAAACCTGAATATGTTTTGTGTAAATCCCCTAGGGATTTGGTGAGAAAGCAGACAGATTCTTCAGGATGGGACCTGAGAGCCTGCATTTCTAACAAACTCTTACCAACACTGCTGACCCATGGGCTACATTAATGGCTTGCATTACATTAGACTGACTCTTCTTATAGCTGTGACTTTTAAAAGTCAAGTCTTGTTACCAGTAGTACATTTCTAGAAGCAACTAAGGGGGGGGGGGGAAAC
>NW_026000026.1:88792254-88816824 GCF_001458135.2 Marmota marmota marmota
GGGGGGGGGGGGGGACAACACTGTTTTTATAGTTATTAAATTGTGCAGAGAAGTTTTAATCAGAAAACACAACTCTATATCCTAAAACTAATTTTTAATGAAACAAAAATGAATCTCCAATTTTTCTGCACTCTCCTGTTGTCTTTGGTCAAAAGTCTTTCCCATGTCCTCTGTCCAAACCAGATGCATCCTGTGTTTCTACAAGGAAACCATCAGAATCTATTAAAATTACTATACACTGATAGCAGCAGGGACATGACAAATCACAGGCCAAGAGTCAGATACCACAGAATGTGTTTCAGGGCTTTGGGGCCAGGCCTATTTGCAACCAAATGATATTGTGTGAGGCTGGCATGCTCAGTGCATGACAAACTGATGCAATTTCAGCGCTGTCTGTAGGCCAGAGGAGATTTCTCTGATGCTGATTGTGGTTAGTTTACAGAATTGTGCAGAGTTCCCAGATTTGAATCACTTGGGGCTTGAAAGGGCTTCACTTGACAAGCTACAAATAATTACACTCTACTCTTTCCATTGTACTCTATTATTTTGCCCCCCTTATCTCTAGGATTTGAGCTTTTGTGAACAAGCAAGGTCGGCTTCTATTTTGACCACAACACAACAAAACATTGTTCTTTTCTGATATGATAAATAAAACGAGGTCTTGCAGACTAAACATTTTTATCAGGTCCATTTTCTACTCCTACACTCAAAAAATCAACTCCGGGCTCCATTAGAAGGGTTGAGCTGGATGTAAGCACACAAGCAGGTGCATGCACCCTCTCTAGGTGATGTGAGCCAACGATCTGGTTTTTGTAAAAGCTAATTTGAAAAATGGGGCACTGACCAACAGATAAAGGTCATATAGGCAATAGCTTTCATAGAGTTTCTACTTTCCTTGTCCCCTGCCCACCCCCAGTTCATTCTAACAGTCTCATCTTTCAGATACATTTTTTTTTTTTTTGGTGGTACCAGAGATTTAACCCAGGGGGCACTCTACCACTGGCGCAACACTCCCACATCCTTTTAAATTTACCTAATGGTGAGATTTGTTGCTACACTTTTGTACATACACACAATATAACAATGTAATTTGGCCTATATCATTCCTCAGTATTTTCTCCTTCTCTTCCTTCCTTCCTCCCCCTGGTCTCCTTCCTCTACTGATCTCCCTTCAATTTTCATGAGATCCTCCCATTGCCTTTCTTTTCTTTTTTATTTGTTGTTTTTAGATATACATGAAAACAACGTGTATTTTGGCATATTATACATACATGGGACATAACTTATTCTAATTAGGATCCCATTCTTGTGGTTACACATGATATGGAGTTCCCCTTATTCATAAATAAGGATAGGAAAGTTTTGTCCAATGCATTCTACTGTCTTTCTATTCCCATCCTTTTTCCCTTCCCTTTATTCCCCTTTGTCTGACCCAATTCTTTTCCGTTTTCCTCTCTAACTTCCACATAAGAGAGACCTTTGACCTTCTGAGTTTGGCTTATTTCACTTAGTACCATGTTTTCAAGTTTCATCCATTCTCCTGCAAATGACATAATTTCATTCTTCTTTACCTTTTTTATTATTGTTCAGATGTTTGAGGGATGCCATTCTGACTGCAGTAAGATGAAGTCTCAGTATAGTTTTAACTTGCATTTCCCTAATTGCTAATGATGTTGAATGTTTTTCCATCTATTTGTTGGCCATTTGTGTTTCTTTTGAGAAGTGTCTGTTTAGTTCATTTGCCCATTTATTAATTGAATTTTTTGGAAAGTACTAAATTCCAAAGGGTTACTACAAAAATAATATAAGCAATCTCATTAATAATGCTTATATCGACTAAATTTTAAATAATATTTTGGATTTACTGAATGAAATAAAATATACTATTACAATTCCTTTCACCTCCCTCTCTTTACTTTTTTAACATGACTATGAGAAAATCCCTATATGGCTCATATTTTTTAGTTCAGATTCTATTTCTATTGAACAACGCTGCTACAAATGCCTCCTTTAATTGTAAACTTTGTGTGTCTGAATCATCAGAATGAATCTGAAACCCTGACAGGAAAAGCAACTCCAACAAACAACAGAGTTTGTGCACCCACCCCTCACCATCAATTCCTTCACTCCCACTTACACTTCCTCCCTCTTCAGATCCCTCCAGGTCTCATATCACTGCCTCCTCTCCTTGACTTTGAAGTACTCACTGTCTCTGGGATCATTTAGAAAAATGATTTTCCTGATCCACTTTGCTGTCTTGCTGCTATGCCTTCTCCCTCTCTCATAGTCAAAGCATCTGGCAGGGTCCTTGCTCTCTCCCCAACTTCCTTAATCCTCTGCAATCCTCCTTCCACCCCCCACCCCAGTCTCCTTCTCCACATAGTCTTCCTGACCTCTCTGTCCTATCTAGAGAGATCACTAGGTCCCCAGAACGGCACAATGGGCCTCAACTGAACACCAGCCAGACACTTGGAAAGGAAGAAAGAAATGATAGTTCTGTGAACAAAAAGGAAGCAGCACCAACCAGGAAGGATGTTCTCTCATGACCTAGGAATTCTTTCTCCAAGGCGGATGCACTGATTATAGGCCCCCAGAATCAGCCATCAGGGGGCCCCTCCACCCTGCCTTTTCTGGCCAGGAAGAGCCAGAATCAGGGTGAGTCTCAAGGATCATCTCAACAGACTGGACATCCAGGTACATGAAGCAGCTACTCTTCAGAGAATGGCCTGAGAGCTCTTGTCCACTGAAGAAGGGCCACCAAGAGAGGGGTTCAGCAGGGATCCTCATTCATTGGCTTATAGGCTGGAAGACACAATGGAGTAAGGAGCAAAATCTGGGGCAAAAGTGAAAATCTCACTATTGGCTATAAGGAGGAAGTGAAACGGGAACAAGTTCAGACATGGAAAACCCAAGTTAATCAACTTCAGAGAGAGAAAGGGATAGACTCTGAAGACAAAAGATCATGAGACTTAGAGCATGAGTGTGCAGGTCCTAGCAACCAGGGATTGGGTGGGAGTGGGCAGTTTAGAAATGTAGGGGAGAAGTGCTATATGCAGAGGTTAAGTAGAGATGAGATAGAAGACAGAGACTTTTGTAAGTTTATCTTTTCCTTTTAGCTACCAATTCCAGTTTCTAAAGGCCACTGATATTCTCTTTAGAATTCACATGTCTGTCCCATGATACTGCTTGTCCAGACTGTCAACCTGGGCCCTGCCATGTTGTATAGCTGACTCCAATCAACCCTCTTTGGGAATGTTCTGTCCACCAATGTGAGTTTAATCAACATGCTCTCCTTGTCTCCGTGTCACTATGTTGTTCAGAAACATCTCACACACACTTAATTATTTCTGCACAAAGTCTTTGGATTTCAGGGTTTCTGGTCTTACCCTTACCTGATGTGCAGGTCCCAGAAACACTCCTGGTAGTCCTGATACTGTTCAAAAAGTGCCAGAGATGGGGTATTCCCTCCTCCTCTCCAATTCTCCCAAAGCAACTCATACATTCTCTTTACTCAAATGTGCCCTCCATCCTGCAACCCACACCAAAAGTATAATGGACTGTGATAACTCCAGTACCGGTCATTGCCCACCTTCCAGGAGTACATGGAACACAGGCAATCCTCCTCAGGGACCTCTGCTCCATGTATCCAAAATATTTCCATCCTGTATATACCTCCCGTACCTACAACACTGCTCTCTTCCCATCCTTCATGATATAATGTTAATTTAGATCTTTTTTTTTAATTGCAGTACTAGAATTGAACCCAGAGTATCACACATGCTAGACAAGCACTCTACCACTGAGCTATATTCCCTGCTTTTTTTTTTTTTTTTTTTTTGGTATCAGGAACCGAACTCGGGCACTGGACCACTGAGTCACATCCCCAGCCCTATTTTGTATTTTATTTAGAGACAGGGTCTCACTGAATTGCATACACCTTGCTTTTGCTGAGGCTGGCTTTGAACTCATGATCCTCCTACCTTAGCCTTCCAAGCTGCTGGGATTATAGGTGTGTGCCACTGTGACTGGCTCCCCTGCCCTTTTTATGTTTAATTTTGAGACAAGTTCTCACTAAGTTGCCCAGGATCAAATTGAACTTGAGATCCTTCTGTCTGAGCCTCCTGAGTAGCTGGGATTTCAAGTGAGCACCACTAGACTAACTCATTTATATCTTAATATCTTTACTGGGGGTGCATTGCTTCATGAAGCCCTATCTTTTTCATCCACATAACTAAATCCCACCTACCCTTCCAAATGCAGCTTAAGCACCATCTCTTGGAAATTTTCCAGGTACTCTACTTCTCACTGATTCCATTCTCAAAATTTCCATTAAATATGATTTATTACCATAAAGCATTCATTAGGGCTTCATGGGTACTGTGTAATTTTGTGCAGAGCTAAACTACAAACTCCTAGAATTATGCCTTATAGTTGTCAACTGCCTGTAGCTGTCACTAAGAAGGCAAGTACTTGATTTACTGTATTACACTGATTTATACAGCTTCATAACAGATAAATGCATTGCTTCCATTTTATGTTGGGACTAGAAACACAAGAGGTTAAATGATACTAATCTTTAATGATCCCTATCTATCTTTTATGTAACTACCCATTAAAATTAACTGCCTTACAATACTACATATATATTAATTAAGCAACTAATCAGTTCAAAATGTTAAGATACTTGCAAAGACTAAGATCCCTCACTTTTATGAACTAATGTTATAAATGGCCAAGAAAACAAACATATCTCTAACATAAAGCAAATTCTATTTTAAAAAACACTCCAAATTTTGAAAATTATAAAACACTTTCAAAATGAAGTACTATAACCAATCCCAGAACCAAGTGCTTACTACCCACATTCCTTAAGAACAGTCTGAGCCAGGAGCAGTGATGCACACCTATGATCTCAGCTGCTGGGGAAGCTGAGGCAGGAAGAGCAAAAGTTGGAGACCAGCCTCAGCAACTTGGTGGGACCCTGTCTCAAAATCTAAAATAAAAAAGACTGGGATGTGGCTCAGTGGTGGAGCTCCCCTGGGTTTAATCCCCAGTGTATACAAACACACACACACACAAACTTTTCCAATCGTTTTTCACCATCACTATTTAATAATAGGCCAGTCCTGGTTTTTTGTCTATACTCATTTTTATAAGAGAATGTTTCCTATTTTCTAACTCGACATATTATGAGACATTTAAGCCTATTAAACACTTCCTCAAATTACCACAACTCACTGTACCATAGACCATCCTTAGTGCTGAGTTTCTGTTTTAAGTTCCTCTCCCCAGTTTGGTGAAAACACTAGAAGTCTCTTTTGTTGCCTCAGTTAACCCCTAAGGAACTGTGCATGTTTCAGGTCTGACCTCTGATTCCTTTGCATGACCAGAAACATCCCCACAGGCACTAGCATGATCCTCTCAGAAGAACCACTCTGGAAGCAGCCAAGCCAGGGCTCTTGGGACCACAGTTCAGGTGGAATCCCAGTGAGCAAGGCTGCTGACACTTTGAGCCAGTTGAGAATAACTCTGTCCAGCAGCAAGGAATCTCACAGCACCAGAAACACAGAAATCTACCCCACAGGATAAAAGTACCTAGTTGTATTTTCCTTCTACAAAGTGCAAATCCCAAGATTTGGAATCAATGGATGCCTCAGGCCTGATGTAGGGATGGCACAAGAAAAGGTAGAATGAGTGCCTCCCATATCCTGGTTGTCACAAACAGAACTTCCCTTTTATTCTTCCCCTGCTTCTTAGACCCAGGTGAATACCAACAACTATTGGTTAGTGCAGGCCTTCACTCTACAAGGTGTCTTTCATCTATTATCTCAAGAGGTTTTTAATCCTGACAATTCTCGGTGATAGTGTTTCTCCATCTCCATAGATGCTCCCCATCTCTGTGGCCTCACCCAGCCCTCAGCATCTGCCAGCTCTTACAGCTTCTGTCTGGTACTTCTGCCTGGCTCTTCCTACCAGCCCCCCTCTTCAGGACCTAGGAAGCACTGGCATGTAAACCTGCCCACAGCAAAGCCTACAAACCTTTGAGCTACACTCCCAATTAAATAGACTGCCAGCCTCTGCCCCTAGGAATTTAAATTCTCTGAGCTACAGAATGATGAGCTTCAGGGAACTTTTCTAGAGCCCCTACTCACTGAAGAAGCAAATCCTGATTGGGGTGAGGGGGACCCATTTCAAAAACAAAACTCTAGGTTAAAATGACATTCACTGAAACTGGTCTCATCTGAAACTGGCTGAGCCTAACTATGATGAGTCAGGAGTCAAAAGTTCTACTTCTGCTCAGAGCAAAACACACAGGAATAGGTCACAGGAATGGGCAGTGACCCATTCCTCTGCCACCAGGCTACATACAGTCATATACCAAGATACTTTCACATTTAGGATTGGCTGTCTGGCCTCTTCCAAAAGACTGTCCTAAACTGGAAAAGGGAGAAAACCAATGAATGCAAGATTTTGCCTGAGAATACTGCTGTTAGGATCCTAAAGGGAAAAAAAAAAATAGTTGAAATTTCATTGAAATAGTCAGTGATCAATAAATAGCTTTTATTTGCAATTGGTTATTTAATTACAGAATTCCCATTCTTCATTTCTTCTTACATACAAAGTGACTGGGACAATTCAGATGTCATTCAATAACTTGGAAGCACAGGAAAAATCTAGTCACATTGCTTCTACAAAATTTACTTAAGCAGTGAATTAACTATGGAATTACTCAAAGATAAGGAAAAAATTATCACACAAGATGAAAGGAAGGTAAAATATATAATAATCTCACTTTAAAAATTCAATTAGAAGTGTTAGAAATAACAATTGCTGTCCCACATAGCAGTTGACCCTTATGAGAAAGATGACATGACATTTTTGGGAAATGAGGCTCAGGGAAGTTAAATGACTTGCAGAGTTCTCTCACTTGTCACCAAGCTAGAATGTGGAACCAGGTCCATCTGGCTCCAGTTCAATAATGACATTCCATAGTAGTTCTGCAAACAGGCTGAGGTCAGTAAAAAAAAAAAAAAAAAAAAAAAAACTTTTCTTAAGTTCATTTGCTTATAAGCAGGTCTCAGATGTACTTTTGCTGAATTAGAAAGTGACCAATCCTTTAAAGCTTTAAAATAAAGCTGATGTTTCTCCTTCATGCTAATGTATATTATATGGACATCTTTTTCAAAATAGAGTAAGTTGCCTACCCCATAGTAGGCATATTTAGCTACAAATTAAAATCACCTGCTTTTAAACAGCCTGGGCCCCAATTACACGAGAATCTCTGAGGACAAAGCCTTAAAAAAATCTGTATTTTTAAATGTTTGTCCAAAATCACTGACTATCTTAATAAGATGTATCTGGGCAAGTAACCCACCTTAATGATTTCCACAGCATGTTGGGACATGTTAGTGCAGTAGTTCTCACCTTTGTTTATTAGAATTACCCAGGGACTATTTTAAAAAGTCTGATGCAGGGGGCTGAGGCTGTAGCTCAGTGGCAGAGCACTTGCCTAGCATGTGTGAAGCACTGGGTTCGATCCTTAGCACCACAGAAAAATAAACAAATAAAATAAAGGCATTCTGTTCATCTACAACTACAATTTTTTTTTTTTTTAGAAAAGTCTGTTGCAGGCGTGGAAACGCAATTCAGTGATAGAGTATTAGGCAAGCATGAACAAGGCCCTGCCTGGGTTCAATCCCCATCACAGCCAAAAACAAAACAAAATCTGATGTTCAACCCGCACCCCAGAATCCTCAGAATCTCAGAGGTATCGGCAGTTTGTATCGCTCTCCAGGTGACCCCAATATGCAGCAAGGAAAAGAGCTTTAGCAGATGGCTCTGTACACAAGAAGCCCTAGCCCTCCTCATGATGTTGTCCAATGCACCATCCAACAGCAGCCCCACCATACTGACAAGGAGCCTTTCCTCATGCTCCCCACCTTCTCCCTTGGCATCAGGCACCAGAAGTTGGTGCTCACACCCAAAAGTTTTTCCATTTGTCAGCCATTTCCCCCAATTCTGCACATAGGCATGTCCACATAAGAGAAAGACTGCATGACTCTCTGTCCCTCTGAATTGTTCCTTCCACTGAGTGATTCATCCCATATGCATTGTCATTCTCCTGCCACTTTCAATTTTACCATCTCCACTTCCTTTTCTCGCTTGTATTTTCACTATCATAATATTGTCACTTCTTTTTCCATCATGGACAATATGGGGTTAATACTGTTGTGGACACATTAAACTTTGGAACAAAGCTACAGGCTAAAAACAACAGTGTAGCCTACACTAAATTGGCATTCCAGGACTGCTGCCAGGGGTAGGGGCATGAAGAGTTGTCCTCTGTGCTTTGGAGGGTAACTGTTTATGTCTCTAAAAGTTTAAAATGAAGTATTTTGAAGTAGAAGAACTCTGTGCTGCTTTCTGATTACAGGCAGCTCCTAAAATGCGAAGCTCAGGCTCTCCTCAATTCCCAGAGCATACTTTGTGGTTAACAACATGGTTGGAAAGAAGAAAAACCATTGTGCCTTTCCATTCTAAACTTTTGAATTATGTAAACATTCCTCCGTGGGGCATGAATGAAAGCTACTTTACATTGGAAATAAAACACTTTTTATTCAGCAATATTTAGATGCAAAAATACAGCAGCATTCAGCATGAAGATATTCTCTCAAAGGGCAAATCAGGTGTTGATTAAAGCTTCCCTAAACATATACTACTTTGGACTACTAATGAATGGCTGACAAAATTAATCCACATCCTCACCCTGCAAACAATCCTCTTCCACATTCACACAACAACATCAATGAAAAGTTCATGGCACTAAGAAAATGTATTTGCTTGATAAAGTACTTCCTGTAGTACGTAAAACTCGGTCCATTATATTGCTTTTTTCAATGCTATCTTGGATTAATTCTGTAAAACATAAATTGAAAAGGCACAGACAATGAATTCAGAGTCTGATGTAGAAAACATCTGATTTCCATACAAACTATGAGATAAAATAAGGCAATCATATACTTTAACAATTTTTATGGGAAAGATTAGTATCATGGACTTTTAAAATACGGTTTCCACTAATAATCCTAAATTAATTTCAATCCTATTCCTAATAATTGGTACTTGAGAAGGAATTTAAGATAATATTTAAAAGTTAATTAAAAACAGTGTAAGCATTCATGTCAGTCAAGTGTGACCTTTGCTCTACAATGCATTTAAATGCATGTCACCTTGACCTGTAACACAGCAATGTAAAAAATTTTGGTCAATATAAATCAAATGCACACTAATTTATTCAGCAGGTTTCCTGGTATCTGAATCAACATCAGAAATCTAACCAGTATTTGTTATTCTGTTATTGACAAAAGGAAGCATATTTAAATGATAACAAGTACTCATGGGTGTCATTTGGAAGTTAAATTGTTCCCCAAGGACAGCTTCCATAAATGGTTTCACTTAAAGGTCATTTACCACCAAATTATGAACAACTGTTGCATTTATTAGTGCAGGCTCAATAGTTGGGAAGCTGCAGTCATCAATTTTTACTGACAATAAGATCTAATTGTTCACTGATAATAAACATGAAAAACAGACCCTTTCTATAACTTTTATTCCCTGCACTGTGATCACATTTTAAAAACTAGGATACAAACTTTAGTAGGTATGCGTTTGATGCAAATTTTAGTAGATAGGCATTTGATTAAAAACCTTCCAACTGCAGGAAAAACACAACATTGTTTAAAAGAAACATGAGATATTAAAATATAAAAACTTGTCATCTCATGTTACATGCATCTGAACTAAAACAAAAGGGAAAGAAATAAAATGAAAAGTATGTTTCACTTTTAGAAGGGGGTTGATGGTAAATTTGATGTGTCAACTTGACTGGACCATGGGGTGCCCAGATATTTGCTCAAACATGATTCTGGGTATTCCTATAAGAATGTGTTTGAAGGATATTTACATTTAAATCTGTAGACTAAGGTAAATAGGCCTCCATAATATGGGTGGGCCTCTTTAAATTTCAGAGGCAAAATATTCCTCATTAAGGTGTATTACTCCAGGTCATTTACCAAGTGACCTCAAAAGGTTCCAGTTTTGAGTGAGGTCCAGACTAAGGGAAGCCTCAGCAACAGATCCAGACTGCCATGTAAGAGGCTCTTCTACTTGGGCCAGATGATACAGCATACACAATGGTACTTGAAGTGTCAGTAGCAACTAGGGAGGTTGCCAATAGGTGAACTGCACCCCAGGCCCTCAGAATTTTGGAGCAAATCTCTATATCTTCTGAGAATAATTTACTTTCCCTTTGAGTAACAGCTCTTAGCCTTCTACTGGGACTTAGTGGAGACTGAAAGCTTAACCAAGGGCTAGTAAGTTACCATGAGACCTGAGCTATCCATCATGGACAGGGTGTTACCTGACCCACTAAACTGTAAAGTGGGGCATGGACATCAGCTTTCCACCATCAAATAAAAGTGATATACATAAGAGATCAGCACAAGCAGACCCTAAAAGCACAAGTTACACAAAGAAGTAGCCCAAATGGCCAAGGGTCCCACTCTGGCTACACTGCCTTCTCTCTCTCAGGCAGCAATCCTGGCCTCATGGGTAGTTCTCTATAATCAGCTGACAAAGGAATAGAAGACTTGGGCTTGGTCTACAGATGGCTCTGCCCAGTATGCAGGCGCCATCTAAAAGTGGAGAGCTACAGCACTACAGAGCCTCCTCAGGACACCTATGGAGAAGTGTAGAACACAGAAATCTTCTCAATGGATAGAACTTTGGGTAGTACACCTGTTGTGCACTTTTCTTGAAAGGACACAAAGCCAGACATGTGATCACGCACTAACTCAGGAGCTGTGGCCAGATGGTTTGAATGAATGGTCAGGGATGCAGAATGCCAAGGAGGATTTTACTAAACAAGTAGATAAAATGATCTGTTCATGAACACCAGCCCCCCCTTTTACCCTAGTCACACTTGGTGGACTCATGAACAAAGTGATCATGGTGGTGGGGATGGAAGTTATGCCAACAGAGTCAACACTGAGCCCCCAGTAGGGTATCTTTCCCCTGGTGATCAGCCAGCTACCTAGTGGCAGGGTACACTAAACCACTTCTACCATGAAAGGGATGACTTTTTTTTTTTTTTTTAATTTTGGAACCAGGGATTGAACTCAGGGGCACTCAACCACTGTGCCACATCCCCAGCCCTATTTTTGTATTTTATTTAGAGACAGAGTCTCACTGAGTTGCTTAGCGCCTCACCATCGCTGAGGCTGGCTTTGAACTCATGATCCTCCTGCTTCAGCCTCCAGAGCCACTGGGATTACAGGCATGTGCCACCATGCCCAAGGAAAGGATGAACTTTTGACCTTACTGAAACATATACTGTACACAATGCCTCAGCAAAATCTACCATTTGGAGACTTATATTGCCTTATTCACTGTCATACGGTGTTTCATACAGCATGCTTCTGAACAAGGAATTCACTCTGCAGCAAATGAAGTAATCAATGGGGTCCATGCTCATGGAATTCACTGGGCTACCATATTCCCCAACATCATCAAGCAGCTGGCTTAGCAGAATGGCACCACAGGCTTTTGAATGTTCTGCAGGGCAGGTGCAATGTTCTCCAGAAGACTATACATACAATGAATCAGCATCTAATATATGGTACTGTTTTTCTCACAGCTGGCAATCGCAGGTCCAGGAATCAATGGGTGGAAATGGGAGTGGCACCACTCACCCTCATTATTATGCTAGTGACCCACTAGCAAAACTTTTCCTTCCTGTCCCCATGCCTTCTTGCTAGACTGGCCACATTCCAAAGAAAGGAATATGTCCACTAAAGGACACAACAATGATCCTTTTCAACTGAAAGCTAGGGCTGCTGCTTACCATTTAACACTCCTCACATCTCGGAATCAACAAAGAGGAAGTTGCTATATGCTAGCTGGGGTGAATGATCTTGATTACCAAGCAGAAATTGGCTACTACTCCATAGTGGAGGTAAGGAAGAATATGTCTGCAACATAGGAGATCCCTATGGTACAATATTACCAGGCCCTGTGATTAAAGACAATGAAAAACTACAGCAACACAATTCAGACATGACGACCACTGGCCTACAGCCTTTAGGGATGAAGGTTTGTGTTGCTCCACCAAATAAAGAAGCATTGGCCAGCTAAGGTGTTTGCTGACAGCCCAAGAAGTACAGAATGGGTAGTAATAAAAGGTGGTTACAAGTACCAGTTACAACCACAAGAGATATATAGTAGATATATATATGTGTGTGTGTGTGTGTGTGTGTGTGTGTGTGTGTATAAAATGAATTATTGTTAATTTTCCACCATAGTACTTAAGTTATAGGTCAATAAGAAAAGTCAATAAGAAAAAGAGTAAAATCACTGAAGACTCTACCTCCTATTCTTGGAGAGAGATCAGTACATTTTTGGTTTTATGTAGGATACCTGGATCATCTCTGGAGACTGAGTATAGTTAGTGTAAGGATTTTCATATGGGTGCCAAATTCACAAGGGTGGGGCTGTGATGATTAATTTTGTGTCAATGTCATTGGACCACAGGGTACATTCAAAATACCACAGATATTCACTCAAACTTTTCAAATTCAGCATGTCCCAAAATGGAACTTCTGATCTTTTCCCTAAAATTGTCTCTGCCCACATTCTTCCTCTTCTCAGGATTCAGTGCCAATATTCCTCCACTTTCTCAGACAAAAAACCTTAAAGTCACCCCTATCACTTTTTCTTATACTCCAAATCCAATTCCTTAGGGGATCCCCTTGACTCCATCACCAGAATCTATGCAGAATCCCACCATCTTCCACCCCTTCCACCTACAGAACTGTCCTAAACCATCATCGTCTTTCACTTGGACTATTAAAATAGCTTTCGCCGAAAACTAAAAATAAATAAATAAATATTAAAAAAAAAAATAGCTTTCTAACTGAGCTTCCTGTGAAAGTCTATTGTCCACACCAAAATGAGAGGGATGCTTTGAAAACATAACTCATGAAACCAACAGGTGACCTCTAGGAGGACGGGGAGTTTTATCTGCTTTCATCTCTTCTATGGTCTCCACCTCTAGAACAGTGTCTGGCAATTGGTTGTTGATCAGTAAGAACTTGCTGAATCACATCACTCCCCTGCTTCTGTACCAACCCTGACATTGCCACTTGGTCTAATAACTATGCCTCCCCCTTCTATCACTCCCTTCACATTTTCCCCCTCCTCATGCTACTCATGATCTCATCTCCTACTACCCTCCATTCCAACCCCAGTGGTTCTAATCCTAAAGCACACTGAGTATATCCTACCCGCTGTTCTCTGCACGTGCTGTTCTACCTAGAACTTTCTGCCCTAGATAACTGCAGGACTCACCACTCATCTCCTTCACAATGTCACCTCCTTCACAATGTCACCTCCTTCACAATGTCATATTCCCAATGAGGGCTTCTCTGATGACCCCTCAGCACTCTGTATCTCTCTTTCTTTGTTTATTTTTCTCCACAGTGCTTATCACTGAGATAGTATATGTAATTTAATTATCATGTTTATTCATGCCCCCCCTCAACTAGAATGAAAGTTCTTCGAAAAAGAGTTGTCTAAACAGACATTAATTGTTGTGTTCACTGTCAATCTAGGCAAGCCTGCCAATGGGTCATCAATAAATATTTATTAAAAAACTGAAAGACTTGTTGCCATTTTCTCTTGACATTGTAAATAATGCTACAACGAACAACTTTATATGTATATCCTTGTACATTTGTGAATACAGAACAAAAAGTGGGAAGGTTGGGTCAAAGGGTAAATATCTTATTTAATAAATATTGCCAAATTAATCTCCAAATCAGCCTCATCAACAGTGTTATAGAACCAGTCCCTGCTCACCTCCATTCTCATCAGTACTGGTGTTTTATTTGTTTTTGTGTTTGTTTTGTTTGTTTCATTATCAGTACTGGGGATTGAATCCCGGGTGCTCGACCACTGAGCTCTACCCCCAGCCCTTTTTATTTTGAGACAGGGTCTCACTGAGCTGTCCAGAACGGCTGGAACTTGTAATCCTCTTGCCTCAGCTTCCCCAGTCAGCCTCCCCAGTCTCTGGGATTACAGGCATGTGGAACCATGCTTGACACAAAATTAATTTTTAAAAAACCCTTAAAAATACAGCATGAAAATGAGTAATTAGTTGGTATCATAAGCAGAAAGGAAGGAATAACCTAAGTGATTTTAAAATATTGCCATTTATACAATAGGACAGATCTGAGAACAAAATAATATGTTTAAAAAATAGTGTTAAGCTGTATTCAATAATCATGCTATTGATGGTTGTGCTGGTATTATATATAGGACACATTTATGTGTATAATGAGGTATAAAGTAAATTGTTAATCATGTAATATTCTATTGTCTCAGCAATTTAAGAACTAAGACCAGCGTGGGAGAAAAAAAGACACAGTTGACAACTGAAAGAACTCTGTTATCCTCAATTTATCCTGTATTTTATCTTTAAAAAAAAATGAAATTCTAGCTTTGACCACTGAAAAGATCTAGAAATTTCATAAACTCAGTACATACCTGGTGTTTCTAAATATCATTTCACAATAAAAGCAACCAAAGATCTTTGGAAAAAATAGCTAATTCCAGAGCTCGGGTGGGAATGCAAAAGAAGGGCCAGGGATATCTTGTTACCAAAAACTACAAAAGGTTTGCATTAATGGCACAGCTCTCAATTGAAAAAGGACAGACTTGAATTTGGAAAAAGATAAATGAAACTGTACGTAAAATGATAAATGTAAATAGATTGATAAATACGCCACATCCATACTTTTATAACAAATTTAGGTAAAAATAGATTGATATTTGTGATACCAATGAATTACTGCTCATTTTTAAATGTCTCTGATAATGACACTGTGGCTATATTTTAAAGGGGAATCGATGTTATGGTTTGTATATAAGGTGTTCTCCCAAAAGTCCTGTGTTAATGCAGGAATGTTCAGAGTTGAAATGATTGGACTATGAAAGTTGTAAACAGTCCATCCTAGTTTGAATGGACTGGATGGATGGTAACTATAGACAGGGACTGTGTGGGAGTGGCTGGAGGAGGTGGGTCACTGTGGATATGCCCTGGAAGAGTGTATCTGCCCTATGGCCTTTTCCCTCTCTCCCTGCTTCCAGGCCACCATGAATGGAGCTGTGCTTCTCTACCAAGCCCTTCTGTCATGATGTTCTGCCTCACATTGGGCTCAGAGCAGTAGAGTCAGTCCACCATGAATTAAACCCCTGAAACTGTAAGCCAAAATAAACCTTCCCCGCTAAAAGTTGTTCTTGTTGGGTATTTTGGTCACCAAGATGAAAAGTTAACACACTTTGTGTTTTAGATATATAAATATCTGAAAATATTTGCTTCAAACTGAAATGAGAGAGGTTGTATAAGAGGTAGTAAGAAAGAGTAAGAAACAAAATTGAGTTCATAATTTCAAAACCTGAGTTTATGAAGGGTCATAAGTCTCTACTGCTGTAAATGTTTAAATGTTCTATAATAAATAGCTACTTTTATAGGGAAGGAGCGAAGCAACAATAAAAATAAATAAGTAAAGAAATATACAGGGCTGGGGTTGTGGCTCAGTGGTAGAATGCTTGCCTAGCATGTATGAGGCATTGGGTTCAATTCTCAGCACCACATAAAAAATAAATAAAAATATTGTGTCCATCTGTAGCTAAAAATATTTTTAAGAAGAAATATACAAAACAAAATAACAAGGAATGCCATCAAAAATCTAAAAACCTACATAAGAATGCAAGGTCTTGACAGCATGACAGTGACCTTGACAGCTTCTCTGTCCTGAAGGAATACAGTGGAGATGGAAAAGAATGGAGAAAAAGGAGAGATATGTCTTCCTATAGGCTCTATAGTATAGCCTAATTATTTATATAAATATTTTAGCTTTTATGACCATAAAGAAAAAAAGCATATGTAGTATCTAAGACTACAAAACTGAACCTTAATTGAACACACAGTTTGAAAGTTGTACCAAGAATACCAGTTAGTTACATGTAATTGTCATCTCTGAAGTACTTGCAAGTTTTTGCACAGGGTTTATTATTTTTTATAACATAAATATTTCTCCTGAAGTTTTGTTAACATTATTATCTTACATTAAAAAAGAGCTTAAAAAAAAAAAAGTAAACTTCAAGGCAGTCCCTACTTAAATAGTAGAAATAAATAAAAAACACAGCTAGAGATACTTTCTGGCACTTTGCAAGCACTGCCTTATTTTTGCAAACCAGTCCTATAAGTAAGGTAAGTACTACAGTATTAACCTCTTTTACTGATATAAGAAACTGGGAGATTAAGTAGCTTACCCAAAGTCAGTTGTGGACTAAATGGAGGAGGCAAGATTTGAACACAGACAGCCTGAGCCTAGCCTGGGTTTTTCATCATAAACTGGTGGACTATTATAAATAAGCTCTTGCCAAATGGCAAAAAATTATCCAGGAAGCATCTGAAATAACCAAAATTTAACTTGCTCTCTACAGGTTCACCTCTAGTAATATGTCTGGATCATTTTTGAGACACCGTGTGCTATAACTTGGAACACTAACTAAGTATCAGATCACCGCAGACTGAAGTAAATGCAATGTGGTATTCTGGACTGGATCCCGGATCAGGAAAAAAGACAATAATAGAAAAACTGGCAAAACCCAAATAAAGTCTGGAGTTTAGTTTTAAATTATAAACCAGTATTAGTTTCCTTATTTTGACAAATGTACCACAGTAAGGCAGTATGCTAACAATGGGGGAACTGGGTGAGTGGCAAAAAGGAACTCTACTAATGTTCAACTTTTCTGCAAATCTAAATTTATTTCTAAATAAAAGTTTAGGGTAAGTAGAAAATAACAACTAAAAAATAACAGATTAAAATGCATTTCTACCTCAAAGAAAATAAATGGTGCCCTCATATTTCTAAGCACCAAATTTGCAAATATTGATCCTCTTGTACCAATTTTTATTTTTATTATTATTAATTATTTATTTTTTATTATGCTGGAGATTAAACCCAGGGCCTCATGCATGATAGGCAAGTGCTCTTCCACTGAGTTAAATCTCCAGTCTTATTTTGATTTTTAGATGTATGCACAATCTAGACTTGTTACTGTTCAAACCGTATTTTTTTTTGTCCTCAAGGGTAAAGGAGATATCTGATCCAATCATTCAACAAATATTTAATGTGTGCTTCTGTTTTGTCCTTACCACATATTAGGCACTGTGCCAACTGTGTCCTTGTTATACAAAGGCCTCCTTCATCATATATGTTTATGATGGGTGATGGGAAGATTTTGTTGTGGACATTGTGGTCTTACTGACATCCTTCTGCACTTCTCCCACATAAGTGCCCATGGGGATGGGTGGCCAAAATGGACTGAGACATTCCCAGCTCCAGAGAGGCTCCCTATTTTAACTCCATCTGGTTAACCTATTCTCCTTTCCCTGGTGATTGGTTCAGGTAATGCTTGCCTTGGCCAATCAGCACAAAGAATTCCCTTGGCAACAGGATTGACTGAGAAACAGGACTAATAATAAGATATGAAAGGAAATCTGCTCAGACCCTGTGAGGGGGAAGGGGAGCCCTTACCATTAGAAAATGCCCTCTCTCTACACAATCAAAAAACTAATGATTGCAACTTTTATCACTATTTTATCACCAGGTAGAAGTTACTCTGAGGATGAAAACAGAGACTTGGTCAAGGGGCCAGGTTCCCTCATTCGACCTATCAGCCTCATCTGTGAAATTATAAAATGGCAACAACAATAAAAAGTAAATCACTGTTAATTCTAAGTAACATTGGCAATACAATTATGTTAAAAACAACTGAGGATTGAATGATATTAAGTATTGCCAATTTTACAGTAATATTTACATTTTGGTTATGTTTTAAAAAGTCTTTACTTGTCAGATATTCATAATGAAATATTTACAGGTGAAATTATGCCTCAGATTTGCTTTAAAATACTTCAGAATTGCCACGTATGGTGGTGCACATCTGTAATTCCAGCAACCTGGGAAGCTGAGGAAGGAATATTGCAAATTTAAGGCTAGCCTGGGAAACTTAATGAGACCTTGTCTCAAAATAAAAAATGAAAAATGTTGGGGATGTAGCTCAGTGGTAGAATGTCCCCAGGTTGCATCCCCAGTACAGGGGTGGGGCGTGAGGAGTAGGGGGACTTTAGAATTAAAAAAAAAAAAATAGAGAATGAGGGATGCTGAGTAAAATAAGAATTGCAAAATAATGAAGGTGAGAAATGGGTATATAATGGTTCATTATATTTTTCAATTTTTCCATTTTAATCCCTAAAAACTTTAAAACTTTAATCATCCCTGCATGCATCACAAGACAACGATAATGTATATATGAAGTTGCCTTATGTAATGAAGATCATGATATATTTTAAGATATATATTAAGTAAACAATTGATAGATTCCAGATCCCAAGAAAAAGATGTATTTGTACAAGGACAACTAGTGCTAATCATAATCCTGAATATTATAATCTCAAATGTTCAAATCCCCAAAAGATCAAAACACTTAGAGGCAAAAAAAAAGAAAAAAAAAAATACAACCCAAATCACAATCCCAAAAGCTAGTAATCATGAAAGCTAAAATTCCCCAAATTGCAATTTCCATTGGGGGAAAAAAGTTATAGAAGAGGGGTAGAAAGCTGAATTCTGGAGGATTTGGTCAATTTTTAGTCATAGGAGGAGAGGTGTAGCACATTACATGGAATGAATACCTACTAAATCATTATTTGGGGTTTATCTATTAGAGGTTTCCAGAGGGTATTAGTGAAAGATAAACCATATTTATAAAAGATAAAATTTCTCAAAACCCAGCTCTGTGACTATCCACGTGGTAGTTACCCACGTGGTTTTTAATCAGTCTTGTCAAGACTTAGGTTATCTGTCTCAGTATTTCAGATGATCACAGATAAAAAGCTGGGTGCACACAAAAGCTGGGTGCACCAATCATACTGACTTGCATTTATAGATTTCTCTTGACCCATTTCTTTATGAATCTGCTCATAACTGTTACACTCATTCAAATGTTAGCATACTGGAATGTTTATGCTCACAAAAATATGCATTTTTTTACCCATTTTATTGCATAACTTGGCTTGTGGAGTGTTCTGTCATGTGTGTGTATATATATATATATATATATANTGTATGTGTGTGTGTGTGTGTGTGTGTGTGTGTGTATATATATATATATATATATATATATATATATATATATATATATATATATATATATATCTTAAATAAATCCATTTTTTATAAATGCAAATAAGTATCTTTTAAATAAATTTTAAATTATTTTTCCAGAACTGTATTTAGAAATTTGGGTCTCTGGGTATTTATTTTAGGTTTTGGGGCTTTTGATCCTTTGGGATTTCATTTTTTTTTTTTAATATTTATTTTTATTTATTTTAGTTTTTTTCAGCAGACACAACATCTTTGTTTGTATGTGGTGCTGAGGATCGAACCTGGGCCGCACGCATGCCAGGCAGGCGTGCTACCGCTTGAGCCACATCCCCAGCCCGGGATTTCATCTTTTGAGTATTATTGAATTCAGGACTATGCCTGTCCAAGTTATGGCCCAAACATAAGCACAGCATATGCAGACAGTCACAGATATTTAAAACGGAATTGAAAAACTTCCTAAGTCAATGCTTTGATTTTATATCTATGAAAACTGAAATCTAGTAATTTTGACTTTTGTGTTGTTACCTAATTCTAGTTTTGAGTTTTGTTATTCTTACAAATGATGCATTATAAAATGGAAAAGACTTGCCTCAACTGGCCTCCAAGTCCTGCTTATTCTCTGGTTTGCTTATTCTGTTCTCCTCACATCGCAAGACCACTCAGCACTCTCCCCTTGTAAAGCACACTCACACCTTCTCTTCCAGCCTCACACATCTGGATTTCTTTCTCCCTACAGATGCTATGCTAAGACTTCTTCACTCACACAAGTTCCAGGATTTACCCTCAGCTCTTCCTCTTTCCCTACTCACTCTGCCTGTGTTTTTCATCTTCCTGTGCTGAATGATCCCTTAGAGCTGTATTTTTAGCCCAGACCTCTAAATACTCTGAACTATACCTATCACCAAAAAACCCAGCTGACTTCCAATGAAATATACCCCTGCTTCCATTCCTATACTGGCATCTGTATCCATGGGAATCACTCTGCTGCCTCATATCCAGTTACTAGGCACTGGAGATTCTTATAGTCATCCTGTCCTTTCCATGTTCAGGCCTTCATCCTCTCCATCCTGGTTATCTGCAAGTGTCTCTTACTGATGAGAGCTCCACTTACTGCATGGTCTGAATGTTTCTGTCTTCCGCAAACTCATAAATTGAAATCCTAACTCCAAAGTGACAGTATTAGGAGGGACAGCCTTTGGGAGATGACTAAGTCATGAGGGTAGAGGCCTTTAAATGGAATTAGTGCCCTTATAAAATAGGTCCAAGGGAGTTCTTTACTTCATCCCCCACAGGAGGACTCAGCAAGCAAGCATCATCTATGAATCAGAGAATGGGCCTCCACCAAATAATGAATCAGCCAACACCATCATTTTCTGCTTCCCAGCCTCTCACAGGAAAATGAATTTCTGTTCTGTATAAACTAACCAGCTTTATGGTATTTTGTCACCACAGACCAAATTGGTTAAGACAGTCATCCAAAAGTAAAGCTAGTCATGTTACTTCCTTCCTTAAAACTCTCAGAAGACTAACTGCCTGAGGTCATAGTCCACGCTCCCTTTCTAGCAAAGTTCTTTCTCCTTTTAGAGCTCTCAAGACTCCTGACCTGGTTTCCCCAACTTCTTTCTGGAATCACTTTGCACAATCCCTGCTACTTACTTGAGATTTGTCTGCACTTGCCTCTTACCCAATCCACGGAGCTGCTTCATGCCCCAAGATCATTGCTCTGCTGATTTTCTTCTGCCACTAGAAGATTCAATCATTTATTATTCAAGAGGCACATGCTGAATCCTCACTATGAGATACAGTCCACCAGGGAACAGTAAACAAGTAAACTACTGGGGAGGAGAAAGGCATAAAAGACTAATCTCCCCAGAAAGTAACATTTGAATTTAGTTGTAGTAACATTTTGCTACTACAGTATCTGCAGTATCCTTTCATACTTCTTTCATCTGGGAGTTTAAAATTCCTTGTCCCTGAGATGAGATTTTTGCCCTGCATTTCCTCTTTCTAAAATTCCTGATCCTAGCAAAATGCTAATCAGATTTCAAAGTCAGCATTCCTAAGCACCCCACCCCAAGTATGCCCTCTGCACAGCAGAATTGACCTCTTTCCCTCCCTCAGGCCCTAATAGAAGCCTCCAGCAAGTGACATAGTATCCTAACCCTTCCCTAGGGTTGGTGCCCCAAGGCATTCCTGGGTGGAAGGAGAACCCTTAAGAGAAGGAATAACATCCTTCTCTCTCTTAATTCTTCACTAATACTGTGCAGCTCTACAGTAAATGTTTAAATAACCACAAAAAACAACAACAACAAAAAAATTCACTTAAAAAGGGCAAATTACTTTGTACATTAAGCATAATTTTTTTGAATGATAACTGAGCAAAATCTGTAAAAATATTAAAGAGCCTGAAAGTACCACTTTTACTTAATGTTTTACAGAAATCCTAGTAATGGACATTATAAAGCATGTACATAAATACTATTATTAATAGAGCATGTACATAATACCATTATTTAAAATAGTAATGCTTTAAAAAGCAGACATAAAGATGTCCTATTCTAACATTAAATATAATTGCTAAAAAATTAACAAATGTCAATGGCCAGAAATAGTCACCCAGCTAAACAAATTATGGTACATTGCTTATTAAAAGATTCCTTCACTAACAGTCACAAGGAGAAGGCTGGAGGTCAACCCATTTATGTTAAACTAAAAGATGTCTGTCCATATGTTAGGGGATAAAGGCTGTAGTAAAAATTGGTCATTTATTCATTAAAAAGATATTTTCATAATATGGGAAAAAATATTTAAGAACACCCTCCAATATTTCATCTCTTGGGGCATGGAAATCTCATGAGGCAAGAAGAACCATTCATTTCTACTCTAAACTTCCTGACACTGAATTTGTTAGAATTTGTTGTAACATTTTAAAATTTTAAATACAAAGTATACACTGTTTTACTAGTTACATATTTAATAAACATGATATATTTTAATTCTTTTTTTTTTCAAGCTAAAATATTATTCACAGCTGGGTATAGACCCAGCACCTGGAATAGGAACATAGAGCAAGCACTCAATTAATATTTGTTGATGGATGAATCATGGCTCTACAATTATAAAACCTGTTATTCATGAGGAACAAAGTGTCTAACAGCCACTTCACAAACACATAAAAGAAAGGTATCTTAACAGTTTGGCTAACAATCTGGGTTATATACTTTTTTGTTAAGTATTAACTTTTAAAGAGCACACAAACTCTCATCATACAAGCAATTTTCAAACTCTTGCAAATTTACCCAAAAAGGGGGCTCCTTCAAATCAGTTTAAATCAAAACTGGAGTCCGGAATATACCTGGTCACACATACAAGCAAATTTTCACAGCATGGGAAACTAAAATTTCTCAGTATCCACACAATTACTACCACCACCTCTCAGGCCTTATCTCTTACCCAGCAGGGAAGAGGAGACATCTATTTCAACTTTAAACTTTTCTATCAAGGAATTTGTTACAATTTGACTTAAATTTTTAATATTTAAAACAGAAACATAACTGCTAAGTAATAAATATAGGAAAACTTTGAGGGGTGGACACAGATCTTCTATTAAAAGAAAATTAATAAGGAGCAACGAACCTTCCCAGTTTTTTTTATCTGCAAGCTCTAAAACAATGCTCTCCAAATGAAAGGCCCTGTCATTGCTATTGATGGGAGAGGCAAGATACTTGGAAGAATCAAAGATAACCAAGGTTGTAAGCTTAAGAAGCTGGGATAAAACCTCCAAGGGGGGGGGGGGACCCTGAATGGGTTCAAGTCCAATTGTTTTTAAGGAAATATGGAATATTTAACCAGATGTTAACCCAGTGGAATGGATTTACATAAATAATGGCCACTATTGAACATAGCTTCCTCACTGAAATTTCCTCCCCATGAAAAGCAGTTTGAGTATTTATTTTGGAAAAGCTGGATCCAGAAATCTACTTAATTCTAAAAATCCTCATACACTCTGTATTTTTTTCTCCCAATCACTGCTCTTAATTCTAAAATCATCCTTTGTGAGGGTGATTTAGTTTTTGCTAGGAAAGCATAAGGACTTAAATAGGCTGTTACCAAACACCAACAATATTTAGAGAAGGGAAGAGACTTTAAAGTACTTTACCAAATTAATATCATTGGTGCTTTGCAAGTGAGTGAATTAGCTGTGTATAAAATTAATAATCCTGGAGCTGGGGTTGTGGCTCAGTTGTAGAGCGCTTGCCTAGCATGTGTGAGGCACTGGGTTCGATTCTCAACACCACATATAAATAAATTAAATAATAAAAGTCCATTGGCAACTAAACAAAATTTTTTAAAAATTAATAATCCTTTCAGCATTCCCTCTGCAATCTTCCTCTAACCCTAAATACCTCCAATAGATTCCAATAGGTCCTGAAAAGAACATTATAAAAAAGTACATTTATGCCTGCTAATTCTTAGGCTAGAAATGTCAAGATACATCTTCGATTTTATAAAGACTCCCTACCATAACCATACAGCAAATATCCTATTCAACATCATAAAAGGAGGCATCATAATAGTGTCAGTAACTTTATCACAATTATTGCTTGACATTTTGCAGGAGGTCCTAACCAATGTAATAAGATGAATATAGGAAATAAAAAGTACGAGTATCATATAGGAAGAAAGAAAACTAATTAGAAGGTGAAATGGACAATTAGAACTGAACTGGAAATGAACTCTTTCAAGGTCTACCCACCCTGATGTGTGTTTCCCCCACTAGCAATGCCTCTCTGCATACAGATGTTTAAATTCACTGGGAAATCACCCAACAATTCACTCATTAAACTTGTTACTGAAAGGGCGAGTGCCTATACCTCTGCCCTTTCCTGCACTCTTTTGAGACCAGTCACCCCGTTTCCCATTTCCTGGTGACCACAGACCTACGTTATGGAACAGGTGCTCAGTAAGTACTTGATTTTGCCATTTCATGTCACTGCCAAACTAAATGAAGAAGAGGAAGAAAACTTTGGAAACCCTCTAAAATCAGCACATGTGTTTACTCTGGCTAAAACAGCTACCAGAGGTGGTTTTAAACAAGTAACATGTTTTTCATCGGAACGAATCCTACAGAACTTGGAAGCCACCATGAACCTGCCGCGAAGCTACTTCTGTCTGGACAGAGGGAGTAGCTGTGCCAGAAGAGAACGCAGCCCATCCTGGGCTCCAGAGGGCAGGCGGCGGGGAGAATGGCCAGCGCCGCGTCCGAGCACTCCAGTCC